>NC_038248.2:8653958-9026358 GCF_000004515.6 Glycine max
ATCAAAAGAAAAAAAAATATTTCGTTAAGTTCTTTACAACTAGGAGTATGTTAAGTGGTGGGCCTTTGTAGCTAATTTCTATTTTGTAGAGACAAGTTTGGCCTCCCCTTTTGGTTTAGTGCATGTCTCTGGTTTAGCTTATTTTAAAGAGTGCTAGCAAAACACTCTCTTAACACATTCCTTTGAACACATTCTTTATTTTTGGTTAAATTTATTGGAATCTACAAAATCATGAGTCAAACTCATTAAATAAGAAGTAGAACACACAAATTTGTGATTGCCAATATTTTTCAACCAAAATAGAGTTTGGTACTAGCATTTCTATTTTGAAGAAATAATCACTTATTTTAGGCTGCTTCCTGAGAGAGTTTTTGAAACAAGTGATTATTTCCAAAGAGCTTCCGCAAATATGCACTTAGTTGAAATAAATGGATGTTTTGGAAAAGTAGGAAAGATTCCAAATGGATGGGGAACCCCCTTTCTATAATAGTATAGAGCCTGGCTCAATTGATTCTTAATTTGTGATGAACCAGAATCACACTACACTAAATAGGTGCTTTTTTTTAATTATTACATGCAGCGGTTTCCATGGTATCTATGATGTTGAACATTTCATCAAAACACTGAGGTATGATGTAAAGATTGTTGAAAGCATTCCAGAGAATCAGAAAAATGGCAAAAAGAAGAAAATAAAGCCATTTCAGGTAGACTATAATAATTTGGTCATCAATCAGTAGTTTGAAATTATTTCAATTTATTGGATAATATGTTCAAATGTTATCTTCACACAGCTTCGCCCTCCTAGAGATGCTCCTATAAGTTGGTATACTACTGATGCTCTGAAGAAAATGAAAGAACATGGTGCCATCTATCTTACTCCCTTTTCACATCGCTTAGCTGAAGAAATTGACAATCCTGAGTACCAAAGGTTGAGGTGTAGAGTCAACTATCATGCTTTAAGATTCAAGCCACATATCATGAAGCTAAGTCAATCAATAGTTGAAAAGCTACGTGCACAAGGTCCCTTTATGTCCATACATCTTCGGTTTGAGATGGACATGTTGTCATTTGCTGGGTAAGTTATCTCGGTTGGGCTGGACAATTATGTTTATATGTCTATTGAATTTAAATGTGATATAAATATTGTGTAATTGTTGTTTTATGTCCTAAAATATCAAGAGTTAATTGCATGTTTTTCTTTGATTTAAAGCAATGGATGTTTATACCAAAGCTTTATAAAAAAAACCATAGACCAAATGTGTGGGATTTTCCTTGTTATCATTGTCAGAAACCAGATGCCTATGTATATATGATACTCCCTCCGGTCCTATTTATAAGATCCAATTACCTAATTCATCAAGATTAAGGAATGTGGTCAATTTAGTTGATAGTAATAAATGCCTTAAATTTATATTTTTTTTTCCAAAACTACCATTGTCATTAATACTTGGCTTTCTCTCTCTTATATTTATATCCTCCTTATCTTGAGTAGTGGTTGTATTAGCATGTGTAGAAATGATAGGGATTTAGGTATGAAGGAGAGAGAAAATTGAGATTCTAAATAATATTCTTGTGTATAAGGATGTGATCGTGATTGATGGATTTGCTATGATATGATGTGATGTAATGCAAAAATCCATATTTATACTACTAGTGGTTAATATGTACTGCAAGTGCTGATTTAAGAGTCTGTTTTATTGGTAGATTAATGAACTCAATTCCCCCCTCCCCCATAACATAATGGGATGTTACTTTTTCTAAATTACTCATCTTGAATATAAATGTGATTGTAGATGCTTTGATATATTTACACCTGAGGAGCAACAGATTTTGAAGAAGTATCGAGAAGAAAATTTTGCACCTAAAAGACTTGTCTATGATGAAAGAAGGGCTATTGGGAAATGCCCTTTGACTCCTGAGGAGGTAAAAATTAGATTTGCTTTGATTGTTCTTTAATTTGTTTCTCAGGGCCTGGTAAGGACTAACCTTTACATGCATGCTGGTGATAACAAATTTCAAATTTGTTAAAGATTATGACTATGATATGATTCCAATGTTTAAATTACATGTACATTTATGTGTTTCTCATTGCAGGTTGGTCTTATTTTGCGTGCATTGGGTTTTGACAATTCTACCAGGATATATCTTGCAGCTGGTGAATTGTTTGGTGGGGATCGATTTATGATGCCATTTCGAAGTTTGTTCCCTCGACTTGAAAATCATTCTTCTGTTGAAAACTCTGAAGAGCTTGCCGAAAACACTAGGGGATTGGCAGGTTCTGCTGTGGATTACATGGTCTGTCTTCTTTCTGACATTTTCATGCCAACTTATGATGGCCCAAGCAACTTTGCCAACAATCTCCTTGGACATCGCCTTTATTATGGCTTCCGGACTACTATCAGACCTGATAGAAAATCTCTTGCCCCTATCTTCATCGATAGGGAGAATGGGCGAACGGCTGGTTTTGAGGAAGCTATTAGGAAAGTCATGCTCAAAACAAACTTTGGAGAACCTCATAAGCGCGTTTCTCCAGAGTCTTTCTATACTAATTCTTGGCCTGAGTGCTTCTGCCAAACATCTACACAGAACCCGGCAGACAAATGTCCCCCAAATGACATTTTAAATATCATGAATGACGAATTACAGAAAACAGAGACCGACGCAAATTCTACAATATCTTGAGCCAAAGTTGTGCCATTGGGCTAATGGTTCTTCAACTCTGCAGTAATGAACTGCTGTGGGCCAAAGCGAAAAGGAATGAAGTTCTATTACTGAGATTTGCAGGTGATCATTTTTGTCTCAAACTATTTACTCTACTCGGGGAATGGTGTAGTTAGACATTGAGAATTCAAGGTGCTGATTTGTATATTTGCATTCTTTAGCTTCATGTAGACAATAGGAGGAAGACCACACGGATTGGATAGATAGCTGGCTATGTGACTGGAGTTTTATTTTTTAGGAAAAATCAACTAAAATTGTAATAGTTCTTCGATCTGCCAGAGAAAGGCAATTCTAGTTACCTAGGGAAGGTTGAAAAGTGTGGCAGATTTATGTTATAGATCTTTGGAGTGCTGGAAAAAACCAGATGTGCTAAATTTATGTTGTTTTATTTATTTAATCTTTTTTCGGGTCGCAATGAAATGAGCTTGTTCAAGTATTTCCACAATTCTATATTTCCTCTTTGAAAACAGTAAACCTGTGATCTGATATCTATCTGATGACTGATGTCAATGCTAAATAGTAGCTTGAGTAAAATCATAAAATAAAATTTTATAGGAACCAAAATCATTAGAAATAAGAATTTTTTTTATAGGGAATAGAACTATAAAATGAGTCTATTATAAGAATCTGAAACATACTTAAGTCTTTTTATTATTATATGAAAAATATCAATGGCCATACATGAGATATTAAAAAGCATGTGTTCAAATAAAGGAGATGAAATTCAATAAAAAAAATTGAGAATGAATCTATAGGAACCGAAATCATAAGAAATAAGATTTTTTTTTTATAGGGAATAAAACTATAAAATGAGTCTATTATAAGAATCAGAAACATATTTAAATCTTTCTATTATTATATAAAAAATATCAATGGCCATACATGAGATATGGAAAAGCATGTTCAAATAAAGGAGATGAAATTCAATAAAAAAATTTGAAAATGAAAATTATATATTCAACGAATGTAAATGAACAAAATTATTGAGTAGAAACAATATAGATCTTTAATTTATATGGTTGTCAAACCAATCCTCCATATTTATGTATTTGTACCTCCTTTGCCAAATTTGGCACATCATGTGCTCTATTGGTCTGTTTCTTAATACATCATTTTGCCTAAAAGGAGAAAATTAATCTTCCATATGTTAGCTTGTTTTGAAGAATTTACCATGATTTTTTTTAAAGAAGTTTGAATATTGAAGCTTGGACTTTTTGTTAGACACAAATTCTTCCTAGCATCTGGTTAATGTGTTCAAATGATATATATTTTTAATGGAAGTGGGATGCAGTGGGAAGTGAATTTCAGATGGATTTGTGATACTTGATGTACTAAGTATGGTGATAAAATTTATGATAGTATGAAAACCTACTTAGACGTCATGAACGAACCGTATGGAAGGAATATTTCTCAACTAAAATTTAAGATAGTCTAACTGGGTCAGATTGCATATTGGACCTAACATGAAATCAACTAGGTATCATGGTAGTGAAAAACATTGGGTGCCCAGGAGTACATGATAAGACATATCACACACAGGTAAGTCAGGTCACTCTCACTAGGTAAAATCGTAGGGTCATGTTATTTTGCGAGAATGTTCTAACCATGTGGGATCGTCACATGCTTAAAGGAGCACTCAAATTGGGTGTATTTACTCCCAAGGCCTAAACTCCGAAGAGTCCGTCAAGATCTCTCCCTCCTAATTCAAGTCCAACTCAGAAAATATTTTAGCACACAAACTCTATCTATGAACTGTACAAAACACATGACTCCTCAATTGCTTTCAAAATAATTTTAACTCATTGTGTTTCAAAGTGATTAAACTCATCGGGTTCCCACAGTAGATCCCATCACAATACTTATCGTGTATTAACTTCTCGCTCTTAAAAGATCTTATAGTCGTGTGATTGTATGGTTCATAACTCAACTCAATGCACACAACATCTCAATACACATGTATCTTATAATTCAACACATACTTAATTTATCACATACACCCAATCTCAATTACAATGTTATAATCCCAAAACAACATCTTATCACACCTCATGAATCACATACACATCACATAGTATTAATATATACATGGCACAAACACAAACTTTACCTATAAACTATGCAATAAACACAACTGCTCAATTGTTTTCAAAATCATTTTAACTCATTGTGCCTCAAAGTGATTCAACTCGCTGGATTCTTACAGTGGATTTTATCACAACACTCGTCGCGCATTAACTCGTCACCCTTAAATGGTTTTACAGTTGTGTGATCGCACAGTTCATAGCTAATAACTCAATACATACAATATCTCAATACACATGTATCTCACAATTCATCACAATCTCAATCACAATTTCATGATTCCAATATAACAATTTATCACGCTAATCTAGTAGATCTTGTCCAAAACACAAACAAATTATACAAAAATGTTTCTCACAACATGGGGAGTAAAACCCCTTAAACATTTGCACATAATCATATCAAAATCAAAAGAATTAAAATCATAGGTCAAAACACGAAAACACAAAGAGCACTCAATTTTATCAACCAATTCGCATCAGGGCATCAATTGGTCCGTCAAACATAACAATCTTATAATTATACTCATAAAGAAAGAATTACAATACAGTAAACATCCAAAAATAAACCTCAATTTGATCCTTTAAGGATTCTTTAACATGTTCATTTTAATCCCAATTGTGATAAACTCATCCCTTACCTCTAAGCGGGCTCAAGTGTGTAGTCCGACAACAATAGTGACGTCTTTAACGATTCTCTAAGATTCCCCAAGATTTTCCTCTGGTTGCTCTGTTGGGGTTTCCAAGAGTTAGAGAGAAGGAAAGATTGAAACCTCAATTTCATTGTCGGTGTGCGAGGGACATTTTTTCCTCCACAAACATTATTTCACGATGGTCCACCGATTAACGAGTCTGGGATCATAATTTTACTGGAACAGGTTTGGGTGTATGTGTGAAAAAGAGAGGATTTTGGAAGAGGAAGAAGGAAAAACGAATTGGAGAGGAAGAGAAAGCGTAGAGACGTATAATAAATGTAAAAACTGACCTAATATGTCTCTATTTATAGTTAGGACACTCTCAACTTATTATTTACTCATTTATTTTATAAAAAGAAACTCTATTTTACTTCCCATCAAATGAATAAATAAAATATCTTTTTTATTTTCTAAGAACATATATTTATTTTATTTACCTTAAAAATATTATTTTAATTAATAAAATTATATCTACTTATTTATTTAATTACAAAAACCTCATTATTTTCCTAAAACTCTATTTATTTTTAAATAAAATTCTTTTTAATTTATTTTATGAAAAATGAGTGTTACAAATTTAGTAACAAAAAATATGAAATTCTAAATATAAATTTCTAATTGTACGTGGGGGATTCTTATTTGTACAAATGGTACTTTGAACTTAAATGAGTATGAATAAATTAATGATACTTCTTTATCTTTTGAGTTATTTTACCATATCGATTGCTTAGGACCTTCGGTCACTACCCAGACTTGATGAAAAAAATGAAATCACATCATATGGACTCGTTGAGAATAAATGAGCCTACGTTTTTGTATGTTTGTTGCTCTTTGACTTCCGATGAAGGGTTGGCATGTTGAGGCAGACGTGGGGGTAGATGTCAAGAGGGAGAAACTCATCAAAAGATGGAAGAAGGGTGCACAAAAGATTAATGTGCGAAAGAGAAAAAAAATATTTGTATTTTAAAAATAATTACATAATAATTCTTTAATTTATTCATATCTAAATAAAAATTAATTAATTTCTCTGTTTAACCCAAAAGGTGTTGGGTGCTAACACCTTCTAATTATATATGTTGACATAGACCCACTTTTTAGGTGTATGTTAGCACTTAACACCTTCTCTATTGAACCCCACACCCCTAAACATATATACGATGAGGATTTCACTTGTTTTAATAATAACTATTTTATCATTTTTATAATTTATTTTTTTAAGATTTAATAGTTGTAATAAATAACTAATCTCAATCATTAAAGCTAAAGAGAATAAATAATAAGAATAATGAATAACTATAAAAATAATTGTTTTTGGAGTAAGTCAAATTCTTCTTTTATATATATATATATATATTAGATTGATGTTGGCATATTAAACAAAGGGATGGCCCGATTAATACAATTATAATTATAACTTGAAATTTACATATGGCAATTTTGCAATACCTGAAGAATCAAACCTTCAAACGTATAGTTAAAAAAAAAAAAAACATATGTGCCGTTCAAACTCAAAGAACTCCTTAAAAACCCATCGCGCTATTTTAAGGAAAATAAAACATTTCTAAAAATGGAAAGCAAATGCAATCAATGTTTAATTTATTAATTAATGAAAAAGGAGGATCAATCATACAATACAACGATTCAAAGTCCAAGTCTTGGGGAATTTCCAATTTCCAGCTCCACCAAGATCCCTCTTTTCCTACAAACCCATCTCTCTTTCATCCCTCCAATCTTCATCCTGTGAAAACCGCGAACGAATCAACAAATGGGTGGTTGCGTGTTGAAGCTAGTAGATTCCGTTCTGTTCCTGTTCTTCCTCCTAATAGCGGTGGTGGCTCCTCTGATCGACGCTCAAACCTGTCTTCCTCTCTCTTACTTCCCCGACATCCTCGTCCAACTCAAGGAACAGTACACCAATGACTACGGCGATTACCTTGTCGCAGAAAAGCCGCACTTTTTTGTAGGCCTTGTTTGGCTTGAGCTTCTCTTCCAATGGCCCCTTGCACTCCTCAGCCTCTACGCCATGCTCACTTCCAAGCCTTGGTTCAACACCACTTGCTTGATCTATGGTGTTTCTGTCACTACCTCCATGGTATCTATCTATCTGTCACCTTTCAATTCATTTTTTGCTTCTTCTAAAGTTTCTTTTTTTCTCGTTTTAAAGCTTTGTCGTCCATAATGGTCTTACAGGCCAGATTGCGGAGAATACTTGTGTTTCTATTAGAAAAGTAAAAAAGTTTCTCCCTTTTTAAATGACCCCATTTTTTTTTTGTTTTAAATTAATAGGATGGCGTGTTTGTGTGGATCATTTGGTAATATGAATGATTAGGCTTCTGGGGAAAGAGAGAAAATGGTTATTTTTCTCATGTTTGGACCTATAAAAAGTCTAACTTTTTGGAGTTACTGGCAACCATTCATTTAGAATCAATTCAATTATTTGCTTACAGGGGTATGTTAGTTGTTGTTAGATTCATCCTCATCATTTGCTCTGTTGTCTTGTACCATGGATTTTCATTTGAAGATTTTCTTGGTTATTATTACATTGTACAAGGAAAAAAATGGTCGTTTTTGCAGCTGTTAGATCATGTTGAATTGATTTAAACAAAGTTTGCTGTCTAAATATAATGAAAACAAAAATTGGGGTTATGACATTTTGTAGCTTAGATTTAAAATTTGATCAGAAACTATGGTTCAGATATGCATGGCTTTTTTAACAATCAGGTGCTTGCTTAGGTATTAATTACACTACAAAAGTGTAACTCTCTAGTTTGACTTTGGAGAAAACTTAGATGAGATACAGTTTTAGATACTGCTTGTGTTGTTCTCCGATCAAAATTGGAGCTTCATCTTGATAATCCACATAATCCTTCAATTTAAACTTTTATTTTGTGAATTACTGAGGTGAAATTCCAATTTTGATTGGAAAACAGTAAAAACCTAAGGAACTGTATCTAAGTTTTGTCCTTTGACTTTTTACAATGGCATATGTTTCACTGAAGTTGGAGGTGTAATACTATTCTCCATCCCAGCCATAGATGGTGTAAGTTACAAAGAGACTTTGGTTATTTGTGGGTTGCAGGTTGCTATATTATCAGAAATGATGAATTCCAAGAGGGCATCTGAGAAGCTATTGACAATTTATGCCCCTTTCCTGGGTTTGGGTGTTCTGGCTTTGCTGCGAGGGTTGCTGACGTGTTCATCCAAATCATCTTCAGCTCTAGGCAAAAGATCTGCATTGGCAAGGAAAAAGCGAGCTTGAAAGTGTGAGGATTGAATCAAACATGATAAAATTGAAAGAGGAGCATCGTTATAGTGTGATTGGGGATGAAGCATGCCAAGGTCCCCTCCTGTAACCAAATTTTTGTATGTTTTTTTTATTTATCTTTGAGTCCCTTTGACTGCGTATCTGAGTAAAAAAGATTTTGTATCAGGAGAACATCAAATTCCATCAGGTTGCATATTTGCTATGAGAAGAAATAAAATGCTAGCTAGCTACTTAATTAGTTGTTTTTAGCTTGTACACGTAGTTGGTGTTGGTGGCAACAGATTCAGATAAAAAAAAAAATGAGACAAAGCGCAAACAAATTAGAAAAAAGAATACATATAAATAAAGTGAATTCCATGCATATTTGTGATATGAATTGCTTTTGTGACATAAGGTGTGCTGACTTAAGTGGTGTATTTGAGAAGACATGAATTCCTACTATCCTTTTCTTATGGCTAACCATTCTTTTTACACAAATCAGTTTAACAACTGTTTCTGACTATGCATACTTTAAGTTAGGATATAACTTACGTTGCTTATAACTTTAAGTTGTGACAAGTCTATTGTTCAATATTTCACTGTTATTTTCCGAATTTTTGTTTGGCTCTATTCCTTATTTAAACAATCGGGTCTTTCGTATGGAGTCCTATGCAGTATAAAAAATATTCATTAGTCAATGACCAGTTTCTCATTGATATCACCGTAAATATGACTCCTCTCTTTTCCTTTTTAAATATTGTTATTCACAGATTTTAGATGCAGTTAATATTCATAACCTTATATTAATACAAATGAAATTAAAGCATGGACAAAAAAGAAAACGAACTTGAAGCAAATACTAAGATTGCAAGTTAAAATGAATAGAAATTTTATGGACTTCATGAAATCGGTTTAATGAACACTTGAAATACTAAGTAACCAAAATTTATGGTTTTCTTCACAAACAAATATCAGTAATATTCTAAATGATTTGCTAAGCATATTCAACAAACAGAGACCAGTTAACTGTAAAGTGTAAACACAAAGAGAGAATATAATCAAGCGTAACATGTTGCTGCCTTTCATCTCTACTGATAATCATTTTGGTAGTAGAGAAATCTGCAAAATTGAAAAATCTTTAGTTAGTTATGCTTTGTCTCTTAGCAAAACACCAATTAAGATATGATCTGCGTATGTAATAATTTACCCGGATAACCCAGTTGCTAAGATGTAAAGTTCTCACACCATGTAAATTAATCTTCTAAGAGCTTGAATAATAACTGGCAAATGAAAGGATCAAAATAATACTATATTCAACTAATAGAGCCTTTTGGTTTTATATCCATAATAAGATTCTTCAGCATCTTCCCTGTTTCTTTGGTGAGGATTATCCTTATTAGAAAGATAGGATGGAAATGTTTATCAAGACTCTGTGGAACGTTATTTCTAGTGAATGCTGTAATATTCCAAGGAATTCTCTTGGAATTCCTTCCCCCATAAGAATAATGAACTGAAGAAGAAGTTAATAGAATGCAAGTTGAACGCAAAGGTTAGATATCTTACCACTTATTCTTTATTGAGATCAGGATATAACAAAGTATTTGGCTACTAACCTGCCAAAGAAATGTAAGACATCTTGACTCACACGCATGAGGGCACAAACAATGTTAAATGTACTAAGATCAATATGTTAATCAAACAATATATATGAGCTTTTCAAGATGGAAGATGATAGGTGAAATGTTTTAAAGTTTTCAAATTAATTGGGGGGGGGGGGGGGGGGTCTGAAATAAAATACGGAATCTCTTTGATCTTCAAAGGATATGAGAAAGATAATGCAGAGAAAAGAAAATGAGAATTTCGTGTTCAGATTTTGTTACTGTATCCTTTTTTCATATTATTATATTTGAAAAGTTGTCATTCATTGTTTTTGATGGTTGTATGCCTAATGTTATAGCCAATGTTGATGCTAACGATTTGGCCGAGAAAAATAAGTAGTGACTTAACTAAGACAAGAAGGTCGTGGTTCTAATGAAGACTTGTACTAAGAGCAATGAGCAACCATTTTCATCGAAACTTTTCACGTATAAGAATGCCTAGGGTTGTGATTTCAAATGTCCCTTTAATTTTCCCAAATTTTTATTCTATTTGAATCCTGAATCAAACTTCGTAATTTTGGATGTAATATCGGATTTGAATTCAGTTCCTTATATGAAGTTGACTTGTGACAATTTACCATACGGTGCAAGAAACCTAAATTAAATTTCAATTATTAATCATTCTTCTTAATTTAATTAATAGATGTTGGTCATGAATTAATCATTTTCCCCTTAATTAACCGAGGATGATTAATGATTAATTAATTAATCTAACTAGAGGTTTAGTAAACACGGTTGTTCATGTGATGTTATTCTAAACCCAATTATTCCATAGGTCCACTGATTAATCACAACATTGGTGGTGGACTGTTAATTGATTCAAAACAAGCTCAAATAGATCAATTTATTCATTAATTAATAATAATGGAATAATTCAATTAACTGAATAACAATTGACTTCAATTAAAATGAGAAATTGGGATTCCCATGTATAGATTATATCACAACCTTAACTTAGGAATTTAACTAGTTATGGACATTGGAAAACATAAAAACTTAACAATGTGTTTGGATAGAAAAATTAAAGTAGGTAAAGTATTTTAACAAAGATATTAAAATGTCTTTCTATAATGTAATTTGTTTGGATGAGATATTTTAAAAGTAATTAAAATACTGTCATTTTTTAAAAGCATTTTAATACACTAACTTAACAGCATTTCAAATTCTTACCCAAAACAAAGGAATTAAAATTCCTCAGCGCACACCAGCTTTCTCTCCCTCTCTTAGCCACACGTATTCTCCGTAACTCTCTCTCAGCGGCGTACCGTTTAGCTGGTTCCGACTTAGCAACATGCAGCTCAACATGGCCAGATTCCCAAAGTCTTTCGGAATCTCGCCGCAGAGCTGATTATTGTTGAGGTCGAGGTGTTTTAGTGAGCCCAGTCGAGTGATGGATGCTGGAATTTTGCCGCTAAGGGCGTTGTTGGCAAGTTTCGGGACTGTCAGACGTGAGAGTTTGCCGACGTCAGCGAGGATCTCGATGGAGAGCTTGTTGTTGATGAGGTCCAGGAGGCGGAGAGAGGGAAGCGCGGTGACGCAAGTGGGGATCTCCCCGGCAATGTCTTTCCAATCAGCGATGATGAGGGTGGTGAGGGTGTCTTTCCAATCTTCCATCCAAACACATGGTAAATGAATGCCTAAAGAGAAAAAAAGGAGGAAAATTCTATAAAAGCTTTAACCCCGTCGTGCTCCTCACGCTTTTCCCAGTCCATAGACCTTTCTTTCTCTCGCATTAACGGAAAATTTTCCCATTTGGGGTAGTTTTAAAAACTTTTTTCCCCAAATGGGGTGCTTTTGAAATAATTTACGCAAGGGGGCTGTTTTCGACGTAAATGCATGCATGGTGCAAGCAAACCGCCAGTGGGACTGGCGGGTTTGCTGCTGGTGACTGGACTCGCCACTGACAGTGGCGATATGCACATGCAGATGAAGGACTCGCCACTCAGAGTAGCGATATACACATGGAGTGGGAACCGCCAGTCAAACTGGCGAGTTCCAGGCTGCTTCGTAGGGTTGCTTTTTCAGCCTTTTTCAGGTGGCAGGGGGTGCTTCAGCTTTTTCAGCCAAAAGGCAAGTTGCAACTGCCATTGGCGAGTTAAGGGCAAGTTGCAACTGCCATTGGCGATTTAGGGCCAAACAAATAACCATTGGAGATAGTGATTCAGTGCCTTTATAAACTCGAAAAAAAACCTCAGTCATGCTGTGTGTTGAAAACTGCATTTTAGTTGTGTGTTCAAAACTGCAAGTTCTCAGTGTTGGTGTTTTTTCCCAAAGCGAGTTCGCTGTGTATTCAAAACTGCAAGTTCTTAGTGTTGGTGCTGTGCGTTCAAAGTTACATTTCAGTTTTCATAAATTGTAAGTGTTTCTTGAGATTTAAATTTGTGCGTATAAGGTTTGAAATTTATTTGTTGAGGCATAAATTTCTGAATCAAGTTAGTAATTTTGAATCAAATAATTTGTATTATAAAATATTTTGTAAGTAATTATTTAGAGCATTTTGAATGTATTGTTTTTAATAATTTTTTAATTAAATTAGTCTTATATTTGATATGCTTGTTTGTGTGTATAAAATAGAAAATTTTTTTGATGATATTTATCTAAAGAAAATATTTGAGTCCTGAAAAAAATTGGTAAATATGAAAATTTTAGTATATTTTTAATTAGATTAGGTTGGTGTTAATACTTTGTTAGTGTTAAAAATTGATCGAGCGTGTATTGTCAAAAGTGTCTGAAAGTAAAAAAATTTGTAACATCATAATTATTCGAAATAAGTAATTTTAGTGTGGAAATTTATTTTAATATAAAGTTATAGTAAATTTATTTTATGAGCATTTAACTTGAACGGTATTTAAAATTAATTTTTTTCCATTATATTTATTTGTAGTACGTAAGTTGAAGTTATTATTATGAAAATGAATTATTTATAAATAATACTAACTTTATTTATGGTTTATTTGGGCTTTAAAATTACTACGTAGGAATCGTTTATTTTTTTAAGTTTTTACCATGAAAAATATTTAAAGTTAATAAATTTTTTATAGAATAATGTTTTAATGTAAAATTGTGTTAAAGAGACTTTTTGTGATTACATTTTACTATTTTGAATTTATTATGATTAATTAATTAAAATATTTTTTTGTAGGTACACGATGAATTCGGTTATAACAGTGTTGTATTTCAATGGAAGGGTATATGAAGATAGTGATGGTGTAATATTTGAAGGCAGTAAAAAAGAGATTCAGATTAAACGTGGAATTAGTTTCAGTACTTTGAAAAAAAAATTGGAGACAAGGTAAAGTTACAAAATAATGAAATTATTTCTGCTATCAGTTGTAGATTTTTAGTGTCAGGAAAATATATTGCCTTGTAAATCTGCGATGACGAAGACGTTGAAACGATGCTAGAAAGTTTTAAACAATAACAAGAAATGTCAGTTCTAGAATTGTACACAGAAAAGGATGTGGCTGGTGGTTCAATGTTTCATTCTGCAAATTCGCTTACATTATGTGGAAATTATTTATCTAATGATGAGACACAACCGCCAACAAATATGAGCAATTTACATCTTCACGAAGATGATGATGATTATTATTATTTTGTGTCTAACTTATACGTTGAAGAGTCTTTAGACGAAGATGACAGTGTTGATGGTATATCTGATACAGACAATGAAGTCACCGAGATGATTCCACCAGTAAGAATTGTTCACCCAGCAGAAGGTATAATTTCCTCTTAAAAAATACGTCAATACATTTATTATTTCACGACAATTGTATTTAATGCCAAATAAGTATGATTTGAATTTATTTTTGGACTATAAGGTGTACAAGGAATTCAGAATCCATTTTGGAATGATGCTTTGCATTATAATAATATCAACTGGAGTCATCCTGATGAGGAGGACATTTGCGGTTTGGAGATGTCATCCAGTTTTAATGTTGGCCAAGAATTATATGTTGGCATGGAATTTGATAGTAAAGATGCGGTCAAGAATGCGGTCAAACAATATGTTATGAAGGTGCATCAAAGTTTCAAAGTGGTTGAAAGCAAATGGGACAAGTATGTGGTTTGTTGCTTGAATAAAAATGCAGATTGTCCTTGCCCTTTCTACATGAGGTCAATTCTATCTAAAAAAACTGATTCATGGAAAGTCACTCAATGGGGTGGATCACACACATGTCTCAATATGACCATGACCCAAGATCACGAGAAACTTGATTCAGATTTAATTGCCACTTGTGTAGTAGGTACGTATTTTATGTTCATATTATGTTATTGTTTAGCCTTAATTGTCATTTAAATTTTGTTAATCTATTGACAGACATGATCAGAGAAGATCCATCGATAAAAATTTCATTGATTCAAGAGAGGATTAACAGTCAATTTGCGTACAAGGTGTCGTACAAAAAAGCTTGGTTGGCGAAACAACAAGCCATTGCTATTGAATATGGCGATTGGGATGAGTCATATGCGAAACTTTCGTCGAGGCTAACACACATGCAAAATCATTCTCCTAGATCGTATTTTCAAATACTACATGACGATTTTATCGTTGGAAATACGGTTAGTCGCGAACACCGCCAATTTCATAGAGTTTTTTGGACTTTTGGCCAATGTAAAGAGGCTTTCAAGTACTGTAAGCCAATCATACAAGTTGACGGCATACATTTGTACGGCAAATACCGTGGGACCCTCTTAATGGCCACATCACAAGATGGAAATGGTGGTGTCCTTCCTCTAGCATTCGCGGTGGTCGAAGGTGAGACGTTGACAGCGTGGTCATGGTTTTTGGCACACTTGTGTGAACATGTCACAGATAAAAATGATATTTGTCTGATATTTGATCGACACGCGAGTATAAAGTCCGCTGTCGCTAACGAAGCACTTGGCTGGCAACCTCCCCACAGTTATCATGTCTACTGCGTGCGACACATAGCAAGCAACTTCAATCGAAAATTAAATAATACCAAACAAAAAGAAATGTTGAAGAAATTGGGTAAGATTTCATATTTGATGGTCACGTTTATTTTACTTTCATTTATACTTAAAATTGTTATTCATAACTAATTTTATACAGCCTACACTCCTTGCAAGCACATTTTTGATCAAAATTTAGAAAAATTTCATGAACTGAGTCCAGCCATAGCAACATGGATTGATCGCATCTCAAAGGAAAAATGGACGATGGCTTACGATAGAGAAGGACGTCGATATGACCACATGACAACGAACCTCTCAGAATGTATCAATAAGGTTTTAAAGGATTGTCGCAACATTCCCATAATAGCATTGGTGAAATCAATGTACAGTAGGAGTCGAAAGTACTTTGTTGAGCGTGGCCGCCAAGCCCAAAGACAGTTAAATGAAGGCCAAGTATATTGTTCAAAGCTTGTTAAAGAACTGAGGAAAAATCCAGAACAAGCTTGTACGCACATCGTTCGCGTGTATGATATCCACTCCACAAGGTTTGAAGTAGAGGAGAGCTTCAACCTTATAACGCAACGTGGCGGACAAAAGTGGGCAATTAACTTGAATGGTCATCATTGTCAATGCGGAAGGTATTCTGCGCTTCACTATCCATGTTCACACATTATTGCAGCTTGTGGTTACGTGATCATGAACTACTATCAATATATAGATGTTGTTTATACAAACGAGCACATCTTAAAAGCTTACTCCGCACAATGGTGGCCTCTTGGGAATGAAGCAGCTATTCCTCCTTCTGATGACGCATGGACACTTATCCCTGATCCAACTACAATTCGTGCGAAAGGTCGGCCAAAATCAACAAGGATAAGAAATGAGATGGATTGGGTCGAACCCTCTGAGCACCGACCAAAATGTAGTAGATGTGGAGCCGAAGGGCATAACAGGCGTCGCTGTCCAATGCAATCTGAGCGTGGGAGTTGTTCAAATCGTTGATTTATGTATGTTAGTTGAGTGACTTGTATTTGTTTACGTTCTGTTCAATGTATTGAATTTCTGGGGTTCAATGAATTCAGTAGTTAAAAACATTTTGCCTTTTGTACATTATTTATTTGTGGGGTTCAATGAATTCGTTAGTTAAAACCATAAACATCAACCCTAAACCAAAACCGTACCCTCTAACTATAACCCTCAACCTAAACCAAATCCATACCCATCAACCCTAACCCCTAAGCCCTAAACCTAAACCACTAAACGTAAACCCTAACCACTAACCCTAAACCTTAACCACCAACCCTAAACATAAACCACTAAACCTAAACACTAACCACTAACCCTAGTCATTATGATTACTACCATTACTTAATTTGATTTGTCTACTTTAATTTTTCTTTATGACTTTATTTATTATCTAGTTTGATGCGCGACATAAAAATAGTCATTATGGTGTCCGCGATGGTGATTCCATAACAAATGGTCATTGAAAACGCAATTCCATAACAAATTCCATAACAAGTAGTATGAAATACCATAAATTAAGTCTGAAATTCAAATTACAAAGATACAACACAAATTTCAAATAGAGACATCAAAATCAGTCATTATGGTGTCCGTGATGGCGCAAGGATGTGCCACATGGTTGATCCCACCTTCGGGCTTGACGATCCGAATTTCTTCTTGCGCGCTGTCTCCGCCCTTGTTGCTTAGCCTTTGCAAAAAACTCGTGACGCAAATCAAAACCTAATAAGTCACCCATATCAGGTATTGCTCCGGGTACATCCCATTGCGGACCTAATGGGGCATTAGGTGTTGCCATTGGGGCATCATGTTGCTGTGAAAGGGTCATGGTCGGCCATGAAAAATGAGGATGTGTTTCCGCAACACCACCAAACGAATATTCACTTGCAGACATATCAGTGCCATGACCTTCGAAAGGATACTGATACATCTGCGAAGGATACTGAGAAAATGTTGGTGGCGTGTAATACATTCCATGGCCACGCTGTCCATTTGCTGGGAAAATCTTCCGCTTGAACAATCTCCCTTCGTCTGTCAAACCTCGAGTTTCAACACTTGACTGAAGCATGTGAAACTGTTGTGGGGAAATCGACGCTCTGATGCTGGACCATGTGCCACAGGCTCAGTGATCCTCTCTTGCTCTTGGGATAAAATCGCTAACTTTTCCACATATGGCACGAGATCATCAACTGTCCATGTGTTTCGCCTTGTGGAGACACCATATACTGCAATGTCTCGCAACTTCACCCTGCAATTATTAGGGTAAGCAAATTAATGTCGATGATTTAAAAATAAATTGAAGTTAAATAATTAAAAAGAAATAAATACCAATGTAGCCGTGTTTGCATTGTTTGGGTCGACAAACATTTTTGTTTTTCGCCTATACCAGACCATGTAATCCGAGTTAAAACTCAATAGGCCTCTTGTCGAGGATAAACGTCGACCCTAAACTCAGCTCGATTATTCCACTGACTGATAAATGGGGCAACAGCTGAACCAATTTTCATCTTGTTTGCCTTTCAGCGTTAGCCCATGGATATTCTGTGGTTGCGAAGGAGACTCCGGAATAGGTTGTTGCATTCCAAATTGTCGCAACACTCTATCGGTTGGTGCCACTCTACAACATGGAAACAAATGAGTGGCACCACTGCGCACCACGCCACACTGCCAACCAAACAAATGGGAGGCAACATCGACATAACAGTTGCTGTGTAAGGCTCCCACAGAAACTGCATACAATAACACAATTGTTAATTTATCTTAAACATGACATTTTATTTATTATTTAACAAATACATAATGATCTTGTTACCTCATGTCGTTTCATGATATCAATTTGCGACGGAAAACTATTAGATCATCATTGCCAATATGTTGGTTTCCACGTCGCAACCACCTACAAAAAAAATATGAAATAATTAGTGCCGACGCTTACATTATTGATTATTTTCAAATGAATTTTTTTTAAACAACTAACCTGTGTCCGAGTGGTTTGTTTTCTATATAGGAGGAGTTCTTTTGGAGCCAAAGTCGTGCAGCGTTCCCATGCCCACATTTGGATTAAGATGCACATACCTCCGATTGATTTTATTTTGTAATCGGTGGCGCTGCACATCTCTCTGTATAAATAAGCAAGCACGACAGGTCCCCATGCATACGTGCTGCACTGTTCAAAGTCCCGTAAAAATTGGAGGTACCTTAGGGAAACTTTACTGCTGCTTTTGTCAACAAATAGAACTCCTCCTATGAATCTGAGGATCCATGCACGGGTAAACCTTTGTAATTGTTTACGTTACCGTCATGGATATTTATTTCTGAAAAATGGTGAGTCAGCCAACTTAATTTGACCACACTCCTTGAAGTTCACCTTCCTGTGGTCTGACTCCCAATAATTCTTCACACAATTCAGCCCAATCAAGATTAGTCTGACCAATTAATGGTGCCCCTCAGTATGAAGACCTAACAAGACTGACACATCTTGAAGAGTAATCGTAGCCTCTCCGCATCTCAAGTGAAACGTGTGTGTCTCGGGCCTCCATCTTTCAATCAAGGCTGTAATTAATGAAGAATTAATTTTAGGTACCCCATCTTCATTATCCAATAAAATCCAGATTGGCGAAGCAGAGGAATAATTTCCTCTGGTATTTCTTCTTGTCCTTGATAGATGGGTACAACTCGTCTGATATGTAATTCCTGTCTGTTCCCCATTCCAAACATGTTCGGAAACATGTTTAGTTTGCAGCCATAAAACGTCTCATCTATTGGACCAGACTTAATGTGTATACTAGATGAAGATGACGAAGAAATGTCATTGATACTGTAAAGTAAAATATAATACAAAAAATTGACAACAAAAATTTTACATTAAAAAAATTAACTACATTTACAAAAATCAATTAAATATACATACCACATAATTAAAATCTGAATAAATAACAAAATACATCAATTTGAACAAATAACAAAATTAAAAATAACAATACGTACACAAATTTAAATAAATGTTCTAAAATACTCTACAAATAACAAAATTACAAATTAATAGCTACACAAATTTAAATAAATGACAAATTAAAATACATAAATTTGTTACACGTACAAAAATTTAACACAAAAAAACTTAAAATATACCTAAAATACTCTACAAATAACAAAATTAAAAATTACATACCTACACAAATTTAAATAAATTACCAAATTAAAATACAAACAAAATTAAAAATTTAAACACGTACATAAATTTACACAAATAAACTTAAAATACTACCTAAAATAGTCTACAAATAACAAAATTAAAAATTAAATAACTACAAAAATTTAAATAAATGACCAAATTAAAATACATAATAAAATTAAAAATTTTACACGTACATAAATTTATACAAAAAAACTTAAAATACTACCTAAAATACTCTACAAATAACATAATTAAAAATTAACATAGCAACATAAATTGAAATAAATGACCAAATTAAAATATGTACATAATAAAATTATAAAATAAACACGTACATAAATTTAACACAACAAAACTTAATTTACTAACTAAAATACTCTATACATAACAAAATTAAATATTAAAATACCTACATAAATTTAATTAAATGACCATATTTTTTTCCAATTATTAAAATTTAAATTAAATAACAAATATTATACACAAAAAAAGGTATTAAATCAAAAAAATTTCATGGAATAAAAAATTTAAAGACGTATATATATAAAATTAATAAATATCATATATTTCAATAAAAACTATAATTAATAAATAAATAATATTCACATTCTAACTAAACCTAAAATCATATATATAATACAAATAATATCATACAAACCTAATAAATCTAAACCAAATAATAATAACATAACAACTAAAATTAACGTACAAATAATTTTATCACAAATAATAACATACAAATTTAAAAATCTTAACACAATTATATTAATAAATCAACTATAACTAACGTACAAATAATAATATACCAACTAAATCATATTTAAACATACTACTTAAAATTTAAAAGTTTCACCTAACATCAACAAACTTAGCATATCTATATATAAAACAATTAATACTATACTAATTTACAAAATTTTAAAAAAATAATATTATCAAATTAACTAAAACTAACCTAACAATATATATATATATATATATATATATATATATATATATATATATATATATATATATAAGACAACTAATAATATATAATTTAAAAAATCTAACTTAAATAATATTGACATATTAACTAAAATTACCAAGCCAAGTTAAGAAACACTTACCAAATAGAAAAACCACGTAATAGCTCGGAGGAGAAGAAACCATGTAATAGTAACAGGAACAAGCACTGTCCTACAACAGGAACAACCATGTAAATAATTTTCACTAAAATTATGTTTCAAAATATATATATAATACAACATATATTTACCAGTATAAAATACTTACTAGAAAGAAAACAAGAAGAACATCAATGTAGTGTAGTAATATGAAGAACTGGAGTAATATGAAGAAGAAGAAGAAAGCAATGCAAGCGTAGATGAGTTCCCGCTTTTATAATGGACAAATTTGAAACAAAGAAAATCGTCAGCCAGCTTGACGATTCCCGTGAAGCGCATCCCGCCATCCTCATTGGCGAATCCAGCCTGTTGCAGCTGCAAACCCTGCATGGCCTGTGCCCCTGACACCTAGCCCTGAGGCCTAGCCCTGAGGCCTACGTGCTGGGAACTCGCCAGTCAAACTGGCGGTTCCCCTTGCTGTGGCATGTCGCCACTTCGAATGGCGAGTTGAGGCTTGCATGTGCATATCGCCACTGTTAGTGGCGAGTCCAATCACCAGCAGGACTGGCGGTTTGCTTGCACCATGCATGCATTTACGTTGAAAACAGCCCCCATGGGTAAATTGTTTCAAAAGCACTCCATTTGGAAAAAA
The DNA here is from genome assembly GCF_000004515.6 of Glycine max. Lineage (NCBI taxonomy): Eukaryota > Viridiplantae > Streptophyta > Magnoliopsida > Fabales > Fabaceae > Glycine > Glycine max. Next base: position 8,675,237 of record NC_038248.2, read on the forward strand.
AAGTTTTTAAAACAACCCCAAATGGGGAAATTTGCCCGCATTAACTCACTCAGAGGATGTAGTTCTAAAACAAAGCAAAAAACAAAGCAAAAGATCACTAAAACTTAGTTGTCTTGTCACTTGAATAGTGAGTTCGGCTCCTAAACCATCGTGTCACCATCCCGGGTTAAATAAATGTTAAAAAAACAATAAAATTTTAGACTGAAAACCAAAGTTAACGAATTCTCATTCTAAGCAAGCATGCATATCATAAATTAATGAATTTTATTTTAAATTTTTAATATTTTTTTATTGAGTCTCCTGTAAGAGAGTTGTTTTTAGTCCTTATTATTTTTGTTTCTGTTCTCTTAATATATTTATTTTTCATTTTAGTCATTATAATATCTAGTTCATTTTATATTAATTTCTTTAAAAATATTTGATAAACACTAATAACAAATGATATCAACAAATTTTAGTAACAAAAATAAAAGAATAAATATATTAGAACAACTAAAACAAATTAACAAAAACCATAAACAAAATTTTCCTTTTATTAGGAATTCAAATTTTTTTTATTAAGAATCAAAACAAAATTTACTATTAGAGCCTAAAACATATTTAAGTTATATATATATATATATATATATATATATATATATATATATATATATATATATATATATATATATATATATATATTAAACACCTTTTTTATTTGGAAAAAAAATTGATTTCCTTAATGTTAACTCCAGGTAAAGAAAAGGATCGGACAATCTTATAATTTAACTTGTCTTTTCAAGAAAAAAAGTAAATAATCAAAGTTCCCTCTTCTCTTTACCCACGATCACATCTCTTCCTTTCTTATTGTGTTGTGCAGATTTTCAGATTCTATTGCATTCCTTTTTCTTTTTTTTTCTCGATTGAGATATAGAAAAGTAGGCTTAATTGATAATGTAGGTTTAATTGTAGTATTAATCCCTTAATTATTTATAAAAATTGAATTCCATCCCTCAATTCTTAAAAATTTCAATTAGATATTTTAATTTTTAAAAATACTATAATCATATTATTTTGGTCCAATTGAAGTTAACGTGGCCTAAGTTGTAAGTTCTGACCGACCGTTTAAATTTTAGGAATAGTGAAATTTTTTATCATTTTTAAATTTTAAAATATAATAAAATTGGAACGGCATTCTTCGAAGGCTTAGCCTCGGGTCCAACTCCTTCTCTTGTCAGACTCCCATAGAAGTTCTGTAACCTCGCTCGCTCAATCGTCATTTTCTCAACATCATTGGCAATGATCCATCGGGGGAAATCCCCGAGAACTTCCTCTTCATTTGAAGTACGTTGACCTTTTTGGTCTCTCCAAGCTTCAAGTGTGTTGTCCCTCACACGAAACAATTTATGTGGTTCCCACTTATGTTTTTTTGCAATGTCTTGCTCAAAACACCATCGCTAGCTTTGTATGGTTTAGTTAGGGTTTAATGGGTTCACAGATTTCGCGTGGCCTCAAGCCACCATGTGTTCCAGCATTCTTGAGGTTTTGAACATTCAGCGCAATTGTGTGTGGCAAGTTTCTGCCCTGGTTAACCAATGTGATCATGTACTGTTGCTGGTTCTCGATGTCTCTAGCAATGGCTTTTCGAAAGATTCTGTCGGAAGTTGGAAGCTTCAAGAGATTGGAATAGCTGAAGATAGCCAACAAGTCATTTTCTTGTGAGATTTCGTCGGAGATCGTGAAATGTAGGTCCCTACGTTTAAAAACATTAAAATTAAAAATAATAATAAATTTAATAGACTTATCATGGGGCTTGTTTTTAAAAACAGTAGCAAAAATCACCTAATATTGGAGCAACAAATAGGTTACTTGAAATTCGTTGCCAAAAAACAACACAACTTACCAGTTATCCTTTAAGTGATGGCCAAAAATGACCTTCAGGAATTATATACACATTTTTTAATGCGTCGGAAATTAAAAAGAAAATTACATACACATTTAATTTAATATTTAATATAAATTATATAATAAATTTTAAATGGAGCAAAAAAAAAAAAAAAAAAAAAATCACACTCCTTGTCCATAGGGTTGACCAGGATTGAATGAATGTGGAAAATTGTCTCTGTATACTCTCCATAGCTCATTATTTTTTGCAGATGAAATGTACTGAGTTTCAGAGTAAATGAGCTAGAAATGCTTATGGGAGTAAAGCCAGTGGGAGACCTTGTTAGATATTTGGGCCAACCAACCCTCATTGATAGACCAAAATTTGAAGTGTTTTAGTTTGTTAGAGCCCGGGTTTGGAAGAAGAAAGTTTTATCTAAGATGTTCAGTCGATCCCAACTTACATCATGAGTTGTTACCAATTCCTTTCCTCTTTGTGCAATTAACTTGAACGTATGACTTAGAGATTCTTCTGGGACGCATTGGATGAGCTGGAATAAGTTAACTGATGCAAAATCTAATGGTGGTCTTAGTTTTAGGTGTATGAAGGCCTTTAATATGGACATGCATGCTTGCAAAACAATAGGGGAGATTGGTGAATATAATGAGGATTCTCTGGTTGTGTGGATTCTAAAGTCAAGATGTTACCCAAGATCTAATCCTCTAGTTGCAAAAATATATCATTGACCCAGCTATAATTGGTTCAACATTCTGTCAGCTAAGGAGTTAGTGGAGGAAGGTGCTTTGAGAATTGGCAATGGTCAATCAGCGAGGATCTGAAAGGATAGATGGACACCAAACACAGTGGACAATTGTATTCATTCTGCACCTTTAAATAACTATGACGAGTCCACACTGGTGGCAGACTTGGTTGATGTTTCCATCCGTCAATGGGGCATTTCAAAGGTTAGATCTATGTTCAATGAGCCTTTATGCAGTACCATTATGAATTTACCCTTAAATATGGAGAGTTCTAGTGATTTCTAATATGGAAGCATAGGGATAAGGGACCGACCCAGACTCCAATGACGGGTAAAAAAACAAAAAAATTCATGCAACAAATATATTATCAACTTGATAAAAAAATATATTATCAATCTTTATACAAAATATTTATAATTTGTCTCAATATCCTTAATCTATTACGAATATTATAGTATATTATATATATAGTTAGAATAAAAAATAATATATAATTAGCCAATTATATTTATTTTATATAAATGTAAAATACTAAAACATTAATTATAAAACATAGAAAATTGAAAATATTTTTCTTTTGTGGGGGTATCTTTCAATTTTTGCCTCTTGCTAATGTCGTGGTTGTAACTTGTGATTATCAACTGTTATGTGTTTCTGGCAGTCCAATATGAGATTTGAACAATAACTAAACTCCTTCAATTACAAGAAAAATAGAGTTTAACAAAGTCTAAAGAAAATAAAAATTGATTATATAATAAATAAAATTTGATAAAATATTTAGATAAGGTTTCTTAAAAGAAGATAAAATTACTATTCATTTTATAATTTAAAAAAGTCAAAAGATAAAAACTGATTGTATAATAACTAAAATTTGATAAAAATGTAATATTTAGATAAAATTTCTTAAAAAGGATTATTATTGATTTTATAATTAAAAAAATTAAGAGATAAATGCTAAAAGCCTTCAAACTTGTTGCCTTCATGAACTATACGCATAAAAAAAATCAGAATCTATAATTAAAAGTTGCAATCCCCATATAATTACGTGAACGTTGGTCTAATCCTAAATTAATTCCAATGAATTAGCGCACAGGGCCGTATATACTACGTACTGTTATCCAAGAAAAAGGAAATTAAATATCTGATAAATTGAATTATATCCTTATATCATGCCCCCCCCAACCCAGCACGTGGGTCCGCCCCTGATAGGAATGATAGTATTTATACCGTTAAATCTGCCTATTATCAGGCTATAAAAAATACCACACCATCACAAGCCTCATGCATCTAGCTCAATTCCTAGTGATTTGTGGAAAAAATTATGGAAAGTGAAAGCGCTGCATAAATGCTTAAATTTGGCTTGGAGAGCTTGTCAAATTACTGTTCCCATCAAGAAGAAATTGCATAAGATCAGTGGCATCCAGGTCGATCCAATTTGTCCCAGGTGTGGAGAAAAAGAGGAAACCGGGGTCCATGCTTTGATCATGTGTGAAGAGGTTAGAAGAGTTTGGTTTTCTTCTCCTTTTGGGGGACGGGTGAATGTAGATGAGAATACTAACTTTGCAGAGTGGGTGTATACTTGTTTGGAGTTAAATGACTTGGAGTATGAGACAGGTTTCTTCTTTTGTCTAATGTGGTTTTGCAACATAGAAAATCTCCATATGTGGCAAATTTTTTATAGGGTGAACAAGGCCAATTTTGATGAAACTTTATTGTGGCATATGCTGCAGTTTGTATTCCTCACTGTTATTCTCCTAAAATTGATGAAACTGTAGCTTTTAGATGGTCAATAAAGACAGCATCACATTGTGTCTCCCTTTGGTTGAATATGAAACCGATTGCCAACAAACTTCATATAGCTTGGAAATGTCACTCTCGCTTAGTAGAAGAAGCTATTTTGCAGGTGTGCTTAAAGATCGTATGCATTGGGCCAGGTTATCTAATTTCCATAGTCTTAATTTGGTAATTAAAAAGAAGGGCAAATAGAACAGCTGATTGTCTCCCTCGTTTAGCTTTTCTTGTCACGGACATTTATTGGGTTAAGTATTGATTACCCATCTCAACTTCAAGCTATTGTTGATAAGACGTAATTGTCAATTTCATTAAAACATTAATAGTTTGTTGATGTCACTTTTATAGTATGGTCAATTTTATTAAAGAAATATCTAAACTACTACGTACTTAAATCATTAATTCTATAGATATTCTTGAAATTATTAAAATTTATAATACTATTAATTAAAATTTTATGATACTAAAATTAGCTAATTTAATTAATTATACTATAATCTTAATGTATATTTATTTCTTATATATATAAATTAATTGGTTACCATATAGATAGAGAGAAATGAACTCTTATCCTATTTAGCCGATCGTAATTCAACTTTTAGTTAGGATAAGAGATTAAAGTAATAAGATATGATGAGCTATGTTAATTATGTTAATTACTTAGTGTAAACTTACTCACAAAAAGGAAAAGTTAAATCCATTTCAAAACCTATTCAAAAAGGAGGTTTGGTGAGATTAGACTGCGTACTAAATGCAAATTTTCCCACCAACTAGTGCCGGTGCTACTACTTCTAAATCACACAAAATCAGATATTGAAAAAGACAAGAGTTTTACATTAATGTTAAACCCTAGTTACTCAAAAGGTTAATCCTAGCTAGCTATATATATATTTTAGTCTTGGAAATGGTAAAGGGTAGCAAGATCTTAAAATGTGCTCTTAACGTTTACTATATCTAGCTAGGGAAGTCAATTCCCGAACCTTAATCCTCTCAGAACTCTTTTGGGGCACTGAGAAGGAATCATGCAAGGTGCGCTCTTGACTTCTCCCCGTCTTTGTAATATAAGCCGAGGTTCAACACCAACTTTTTAATTTTCCACAATGCAATGCGTCCCGTTGATCCTTCTTGTAAACTGCAACTGAGTTGTCAAGTAAAATAAAACATTAAAATTAGTAGAATAGTAGAAGCAAGAATAGGTTGAAGAGTTTCATATACAAAGCAAAATGAAATTTAGATATCTAAATCATTAGTTGACACTTAATGTGAAAGAGATAGAAGAAGAAAAAAATATCATACGATAAGAAGAAAGAGATTGAAAAATAATAATTGATAGTTAGGGGTTTGAAAAAAATGTAATATTAAAAAATCATTTAAAAGTAATGCATGATTAATGAACATTTCTATATTCTAAATACCCCATTAACTCCTTTTTCTTTATTTCATTTTCTTATCCAATCATGTATGACATCTACAATATTCTTTCTTCTATCAAAGTGTGACAGAGTTAACACCTCCACCAACCTTTTTTTTCCTGTTATATATGATGACATATATTATAGTTCTGAATTCAAAAAATTAATTTACTTTAATTTAGATAAACCCTTCTCCAAGCATGTATACATAGTTTGATAAAAATTCTTAAAACCCAACATGCATTAGGAAGCATAAAACAAGTTCCTAACACCCCTAAAATCAAGGTGTTGTGAAAAATCAAAGAAATTAAAAAAAAAGTGCGTGCACAGGTGCACGTGTGCTAATAAAGCTTGAATAGGTTTCATGATCATGAACGTACCGCAGAATCCAAAAGTCTTGAAGCTCTGATCAAGCAGGTTCACCAGACAAAGAAGCCTTGATTCTCTCAACAGTGCATGCAATGAGATTGTTCACAGTGGCCACAGATCCAAGAGAAAGCTTCGCGGTTGGAACAGAATCCACCAATATTTGAAACGCAACGGTTAAGAGAGAACCACTAGGGCCAGTTTCGCCAATGCCACCACTTCCATTATGCGATGTGGTTCCATCAGGGAGAATAGCAAACCCTGAAGGAAGAAGTGCCACGTAATCTGGGTCTCCACCATTTAGAACCACATTCATTGCAACAATGTCCACCGGAGCATAAATGACAAAAGAGCCTGTTGAATTGGTGCAACTCTCTTGTAATATCAACATGTTGCTCTGGCTCGAATTTGCACTCTACAAGGTTATGACATAGTTAATTAGTCACACTTCACTCAGTTTAATTTACTGGGAATGTTTCAAATTGACAAATAATGAATATACATATATAAGATATAATATATAACATACATTTACTCGAAGTAGAGATACACAGTTTCCTGTGTCTCTTCCGTTTGCAATGTGTGCCATTTCTTGGACAACTCCTCCATTGGAAAGAATGTCCCACTGTCGTTTTAAGGGGTTGAAAATGTTAAAATGACAAAGAAACAATATACAAATTAAATCTAAATAGAAATAAAGATCAAGATATTAGGACTGACCCACAAACACATGCTTACATATGCTTTATAATTTTTAGAATGAATTTAATTTTCATGTAGTAATCAATATAAAAATATATAATTAAATTTTTTAAATAATTTTTACAAAAAATTCAAGAAATATAAAGCAAATTCTAATTAAATTCTTTAAAAATTAATAACATTTATTTTGTAACAGCACTTGCTTGTAGTCAAAGAGCAACTCTTGATTTATTAACTTAATTCTATTTTTTAATTAAAAATAAGTTTTGTTAAGATCGCATTGACTTAATATGTTCACCGTTGAACTTAATTTTTTTTCCAATAGAAGTTGATGCTCTTTAATTTGTGAAAAGACGTGCGTAAAAAAGAAAAAAAATGAAGAATTTCTTATCTAACACAAATATGCATGGTACACATTTTTGTTGACATAAATTAATCACGTTACATCAATAGATTCAGAACATAGGTGAGCAGAAAATGAAATGGGACCAATTAGATAATAAACACCAGCTAAATGTAAATTGCTTTGTTTGTGTAAAAGTAGATATCTATCGTTATTCTACCTAACACTTTTTCATTTAGCATATCCCGGGCCTTTATTGAAAAGGAGGAGTATCTATCATGCTGTCTTAGGCAATGTGAAAAAGATATGCATGTAATCCAAAGCATTTGATAGAAGATAATTGGTGAAAAAAATAGGCAAGTCAAATCATAATTAATAAATATAAATCCATCAAGTAAGCAAGATTACCAGATGAAGGTTGTCTATTAATTAATAATGGGCCTACTAACACCCAATAATGGACCCTAAAACGCTATTAACTTAGCCTTTTTTTAAAAAAATTTGCACATACCTCATTCCTAGAGTTTTCGTCACGGAGGAAGTCAAAGACTCGTTTAGGTGGAACAGGAAGCCAAAAAGAAGTGGCAGCACTGAGAACTATGCCAGGGGGTCTTCCAGGGTCATCCACACTCTTTCTGGTCATAACCCTTACATCATCAGCACCGGTCCCAGAGAGTGTTGTCCATGTGTGAGCAGTGGAAGCACTCACTCCAGCACAAAAGCTTATCACCATTCTTTCAGCCAGCTTCATCATGCTCTTTCTCCCGTCTTGGTTTGTTATCACTATAGTACCATAGTATATAAGAATCAAAAGTTAATTTTAAGATACAAAATTGTCCCCATCAAAGACTTTTAGGAATGCTAGCAACGTGCCAATGTGTGCTTTGTAATAGCTACACTATTTTCAAACATTATCATAAGCTAAATTTTATAAGTACAGAATAACAAACAATATAATAACATTTTATATTACTAAAGTAGTTTTCATAAAAAAAAAGTTATTTATCTCATTTTATTTGAATCTCATTGTTAATTTGATTTTAAGAGTTTCAATTAATTTTAATTAAGAATAATGCATCATGTATGAACACCTTTATGCCACTTGACGAGAGAGAGATTGAAAAATATATATACCATTGCCATGTGATATAATATCTATGATAAAGAGAGATAAAAAAAGAATATCAAAAGAATGTTTGTGATATCATTATCCTATAATTAATATAACTAATTAAAAAAACAGTGTGTTAAAAAGAATGTTTTATTTTTTTTCAAAACTAAAGAATGTGTAAAACTAGAGAATAAGTATTTTATTAATACCGCCAACATCTACAGTGGGAATGTTTGTTGCCATGGCACTAGCGAGTCTTTCACATTGTCGATCTAAGGTTGCAACCCAACGTTTTGCACCAAATGCATGTCCAGAGCTAACAAGCTGCTTGTAAAGATTGTGAACACCTCTATCATCCACTTCTACATGCTCAACCCATGTGACCTAATAAATAGAGATTACAGACTAAGCCAACATTAACTAAGAATATTTGTAGATAAAAAAAAATTAACAGAAAAAAATAAAATAAAAGGTACGGCCTAGTGCACAAGGTTATAGGAAAGGTCAGTGTAACCGGTGTCACTGGTTCAACAACCTTACCTTTGAAGAAAAATACAAATAAAAGACAAACATGTACAAAACTACCATGTATATTATATTAGTGTCTGATACCTTTGAATAGCCATTTGGCATTTCTTGAATTAAGCAACCAGAAGGCCTTCTTCTACATCTGGCTGAAGGACCTGGGCGCAAATTATCCAAAGAAACATCCACAACTGCCCAAGTCCCATCTGCATGTTGCTTACAATACCTCACAAAATAACTCTCGCGAGTTGGCACAAGTGGTGTAGGTAGTTGTAGTTCTGCTGTCATCTGCAGAAACAAACAATAGGTTCATTTGTATTTTTTTTATTTTTTACAAATGTTAGTTATTAAAATGTTAGTTTTACTAGTAGGAGGGGTTCAACCCGCGACCTTCTGCTCCTTCCTTTTCTTCTCTTAATTATTCAATCAGCCTTATATCTCTAATTGCTTGCAAGTTAATTAAACTACTTTAACATAGTAAATATGTACCACTTGTAAGGCACCATTGTAGTTCCCAGCCACCCCTGTTGATAGAACTTCCAGAGTCATGGCTCTTGAGACTATACCAGAGAACACTGTGGACCATTGGTTCTGAAGAGAACAAAGAAATCAAATGTAAAAGTCCAGAGAAATAAGGGCTTGAAATAACACATTTCAGGAGCACAACATAGACAAATAATAATGTATAACAACTACAATCTTTTAACACCTTACGAGTGTAAACATACATTTAATTAACACTCAGTTTCTTTGATCTTTCTTTTCTTGCAACATCATATTAGTCACATTTATCATTTTTTATCTCTTTTCATTTTCTATCACATCATTTATTATATTTATGAGTCCTAGTTTCTTCCTTTAACTTTTCTCTTTGACTCTCTTCTTTCCACCCATACGTGTACCTTGAACATTTTCTTTCTTTTTCTCTCCAGGGAAGACACCTGAATGGTGTCCACAAAACCTTTTTGAAAATAGAATAAGAGAATAGAAACATACCACATCCATGAGAATCTCAACGAGGTTGACATGGTTCATGATAACAACAGCAGTTTCTCTTGAAGCTTCACATTTGAAGCCACTAGGTTTTGGACCAATCCCTCGAGGAAAAGACCTAATGTACTCATCCTCATTGAGCATAGTGGATGTGCCATCAAGGGTAGTTAACCAAAGAGGCTCACCCATTTGTGCCATCCCAATGAGCTCCTCCATAGCTGCAACAGCTAGCTCTATGATTATTGGCTTATCAGCTTCAGTGGGTCCACTAATTGACCTAAGAAGATCCCCAGCTCCATACATGTCCACACCAATCCCTGGTTGGCCTCCAAAACCAGCACCACCAACCCCTAGTTCTAACGGACGAGGAGGGAGAGAAGGAGAAATATTTGAATAGTTCACCACTGGCTTCCCTACATACTTTGCAGCAATTGCTGAGATGCGATCAATCTGAAAATAAATAAATCAAAAAGTCAAAAAATGTCATGAAATAATCAAATGTCCCACCCAATTCGAACAAAATTGACTTCAAGTAGAATAGAGAAAAAAGAAGAAAAAAAAAAACTATCCCTTTGGGGTTTGCAACTGTTGGGCATGTTAGGTCATTGCTAATATATATAATATGAGTTGAATTGGGTGCATGCACTCATTAAAAAGGACAATGCATGCTCTTTTAATATTTATTTTAATTAAGGTCCATACTTGGACCAACGAATAGTAGCCATAGAATTATTGAAACACATAGTGTGTCACACACATAAAATGTTAGCTCTACTTAATTAATTGATGTACCTCTTCTCTTAGCCTTGCGTTTTCAAGCCTCAAGTGATGTTCATCGAATGACATTTCTCCTATAGCGGTTGGTCCACCACAATTAGGACACGAAGCATTGCTAAGAGCCTCCCTATACCTCATATTATCTGCTCGAAGCTTCTCGTTTTCGGTTCTGAGATTTGTATTCTCATGCCGCTCGTGCTGTGTCTGCAACAACAAAACTCCATCACCCCCTTTACCAACAACTCACAAAAATAGAAAAGCAAAACCTACTATATATGCACCAAAGATATACAAATATACCTTCATCTGAGTACGCTTGTTCTGAAACCAAAACTTAACCTGCAATGGCTCTAACCCTAACTCCCTGCTCAGTTCCTTCCTTTGCTTGTCATCTGGGTGCGGACACTCCTTGAAAAAACTGCAAAACAAAATTCATCCAATTTTTTTATTTGCTCCAGTTTAACCAAAAGTTTAAGTTTGAACTTAAATACTCAAAAAAGAATTTTTTATCTGACATGAACAGAACTATTTCTGGTATCAAAAAAATATCACGAAATTGGGGTTTATTTGGGAAAACTTACGCTTCCATTTCTTGGATCTGGTGTTGGGTGTGGCGGTGGTAACGCTTCTTTTTGTTGGGACGAGGGTCTTGGTCTTCACCAGAGGCACCTTCATGGTTTTCACTACCGGACTTGGTGGCACTGTCGAACTCGTCTTCTAGGATTCGAGGAACCTCACTCTCGGAAGTGTTCTGACCCATCTCCAACGCGTCCATCAGGTTCGGCTGGAACATTATTATTGCTATAGATCTTTTAAGGTTCCGGAGAGGCTTATAGTTTCTCAATCTAACAAAACACAATTCAAACACATGTAGTATAGTACGGTTCTCTCTCAGAGAAAAAGACACAAACACATCAACATTTTATTTTCTTTTCTTTCTTGTTTTTTTATAAAAAAAACGTGTAATTTTTTTCTTTTGACTTTTTTATGGAGAAAATAACGCAGTTTTGGGGAAAACGCGGAGTTGTAATATCGAGAAGGATATTTGGCCTGGTTGGTTGTACAAAACAAAAGGGTTGTTTAATTTGTGATTCAAAAGAGAGAGCGTTAAAAAAGTGAAAATTTGAAAAGGTTAAAAAATAAAAAAATAAAAAGGTAAGAGTCAAAAGAGTTGAAAGAGAAGGTGAAAAGTTAAAAAGCACCGACCTGGGCAAGAGTGAAAAGTGCAGATGATCCAAAAAACCCTACAACGTTGTTGTTTCTTGCTATCATCGAAGGCATGTTTCTCGCCGGAATCATCATAATACCGGCTTGCATATTTCACATGCCTCAAAAACCACCACCAACAAATGTAGAATTGGCTCTCTCACTTTCTCTTTCTCTTATTCTTTCTCTCTCTTAAGAGGTTCTTGGATAGAGAAAAAGCTTAAGAGGTTGAGCCCTTGGATTCTGTCAGATGACAATGTCAAAGCGAGTCAGTGTGTTACTACAAAACTCAGTTATACAAACGGCCGAAAAAAAATTAAAAAGATAAAAACTTATCAAAATTTCGAAACAAATATACGCTATGCATATATATATCATCAATATATGTAAACAGAATAAAAAAGAAAAGAAATATTGTAACCCTTATCTGATCTTTTGCCTTTTCACAAAACAAAATCAAAACTTTTTTATTTATAAAATAAAACAACACGAAGATCTCGGAGAATCCTACAACGCATCCTATATTTCAGGATATTTTCTTTTTTCTTACAGACCTAATAACGTTCCTTTTCTCACAGCCCTAGCTGCAAGCGACTCACCCGGAAAATGTTAGTAGAACTCACAAAATGTACCAAACAGCTTCATTAGTTTCGTTTAAAAAAAAAAAAAAACAAATGTGACCTTAGAGAACCTTAACAAAACATGAATGTTCCACACAAACACGCCGCGACCCTGGTTGCGACAGAAGCTTTTATTATCAATATTTTTTAGCACTTACCAGTGAGAGTGGTGGTGGAAGATGAAGGTGTAGATCTGTTTTGGGTTGAAAAGAGAGGACCCTTTTGAAGGAAGGGCTTGGGACAGTTATGGAATCTAGTTTACTTATATATGGTAACAAAGAAAAGAAAGAAAAAAAAGGTGAAGAAGCTATATCATGAAGAGAAGGTGTTACAGAGAGAAAGTGAGAAGAAGAAGAAGAAGAAGAAGAGAGAGGGACAAGGGCATTGAAGGAGAGAGAGAAGTGGGGAACAGATGGAGGAAAATGTGGCAGCGAAGAGTAATTGCAGAGCGTATTGAGAGGGTGCAATTGCATTTAATGGAGGGCAAAAGAGGTGTAATTGCTAGAGAGGGGAGAGAGAAAGAGACGCAGCATATTTTTTGGTTTGGTGTAGTATAAAACTTATAAATATTTTGCGAGTTGACGGTGCAATGCAAATGCAAATGCAATGCAATGCAACGAATGACGGCTACCAAACAAATGCTAAATTGCTAAGTGCTGGTATCTTGAAATTAATTTGTGCGTGTCACTCCATTCATTTCTTCTTCTCTTTTGCAGTTTTTTCGTTCGGATAAGTGTAGAGTATTTTCCATTAAGATAAGAGTAATATTGGTTCAAGAATTGAAAGAGTTCTTAGTACTATTGAAAATGTCATTAATGTGCTTTAATGTGATTTTAAATATGTTTTTAATGTGATTATTAATATTCTTTTAATGTGATTTTTAATGAATTTTATTATTATTATTATTATTAATTCTTTTGACCAGAGACGCTGGTCATGCAAAAGAGTCTAGTAAGCCTTATAAAAAAGGAAAATAGGGAGTAAAAAATAAGAAAAAGAGCCAAGCTAATTACTATTAATTTATTCACTCCCAATTCGTGAGTTGTGATTTTTGATGCAAATTATGAGCTAATTATTTTAAAGCATATTTTTAAAATAAGTATTTTTTTAAAAATAAAATAAGTAGTTTTATGATTTTATCATGTGTTTGTCTAGACTTTTTTTACTTAAAATAAACAGTTTTTTTTTGTTTTTTTAAGAAGTAAATCATGTGATAATTTGTTTAAACTTATTTGTTAAAATAAGTATTTATTTTAATAAAATATTTATTTTTATGTTTATTTTATTTTTTTTAACTGTTTCTATTTTTAAAAAAATCCGCTTATTTGAAGAAACAAACGGTGAGTTTGTTTAAATTTTTTTAAAAAACTTAAAAATAATTTTTTTATATAAATGTCTTTTTGCAAATATTTTCTTTTTAAAACAAGTAGAAATAATTTAGGAAAACACATTAAAAAAATAGAAAGTTATTTATTTTAATAAAATAAGCATTTATTTCAATAAATAAAATTAAACAAACTGACACAAATTCTATCTACTTATTTAAAAAAGTACTTATTTTTAAATTATTTTTTCAAGTTTAAACAAATTGGCCCATATTTATTACTTAAAAAATGTTTATTTTAAAGTTATCTTTTAAAACTTTAAACAAATTCATCTTATATACATCTTTCAGCGGAAGTAACCTTGCTCAAATGCGTAAGATTGTTTACAAAGTTAATGTGACTGTATATTTAAGATCCAAATTTTACAACATTGGTTAATTTGAAATAACTTTATATTATTTGATCCAAAGTTCACCTTTTTTTTATTGATAATTTAATTAATTAAAGAAATTAGGTAATTAATAATTGATATGATAAGATTGAGATGATTTATTCGTTCCTGTTTTTTTGAAGACTACTATTTCCTATATTATGAATATAAGAGTTTGATTTTATATATTATTATAATAAAATATTATTTTTTTACGGAATATAAGAAAATTTATAATATTGCATGATTACAAACCGTTTAGATATATTTTTAAAGTAATTCTTACAAGAATCAAGAATATTATCTTACATGGTATAATTTATACAGTATTAGATAATACTACAAAAAAAAACATTTTCAATATATTTTAATTGAACTCTAAATTTAAACGTGTTTTTAACGGAGATATAACATTTATATATATTTTTAATATTTTACATAAGCATGTATTTTTTATTTCTTGAAATGTGTTAAATCGATATATTTCCTCAATTAATCATATTAAAGAAGGTTCTTAGTTTTTTAATTTCTTTAATTAATACTTGAGTTTCTTTTATTAACATTATGCATGATAAAATATTTTCAAATTATTAAGAAAAATCATTCTGTTGATTATATTTTTATATTTTTAAAATTATATATTTTTGTATTTTTTATATTTTCTTTGTGTTTAAAAGTATCCGCACAAGATACTTACTAGTAATATATTTTATAAAAGAAAAAAGATACTACATATAATATAATTTGATTACAATGTAGTGTAACCGTGTAAGCTAGTCACTTCGTAAAAGATTGATTAAAAATATGAATTTCTCTTAGCATATAAAAATGCATGGTACTTGTAACCGTGTAATTCAATTCGTAACTACATTAAAAAAATTAATTCGTAACGCAAGATTTTGTTTTCTAAATAAATATTGTATAGTACATTATTATAAAGAATTGCAATTTACCATAAAATACATTTGCAATTTAATTATTTTTGTTCTATGCACTTTAATTTATATTTGACGTGGAAAGTCTTACCTATATATGAACAAATTTTATGATGAGTGCAAGTATTAATTTTGAACCGCATGCATCTGCATGTTATGACTCGGAAAATTTTGTTAGATAGCGCATAGCGGTAGCCAATTTGTATTTTGTTCGGACTAAATATTAGTTTGAACAACTATAATTAAATTTATAGTAACTTCATTAAAAGAAACTAAACCAAAAATAACTTCATTAAAAACAAATGATATATCATTAACCGGCACTATTATATTCACTTGCAAGCACAATAATCCCAACCACTAAGCACTTGAATTAATTAGTGAGTGTTTGATTTAGTATTGGGAAATTAATTTTGAGTCTAATATTGATTTTGAATATATTTTTATATGGTTGAAAAAAAAATTAAAATTGATTTTTGGTCCAAATTTATTTTGGATTGAGATAATTTTGAATAATTTTTGCATTTGATACAAATTTTTGTAATGAATTTTACTCTTAGCTTAATTTTATAATAAAACATTTAAATATAAATTACATTAATTCCATTCAAAATCAATTTTTCAATGTCTATCCAAATACAGACATAATGTGTGGTTATTTAGTGACTGACCAAGCATTATTGAAGATGAACAAACGTACCCTCATTTTAATAAATTCACGTTTTTTTTAATTTTATATTTATACCTGTAATATTATGTGTTTGAATCCCTTAACTCATTCTCATCATTAACCAAATGCACCCGCTTATTTAATAAAATCATGAATATTTATTTTAAAATTTTATATTTTACATTTACTTATTTGAACCATTCCTTATTTTTATAAGTTAGATTTATTTTTTAAAATAGTTTGCTCCCACTAACCTCATATCTTAAATCCATCATAGAAATTATTTTGACTTAATAAGAGATCTGATGTTGGAATTTTGGGTAAATAATAAGAAAAAAGAATAATTCCAACCTAAAAAAAATACTAAAACACTATATCCTCATAAGACTAAAGACTAATTGACATTACGTTACGCTTTCAATAATTTTTTTTATAAATATTAAATTTTATTAATCTAATTATTATATTAATTCGATCTCACAAAATATATATAATTTATATAATTTAAGAATTAATCGATATTTTATCAAATTATTTTATTTTTATATTAGTTAAAATAAAAGGTAAATTTATATTATTGAATGATATCTTTATACACGAGGATAGAAAAACGATTTTTAAATTATAAATTCTTGAAAATTGATATAGTATGTAAAATATTGGTATTTTTGTAATATTGAGATAAATATTGTAAATTGATTTTTTAATCGAACCTATATCTAGAAAACATTGTGGATCGGTTGTACGATAACTGATTTAAAGTATATATATACTTAATTTCTACTATTCTTCAGCATCTAGTCTAAAATATTAACGCTTTGGTGACTTTTGAAATTTTTAATAAGAATTTCTCGATTAGTTGTACTAGGAAATGATCTAAAAAAGTATTTTATAGATCCACTATTGATACAGTTGATCTAAAACGTTGATTTAGTTTGCAACTTTTGACATTTCTAACAAAGACTATTTAATTGTACCAATAATCTATCTAGAAAATTAGAAAGTATTTTCTAATTAACTGCACACCAATTGAAATAGAGATCAATTCATTCACATTGTCATGGTTTGTGTTTGCCAATTTTTACCATGACGATATTCACTTCTATAATGATGTCTTCAATGAGATGCAAGAAAGAGATCATGCACGTTTTTATAATTACATAGGTTAAATTCAAGAAATTTGTTTGTAACAATTAACTTAGAATGCTCCTCTAAAGTGAAGCAGCGAACTTTAGAGGATAAAATGCACTTACGGCCATTTATTAGAAAACTAATAGTTGAAAATTGTGATAAAATAAATACATGTTTAACAAATTTTAAAATTAATAATTATTTTCATTACTAGAAATAAAAAATTTTATAATGCTAAAATAAAGATGGTTTTATTAAAATTGTCTTTGTTTCAGCAGATGATGACAATTTTGTAAATATTAGATGCATTAACGACGACGATTTTGGTCAAAATTGTCATAGACAGGTCGCCTTTAAAGACGGATTTGAATAACCATTGTTGTATTCAATGCAAATTAACTAAGAAGCCTCAGCGTTGTGTCCACTCGAGCGCGCTCCTCCTAGGATTTTTTTCAATTCCAAATCTTCTTTCCTTCTACAACCAAACCATATTGCTCAGGCCAAATGCTAGAACCTAGGTTCACCGCAACCGTTACAAGGTCATTGTCAATGCCGATGAGGGCTGCCAAAGAAAAGAGGTCACCAACCTTCCTTGACCGCAACCCCACCCCTGCTCTCTCTAAGCTAAGGACACTGTCTCCAACTTCAACGAGGATGCATCAACAACAACGACTACGCCATCAAGTGCAAGGTTGATGATGACTTCAACGCCTTCATAACTTCTAAGGTTTGGACCTTGGTAACGGCATTTTTGAAGAAGCCGAAGACGAAATCGTCAAAGTCGGAGATAGGTTTGGGGGCAGGAACGACTTTGGGAATCTAAGGCGACGGAGGTGCAGTATTGGTGGTGGTGGTGACAGTAGTCTATTTTTCGTTCATGCTCCTCTTGCCGTGTCGTGTTTCGTCTCGGCTCCGAAGCCAAAGCGGCTCGGTCTCCGTTTCGTGTCGCTTCCAACAAACCTCTCTTGAAATCTACACTCAGGTAATTTATTTGTTTATTATTGATTTCAAATTCCACTATTGAATGAATCCAATTTGAATGAATAAGAATAACTTTGATTGTGGATTGTGGATGAGTTTAGTTTCGGTGTTATTATTGATTTCAAATTTCATTGTTGAATGATTCTAATTAGAATGAATAAGAATGACTTTGATTGTGGATTGTGGATGAGTTTAGTTATCAGCCCTGGAACTATTTTCTTTTTCTTTTTCGTGTTTTATACTTTAATTTTATTCAATCTGTGATATGAGCACATAAGCCAGTGTCTATTCTCTCTACTATATGGTAAGTAGTTTGGTGATGGATATTACGTTGATTATAAGAACTATTGAACCATCCTAATTAACATTTTGTAGCATGTTCTGTAAACATAGAATGTGTTTGATTATAAAACACTATTATTTATTTTATCTATTGCATGTATCTAAGCAGCAATATCATTGCAGTGGATGTGGAATTTGCAGCTATATGAACTACTAATTAGTTAAGTTAACTTGTCTCAAATATCTTGAAGTGACACTTTCCTTGTGTCTGTTCTTTATATAGTTTGACTATTTTGTGTACTTTGTTTTCTTAAATTGACTGTATTTTATACATTTTAATGAATACTAAATATCAAGGTTTTAAAATGATTTACTTGTTGATCATTCTTCCATGATTTCTTTGCACAGTTTGTTGCTACTTAATTCAACTGAAAAACAATCACCCTTGTGTGGAAGGAGTAATGCATCACGATTGCCCTATTTGTTTTGAGGTAATATTTTACAAATTTCCTATTTCAGCACTGTGATTATTACCAATTTGTTGAATTGTTGAAATTGACACAAGTGTACCAAATTTGGTGATTATAGGATTTGTTTGACGTGTTGACATTTTTTATTTTTAAAAAATATTTTAAAATGATTCTCTGAAAAACCATCTTATAAATCTTCCAAACTAGGACGGTTGGATAATCGAACACTTTTCACAATGGTGACTTTAAAGATGATTCTGGAACTGTCGTCCAATGTGTTTTGGAATCGACATTGAAAACCTTTATTCTAGTAATGTTTAATTGTTAATTTTTAATTAATGATTATTATTTCACTTTCTAAAGTGCATTTTGACTCCTCTAAAGTGAGAGGAATAAACTTTAGATACACTTATAATAGTTGATTAGAAAATCAATATGAAAATTGTTATAAAATCAAATATACTTTTAAACAAAATCTAAAATTAATTATTACTTCAATCATTAATTTTTTAATTAATAGTTATTAATTATTATTGCACTTTTTCCTATAAAGTGCATTTTTCTCACTTTAGAGGAGCCAAATCCTTATAACATGTTCTGACTCTTCTAAAGTTAAGGGGTGCATTTTAGAAAATAAAATACAGTTACAATCATTTATTAAAAAAATCAGTAATTGAAAATTATGACAAAATCAAATACATAGTTTTTCCTCTTTTATTTTTTTAGACAACTCGGGATTTAAGCTGTGGTATACGAGAAAAATCAGATTAAGAAATGAGGTAGGGATTATTGTGGACAAGGAGTGGAAGAAGGATGTCGTGGATGTAAGAAGAGTAGGTGATCGTATCATAGCCTTAAAATTGGTAGTGGGACAGGACACCTTTAATGTTATTAGTGGGTACGCACCTCAGGTTGGGTTAGCAGAACACTTTAAGGTAAAATTTTGGGAGGATCTAGAAGGGGTACTTCAGGATATACCCCAAGGAGAGAAAGTTTTCCTAGGAGGGGATCTCAATGGACATGTAGGTAGCGTGGCTAGAGGTTTTGAGGGGGTGCATGGGGGTTTTGGCCTAGGGGAGATGAATGGGGAGGGTAAATCCATCTTGGAGTTTTCGGAGGCTTTGGATCTTTCTATAGCCAATACATGATTTAAGAAAAGAGCAGAACATCTTATCACTTACAAAAGTGGAGGGACATGTTCTCAGATAGATTTCTTCCTTATCAGGAAGTCTGATAGGAAGTATTGCTTGAACTGTAAAGTTATCCCGGGAGAGAGCTTGACTACCCAACATAGAGTTTTGGTCATGGATGTAAGAATTAGAGATAGGGCAAAGAGAAGAAGTCCTATGGTAGCACCAAGGATCAAATGGTGGCACTTGAAGGGTGAGAAACAAGGAATCTTCCAACAAAAGATATGGGAGGGATGGTGTGGACAATCACAAGGAAGTGCAAATGATATGTGGAACAAGATGTCCCAAGAGATTATTAAAGTGGCTAAAGAGACGTTGGGTGAATCTAGAGGTTTTGGACCTAGGGGTAAAGAATCGTGGTGGTGGAATAAAAGTGTTCAGAGCAAAGTTAGAGTAAAAAAGGAGTGTTTCAAGGAGTGGTCTAGGTGTAGAAATTCTGAAACTTGGGATAAGTATAAGATATCTAGAAATGAAACCAAAAAGACGGTGAGTGAGGCAAGAGCCCAAGCTTTTGACGGACTATACCAAGCTCTAGGAACCAGGGACAGAGAAAGATCTATATATAGGCTTGCTAAGGGTAGAGAGAGGAAGACTAGAGATTTGGATCAAGTAAAGTGTGTTAAGGATGAAGAAGCCAAAGTCTTAGTGCATGAAAAAGATATCAAGGAAAGGTGGAAGGCGTATTTCCACAACTTATTTAATGATGGATATGGATATGACTCTAGCAGTCTAGACACAAGAGAAGAGGACCGGAACTATAAGTACTATCGTCGGATTCAGAAACAGGAAGTAAAGGAAGCGTTGAAAAGAATGAGTAACGGTAAGGCGGTGGGGCCAGACAACATACCTATTGAAGTGTGGAAAACTCTTGGAGATAGAGGTCTTGAGTGGCTCACCAAACTCTTTAATGAAATTATGAGGTTAAAACGCATGCCGGAGGAATAGAGGAGAAGCACGTTAGTGCCAATCTATAAGAACAAGGGGGATATACAAAATTGTGCAAATTATAGGGGAATCAAGCTCATGAGTCATACCATGAAATTATGGGAAAGAGTGATCGAACGGAGATTAAGAAAGGAGACTCAAGTTACTGAGAATCAATTTGGTTTCATGCCGGGAAGGTCGACCATGGAAGCGATCTATTTATTACGGCGGGTGATGGAGCAATATCGCATGGACCAACAAGACTTGCACTTGATTTTTATTGACTTGGAGAAAGCGTATGATAGAGTGCCTAGAGAGATTTTGTGGAAAGCTCTAGAGAAGAAAGGGGTTAGGGTTGCATATATTCGAGCTATCCAAGATATGTATGATAGGGTATCAACTAGTGTTAGGACACAGGGTGGAGAGTCAGACGATTTTCCCATCACAATTGGTTTGCATCAAGGGTCAACCCTTAACCCCTACCTTTTACCTTAATTCTGGATGTCCTCACGGAACAAATCCAAGAGATAGCGCCGAGATGCATGCTTTTTGCAGATGACATAGTCCTCCTTGGAGAGTCGAGGGAGGAGTTGAATGAGAGGTTGGAAACTTGGAGACGAGCTCTAGAAACACATGGTTTTCGCCTAAGCAGAAGCAAATCGGAGTATATGGAATGTAAGTTCAACAAAAGAAGGAGGGTTTATAACTCAGAGGTGAAAATAGGAGATCATATTATCCCTCAAGTCACACGGTTTAAATATCTTGGGTCTGTAATACAGGATGATGGAGAAATTGAAGGGGATGTGAATCATCGCATTCAAGCAGGATGGATGAAATGGAGAAAAGCATCGGGGGTGTTATGTGATGCAAAGGTACCGATCAAGCTAAAGGGAAAGTTTTATCGGACTGCGGTAAGACCGGCGATTTTGTACGGAACAGAATGTTGGGCGGTCAAGAGCCAACATGAGAATAAAGTAGGTGTAGCGGAGATGAGGATGTTGCGGTGGATGTGTGGTAAGACTCGACAGGATAAAATTAGAAACGAAGCTATTAGAGAGAGGGTTGGAGTAGCGCCTATTGTAGAGAAGATGGTGGAAAATAGACTTAGGTGGTTTGGGCACGTAGAGAGAAGACCGGTAGACTCTGTAGTGAGGAGAGTAGATCAGATGGAGAGAAGGCAAATAATTCGAGGCAGAGGAAGACCCCAAAAAGACTATAAGAGAGGTTATCAAAAAGGATCTCGAACTTAATGATTTGGATAGAAGTATGGTACTTGATAGAACATTATGGCGGAAGTTGATCCATGTAGCTGACCCCACGTAGTGGGATAAGGCGTTGTTGTTGTTGTTGTTGTTGTTGTTATTTTTTTAAATCTAATAAAAGTTCAAATCCTTTTATAAGGTAACTTTCCTTGCCTTCTCTTTTATTCCATATGCATGTTATTATAAATCTTTCTCTCAAACTCTATTCATATGTGATAAAACTATTATGATTGCATTGAACACTCCAACACTTATTTTTTATTTGGTCAAACCTAAAAATCACTATGTGTGACTTTAAATGAACAAGACATGGTACTTAACAATGCCCTTACCCTTCATATGTTTTTTTTATATGGTTGCTTCATACATTTGGGTTTAAACCCATGGGTCACCTGCATAACTCACAATCCACACAATATATGAACTTTATTTTTTTTAGACAATATAAAGAACGGGTTTTTTAGCCCGACCCTTTAACCCATGAGTTAATTAGGTCTATTTGGCCCCCACAAGTTTTTTTATACCTTAACTTAAAAAAATCAATAGTTTAGTTTAGTAAAAATAGAATTAAATATTATGTTTTTCATTCTCCCTCCATTCCAATTGTATAAAATGATGACAAAAGAGTTTTTAATTTGATTTCCAATCACTTTTTTAATTTGATTTTTTTAGTCAATTGTATAAAACTTCAGATTTTTTAAATTTAATTTTTGTTTTTTTATGTGATCGACCCGTTTAACAGAATTAAATGGTGTAGTTGTGGGCTCGCTAAAATAGAGACCATTTAAATTGTGGACTTCGCACCATTTAAAATTGAGCCCATTTAGCAGGACTAAATGGTGTAGTTGTGGGCTCACTAAAATAGAGACTATTTAAATTGTGGACTTCGTGGGACCATTTAAAATAGAGTTCATTTAGCAAGACTAAAGGGTGCAGTTGCAAGTTTTGCAGCTGTAAACTTAAATAGGCGGACTTACTTGCATGTTCAACTCTAAATGCAACCTTTAGTCGCTCAATGTTGTATCCTCCTCTCTCATTGAGGATCATTACATAAGACGATACAAACAGGTTTGTTTTGTTTTTGTTAAGCGAGAATGTGACTCACGCTTAACTACATATAGATCGAGGTTATTATATTGATGTGTGAATTTTGTATTTAGCAAGAACTTATCTTGCTTAGCAAGCAAAACCACTTGGAGCTCTTTTTTTTCAGGAGCACTTAGTGAGAGTTATCTTTCACTTACTGAACATCTTTTATAGTTATTAGAGATTTATAATTTGCACTTCATGAGTCATTATCTCGCTCAATGACGTTCAGATCGAGGTTTCATATCTTCATAAGACTTAGCCTAGTTACTTCACTTAGCCTGTCTAGTCATGTTTTGTGTGTATTCGTTGTACTTTTGCTTAGAAAGATATCATGGTGCTGTACACCATCTTTTTTCTATATTTCATTGTCTCGCTTAGCTGACAAGGTCTCACTCAGCATGAGGCTTTACATATAGTTCGTTCATGTGTTTTTCATATTTTGTATCATGTACAAACCTTTTAAACACTGTTAACAACCCATATCAACATCATATGCATGTATACTAATAAACCAAAACGTTAAATAACTACAAAATCATCGTAACTCATAATTTTGCTAAACTTGCACATAACTTCACAAAATCAACCATAGGTAAATATTGGATAACAACCAATTCATTCAACACGTTAAATAATACTTTCATACATCATACAAAAAATTAAAAGCACTAAGGGTAACTTCCATTACTCGGAGGTCTTATAGAGGGGTTTTCTAAGGAAGAAGATGAAGGAAGCTTCAATAATGGATGGGCTCTTCAATTCCCACAAATCAACAGGGCAAGGATGGTGAAAAAGTTCTTACAGTTCAGCTAATTAGGCTATTTAAAGAGGGATTTTATTAACCAAGGGTTCTAAGTCCATAAAAAAAAAAAAGGAAACTTGCTTTTGCCAAAAAGGATAAATGATGGGCTAAACACTCTTAATCACAGATGGGAAAATCCATTTTAAATTATTTCTTATCACAAAAGGCAAGGTAATTAGCCATAAGCAATATGTTACGCTTTTTGCCAAAATAACAAAGTCAACTGGCAATTAACCTCGATCAACTTGTTGATTGTGTAGGAAAACGTGTCAATGACACTATGATCCTGATTCATGGCATTCCTCTTCTCAATCGCTTACCCTTTGAGTGAACACTTACACTGACACCATATAGATAACCAATTCTAGTAGGATTTCTCCATCAAATTTGCATGAAAAATAAAAAGTACAATGCTAATTTAATTAAATCTTTTCATAAAAATTAAATTAAATTACTCTCATAATGTTCTTCAATCACTTAGTTAATCACGCCATAATAAACACAACGTTATAATATTTGCTCAACTTATTTTAAATTTCTCTAGTGCACTTCTATAAATGAACAATGATTATTTCTTCAATAAAGAAAATATAAATAGAAAAGCTTTTAGCCAAGTGAATTAAACTAACTTTTTCTTCTCCTCTTCCTTAGTTAGAGGATCTACAATGCTATCTATAATGCATGCTTAAATGAGTTGTTTATCCTAAATTTATAAATCTTATAATATTACATAAATTTAAAAATTTTATACAAAAATTTACTTTAATATTAAAGTTGCTAGCATGAATACTTAACTTGAACTATATTAAATTTTATAATTGAAAAATAATTTTCTAATTGATAAGAATGAATTAAAGGACGGTAGCTTATATAAACAAAGCAACATAATACCAAATCATGTCCCACTAGTAAAAATTTGTTAAGTAATATTGTTTAATTTTAAGCAACTCATAAAACACCAACCACCAACGCTGAGTACGTTACTATAGATCCAAAGATTCAAAGAATATATTAATCAAAATTTTTAACTTAAAAATAACTTGTTCATTAAAAAATTATAAAAATACCAAACAACTTTAATTTTAAAAGTTCTTCTTTATAACTTTAACTTTATAATACAAATGCTATAAATGGCTTTTTTGTTTTTCCGTAAATTAATTTGACACCTATAAAAGATCGATTTTTTTTAAAATAAATGTATAATGATCTTAACAAATTTGTGCTGTGAAATTAATGATTATTGACATGGTAAGAAAGTGCACCTAAATCATCACTACTTTCCACTCATGCCAAATCATGGCCTTTAATTCCCCCCCAGCTATACAAACTAAGCACACGCCCTTTTCCGCAATTTTCCATTTTTCCTTTCTCTGTATTAAATGTTTCTGGGCCACGCAGGATCTGCATGTCAAATGCTATTTACTACGCTCATGTTTGTAACCTACTACCCGTTCACGTCCATATCATTCTTTTAAAGTTTTGTACTCAAAACTGAGAAAATTTTAAGAAAGCGTTAGTAACAGAAGATAAATTTTCACGCATGATTTAACACTCATAAACGTACATCTTACTGTTTAGATTGATGTAGAATTTTATAAGAAAAATGTGTTTTTAGTTTTTATATTATTTTTGTTATATTTGGTTGTCTACTAAACTTTTAAATCGATGAATTTAATTCTTTAACTTTTAAAAATATGTGAATTTTTTCCCTGTTCATTTACAAGAGAAAAAAATGTCAAAGACTAAATTTTAGATACTTTCATAAGAGTTGAATTTCTATGTGCTATATCTATCGGTTTTAAAAAATTTCATTCTAAAAAAAATTAGAACAATTAAATAAATATCATGTCACAAATGAAAGAGCCATATAATGTGAGAGTGGTTGTTATTTTTTTAGTCTCTAAACATTTTAGTATTTTTGTTTTTAATCTCTAATTTTTTTCTTTTAACTGGTTTTATAAAGGGACTGAAACTAAGGACGTAGGGAAAAAAATTAAGGATCTAAAGTTATGCAAGGAAAAAAGTCAAGAGACATTAATCAATTAAAAATAATTCAAGACTAAAAACATAAATCTTAAAAAAGTTTAAGAAATAAAATAATAATAAACTCTATAGAGTAGTCACATCACATATTGAAAGAAAATAAATTGAAGAATCTTTAATATATTTAATCTAAAATTGATAATTAAATTAATAAATTATTATATGATTTTAATGATTATATATATATGTATTAAAATAGTTTTACACTTATTTTTTTATCATAAAATATCATTCATATGATATTTATGGTAATTATTATTAAAGTTAATAAAATTATCATATATAATAATTTATAATTTGATAACAGTTAGATAAAATTTATCTTTATCTATATTTGATCCAAAATTTAGGTCAATTCATTTTTAAAACCTAAATTTGACCTTATATATCAAAAACCAAAATATATGTGATAATACTAGACTAATCTGATTTTAGCACAATATATTAATTTCAAAATTATATATAGTTAAATTGTAGAATAAAAGAAATACAAAACGTAAATTAAGGTATATTTAATAACATGTATTTTAAAATAAACCATTTCATTATAAACATAGCATCATGTTATACAAAATATCAAAAATCTAATTGGTGCGAAATTACTTTCGTAAAAAACATACGAAAAATGTTGATTATATTGGTTAATTTTTAAATTCGCTTGCCTTGTGTTCCATTAAAAACACAACTTTATAGATTTGAAAAAACTGACACATATTGCCTTGTGTAATTCGTGCAAGGAATGCTTCATAACAAATAACATTCCTTATAAAATATTAACCATTAAATAAAAGTTTTATTAATACATAATTATTAAAAAAAGTACATTTTTAAGGAAATATTAGATACTATACAAGATTGGGATGATCCGATACGTAACCCAAATCCGTCCTAAAAAATACATTGAGTTTATTTTAAAAAATTGAACCTATCCAAATCAAACTTTGGTCTGACAGGGTTAGGCCATGCTCGGATTGTTCCAAACCAATGCAGAAGAAACTCATACTAACTCAAATACTCCCACAACTAAACTGGCCTTAATAAATTATAAGAAAAATGTTAACCATACACCCTCTAAAATATTCTTTTAAAATTTTATGTTGAATATTTCTAAGTGAGACTTAAGTATTTTTCATTACATCCTATATGAGTTAAGGTCTAATTTAACTCCAAAAACTAACTCATAGGATAAGGGTTGTCCTCACCTTATAAACTCTAGACTATCTTTAACTAAGGTAGGACTTGAATATTTTCCAATAATAAATATACAATTTTTTAAGAAACACTCTTATATTATTTCATTAATGAGAATAACATCAATACAATTTAGAATAACATAAATACGCATTATTATATCGTCTAAATTTATAAATTTTACATAATAAATATTATTTCAAAGTCAAGCACATTTTAATTCCGAAGTATCATTTGACCCCAAATGTGATCTTTATACAATAACTGTTTTTATGACAATTAAGCTCATAAGGGAGTCAGGGGGTCATGGGTGGAGCGCGCGGGACATTGATCATTGATGGAACTTGGCCGATACCCTTGTCGTTTTCTGTTTTTTTTTTTTTTTGGATATTCAAAGATTTTGCTACAATACCAAATACGAGACAACTTTAACGTAGACGAAAGAAATGATGTTTCCTAAAAACGGAAGTTGAACACAAAGGGAAGTAGATACCGACAATCTAAACACCTCCATATTGTTCGTTTTTAAAAGTACTAACAAGTTGTTAGTTTAAATAAAATTGGTTAATTGAGTATCATCATCTTAAGTTTGATTTTGAATTTATACTTTATAAATAATAACCTGATTGAGAAAAGAAGAAACATCCCTAAAAGTAACTAACAAAAATTAATCGTAAGAAGAATCAATAAATACTTTATAAAGAATTTATATGGTGTCTTTAATAATAATTTGAGAGAATTTGATATTGTTAATTTTTTAATTAATTAAATTACATGTTATTTTCTCATTAGTTATTTTATTAGTTTTTTCAAATTAGTCCTTGATTATTATTTTTCTAAAATTTCAACTTTTTTAAATTACAAATATGATTAAAGATGATTTTAAAAGTTTAAACCCTAAAATCTTTTTAGTATGCTTTCAACACTTTTTATAAAAAAAAATAAAAATTGGGGTTTAGGATTTAAAAATTTCTTACTATTGTTTATTAAGTATAGATTTTAGCAAGAAAGTTAAAAGTAACTAAAAGATTTTACACTTCAGCTTCTAAAATCATCTTTAGTTATATTTTCTAATTTATAAAAGTTATAATTTCAAAAATTTTTAAAAATAATTTTAAAAAAACAAAAAGATAACATATAATTTAATTGATTAAAAAATTAATTGTATCAAAATTTCTCAAATTATTGAGAACAGCAATAGAAAACTTCTAGTTCATATTAATATTATAGAAAAAGAAAAAGAAAACACAAAAAATAGGCAGAGGTCACCGAGGGCAGAAGGAAGTCGTAAGTGGCCATGTGATAGCAGTTGATCAGCCTGCGAAAGGACCCTACCTTCCCTATGCTGCACGCCACCTCGCCACTGCGTTGCACTGCATATGCATATGAATATATGAAATATGAATTAATAAATATTATGTTCTAAAACCAAATTGATGATCTCCAATTCTTCATTCTTATCACGAGACACGTGCTCAATCCGAGACTTTTATAATACAACATTATCTAAATTATAGGAGAGTAAAAGCACCCAAACCCTCTTACGAAAAAAATACCCAAATTCAAAATAAAAATAAAAATACTTTAAAGGTTATCAATAAAATGAGATAATAATTATAAACAGTCCCACTCTTCTATGAAAAAAGGTAATGCGATTTCATTTAAAACATAATAATTTGCTTTATATTTTATGTGTGTGGAATTCATAAGTTCATTTTTTTTAACTTTGATTACGGATTTTGAAAACCTAGAGTTTGCAGTACTTAATTAGAAAATTGGTTGGACTATAAGTTGAATTCCAAACTGCTAGAAAATTTGATTATCCAAAGTCAATGATTTTCATTTGTCTTATTGAGCAGTTTTCCTGTCGGGTGGTTATGTTAAGATTGTTCCAATTGCTGCGCCTTATCCAGTTCCAATTTTGCAGAGAAAAATAAACTACTAGTTTTTTCATGACATAATAAACAGTTTGCTTAAAATGACAACAAAAAAGAACGAATTCATTGGATAAGGAATCTAGCTAAATTACATTTTTATAACAAGGTAATTAATGGTAGGACCTAAGTAGAGAGAGAAAGCAGGGATGTGTAGCTCCACACATACATTACAAATATATTTTACATAGCAACACACAGGGTGATGTTTAAAACACCAATAACAGCCATCGTTTTGCATTCAAATTCAGTCAAGCATTGAAGTTTACTATATGGTATGTGGAGCTAGACATTCTACTCCATTTGCTTAGGCCTTCACTCATTAACGTCATTATAAAAATGTATTATAACTAGTTTTACTATAAAATAATATAGTATTATTCAGTGACGGATTCAAGACCTTAAGTTAGTGGGTGTAAATTATAAAAAAATAAAATAAGTGAATTTAATTATATAAATATAAATAAAATAAAATATAAAAATATAAGATTTTATTTATAAATTTGATGAATTTTAAAAAATGAGGGGATGCAAGTGCACACCCTCACTCACATGTAGGTTTGCCATTGGTATTATATATTTCATAGTAAATGACTTTGATATAGAAATGACATCAATTTTAATATAGAAATATACAACTAAAATAAGCATATTTAAAATCAAAGTCATTTCTATAAAAACTTTTCAAAAAAACTTTTAAGTAGATTACACTATTCTTTCTTCATACAATATGTTTATATTAGATCTTTTCGTGTTTTGAAAAGATGTAATATAAACATATTGAACATCATTAATAACTGATTTGAATCTATATTATAAAATTTAGGATTTAAAAGTTATTATGTAGATTTTAAGGAAAATTTTAAAGTTGACAATGGTAATATTTATAACTTTGTTTCATATTAATTTTATAATTCTATATTCGTCAGCAAGATATTTAAAAGTAATTGTCACTGCTTCTCAACAAGTAGCAAAAGAGAAGAAAATACTCAGAAAAGGCTCATTTATAAATTTTGTGTGTAAGAAAAATTAGAAAGAGAAGATAATGTCCCAATTCAAAGCAGATCGATGAAATCTCTAGGTTGAAGGAGCATTCACATAAAAATTCATAATATTTATCTTATTCCATGGATATGAGTGAAAGTTTAAACCTGCGACCTATCAATGCAAGTTCATTTTGCATTTATATTATTTATTATTGCTAAGATGTTTATTTTCATTTAAAGAATCTAAAGTGTCTGAAAGAGTTTGAATCCGTGCCTTTTCTTATTAGTAACATGAGAATATATACAATATATGATACATATATTCTATATTTATGTATATCTCCTATTTTGATTATGTAATTAATCTTGTGCATGTTCTGTCCAGATTCTTAGCTAATTAGTGTCATACTTTCTAGGCTAATTATGCTCTAGTATATTGTATATATTCTCACGTTACTAATGAGAAAAGACACGGATTCAAACTCTTTCATGATATCAATTTAGTTTCGATCCTAAAATCCCTAACAACCACCTCTTTTCCACCCTTTTTTATTCTCCTTCCGCTGCAATTCTCCATGGCCGATCAACCCAAATTCCATCCTGCTTTGACTATCACCAATGTTAAGTCCCTCATTCCCATAACGTTGGATGCGGAGCATGGCATGTATCACTCTTGGGCGGCTTTATTCAAGGTCCCTATTAGGGTTCATGATTTACATCACCACATCATCTCTCCTACGGAGGCACATGAGGTAGCCGCCTATGCCGCATCCAAAGCCGTAGACCCTGCTCTATGGAAGCGACTCGATGCCGCGGTGCTTCAATGGATATACGGGACTATATCCACCGATCTCCTTCACGCTATCTTGCTTAAAGATGACACAGCTCAAGGGGCGTGGGCTCGTCTCGAATCTATGTTTCAGGACAACAAGGCTTCTCGGGCTACTCATCTTGAAGAGGAACTTGCGGACCTTAATTTTGAGAATTTTTCGTCGATTGATAGCTATTGTAATCACATCAAGTCGTTGGTTGATCAACTTGCCGATGTTGATGCCCCTCTCACCAACACAGCAGATTGGTTCTCAAACTCACGACAAGGCTACCTGAGGCCTATGCCGGGACGGTAGATATCATCCAAAATCAAGAACTATTACCCTCATTTGCGAGTTGCCGATCTTGACTCAAACTTGCAGAGCGGACCATTAAAAACCTCTTGGCAAAGGAAGGCAACTCCGGCAACCACTCTCAAGCCGCTCTCCTTACGAGCACCGACAGCCACCACGGCACGGACAACAACACCTCTGCATCCTCTGCTTCATCCCATCAGAGTTCCAAAGGAAATAAGCAAAAGAAGTCCAACTCCAAGGTTTCTGGGAAAAACCTTAATAGCAATGGGCAAGTGGCCCCACAACAATCTGGACTCATGCCATTTAATTGGTAGCAACAGCCATGGGCCGCCTGGGCTCCTTGGTTGGCTTAATGGCCAAACCCGCCTCCATGCCCATATCCTGCTTCCTCCTGGGCACTGAAAAATGTTGTTGTTCCTACTGTTGGGCCACACCAATTTGGGCCAGGGATCTTAGGTTCACGTCCATAGGCATACAATGCCATAGCACCATCCACTAGCTACACACCTACGGACATTGAAGCAACAATGCATGCTCTATCTTTTTCTTAGCCAGATAGGAATTTCTAAATGGACACTAGCGTTATATCTCACATGTCTGCGGACCAAGGTATTTTTTCTTCTTATTTCAATTTGAGCATTAAAAATAATAACATTGTTGTGGGTAGTGGACATCTGGTTCCAATTGTTGGTCACGGTAGTACTACGTTGTCATCCCCTTACCCTCCCTTTCTCTTGAGCAATGTCTTACATGCTCCTAAATTGATTAAAAATTTAATATATGTTCGTAAATTCACCATTGATAATTCGGTTTCCGTTGCATTTGATCCCCTTGGTTTTTCTGTGAATGACTTACAAACGGGAGCCAAACTAATGAGATGTGACAGTACCGGTGACCTTTATCCTCTCTTCTCAAACACTCAAGCCACTCCTCCAGTCAATAATTCAGTGTTTACCGCTATTTCATTCGATCTTTGGCATACTCGCCTAGGCCATCCTGGTGATGTTGTTCTTAGATCCCTTAATAGCAAAAATTTTATTAATTATAATAAGGCTTGTAAAACCTTTTGTTCCTCATGTCCTCTCGGGAAACATTCTAAGTTACCGTTTTCTGATTCTATGTCGCACACTGCTTCTCCTTTTGATATAATTCATAGTGGTCTTTGGACTTCGCTTGTCATGAGTTTTTCTGGCCATTGTTATTATGTTCTATTTCTTGATGATTACAGTAAATTTTTGTGAACTTATCCTATTGCAAAGAAATCCCTAGTTAAACACTTGTTCAAATCTTTTCATAGTCTAATTCATACACAATTTACCCGTGATATTAAGACTTTTCAATGTGAC
This sequence comes from Glycine max, assembly GCF_000004515.6. Lineage (NCBI taxonomy): Eukaryota > Viridiplantae > Streptophyta > Magnoliopsida > Fabales > Fabaceae > Glycine > Glycine max. Next base: position 8,707,826 of record NC_038248.2, read on the forward strand.
AATGGCGCGTAATATATTAATGGCACTTTACAAGAGTTTTTTGATCAACATGGCATGTTTTTTTGTCTATCTTGCCCTCATACTTTCCCTCAAAATGGAAAAGTCGAACGCCATATAAAATCAATAAACAATATCATACGGACCTTACTTGCTCATGCTTCTTTGCCTCTTTTTTTTTGGCATCATGCATTAGAAATGGCCACATATGTCCTAAACATTCTCCTAACCAAGGTCCTAGGATTTATGTCTCCTACTCAAATTCTATATCAATGTGATCCAATATGCTCAGAATTACGTGTCTTCGGTTGTCTATGTTTTCCTCTCTTCCCGTCCACTTCTATTCACAAATTGCAAGAAAGGTCCACTCCTTGTGTCTATCTTGGTCCCGCCCCAAATCATAGAGGTTCAAAATGCTATGACATGTCAAGTAAAAAAATTATTATTTGTCGTCATGTGAAATTTGTTGAAATTGAATTCCTTTTCTCTAAGCTTCACTCCCCTCACAAAGATGATTATACTTTTCTGGATTTTAATCCCATTTTTCGTCACTTGCACCACCAAAGCAATATTCCTCCAAATTTGGCACACCAAGCTGACCCTACTTCCCGTCCTAGGCCTGTGGCGTCAACATACCCACCTCAGCCCACTCACTCCTCTACTTCTGGTACTATCACATTGCACGCTCTTGACCAGTAGCCTGGTTCGCCCCCTTCTTTCCCTATGCGAACTGGGCCAGTCCACCAGCAAGCCCATCATCCCTCCCCAGATCGACCTACAACCATTCCCACACCGTTGCCAAGTCCTACCCCTCATCCCATGACAACTCGAGCTAAAAATGGGATCTACAAACCGAATTCGAAATATTTTTCTAATTTTTATGCCATGACTACCACTACTATATCTCCCTTACCCAAAGATCCAGCTAGTGCTATTCGTGACCCGAATTGGAAAAATGCAATGTTAGATGAATTTAATGCTCTTGTTTCTAATAAAACATGGGTATTGGTACCTAGGCCACCAGATGTGAATGTAATCAGGTCTATGTGTATTTTTTGCCATAAACGAAAATCTAATGGTTCTTTTGAGTGGCATAAAGCTCGTCTTGTAGGTGATGGGAAAACACAGCAGTCAGGTGTTGATTATGATGAGACCTTTAGTCCGGTTGTCAAACCGGCTACTATTCGTTCTGTTCTTAGCATTGCTGTTTCTAAATCTTGGCATATTCACCAATTAGATGTCAAGAATGCTTTCTTACATGGCTATCTCAATGAGACAATTTATATGCATCAGCCCATGGGTTTCCGCGACAAAGGTCGCCCGGATCATGTGTGTTTACTAAAGAAATCTCTCTATGGCCTTAAACAGGCTCCGCGGGCCTGGTATCAGCATTTTGCATATTTTGTTGCCACCATTGGTTTTTCTCACAGTAAATCTGATCACTCATTATTTACTTACAGTCAGGGCTTGGATATGGCATATATTTTGTTATATGTTGATGATATTATTCTTACAGCTTCATTAGATCGATTGAGAAAGCATTTTATGGCTCTCTTGGGTGCCGAGTTTGCTATGAAGGATCTAGGTCCTCTAAGCTTCTTTTTGGGGATTGTTGTGTCCCGCGATGCTAATGATATGTTCTTATCTCAGAAACAGTACGCCACAGAGATCATTGATAGAGCTGGTATGGCTAATTGCAGCTCTTGTCCCATTCCTGTTGACACCAAACCAAAACTTAGTGCATCGAATGATTCACCTTATGAGGATCCTAGGAAGTACCACAGTCTGGCTGGTGCCTTACAATATCTTACCTTTACTAGACCTGACATCTCTTATGTAGTTCAACAAATCTGCCTTCACATGCATGATCCTAGAAACGAGCATATGAGTGTTATTAAGTTTATTTTGCACTATTTGCAGGGTACTTTGTCTTATGGTCTACACTTGTATAAATCCTCTTTCAACAAGCTCATTTCTTATACTGATGCTGGCAGGCGAGGATGCCCGAATACTAGACGTTCTACTTCCGGATATTGTGTTTTTCTAGGTGACAACTTGATATCATGGTCGTCCAAAAGACAACCAACTTTGTCACGTTCCAGTGCTGAGACTGAATATTGAGGAGTAGCTAATGTTGTTTCTGATTCTTGTTGGATCCGAAATTTATTACTTGAACTACATTGTCCTATTCCTAAAGCTACTCTAGTTTATTGTGACAATGTGAGTGCCATTTATTTATCAGGAAATCCAGTACAACATCATCGTACCAAGCATATTGAGATGGACATTCATTTTGTCAGGGAAAAGGTTGCTAAATGCAACGTAGAGTTCTACATGTTTCTTCCTGTTATCAAATTGCCGATATTTTTAACAAAGGCCTACCTCGTATTTTATTTGAAGATTTTCAAGCCAGTCTCAACGTTCGTGAACCTCCTGTTTCAACTGCGGGAATATGTTAGAATATATGATACATATATTCTATATTTATGTATATCTCCTATTTTGATTATGTAATTAATCTTGTATATATTTTGTCCAGATTCTTGGCTAATTAGTGTCCTACTAGGCTAATTATGCTCTTGTATATAATATAAAGAGCATAATTAACCTAGAAAATAAGACACTAATTAGTTAAGAATCTGGACAAAATATACACAAGATTAATCACATAATCAAAATAGGAGATATATAGAATATATGTATCATATATTCCAACAGGGTCTATCTCATACAAAAATATAATGTAATTTATATTATAACAATCTATTCAAATAGTGAACAATGCCAACTGTTTATAGTGTTTTTTTCCTTATGCTCTTTCACTTTTTTCTTGTTTAATTTGTTTCAGTTTTCTGTCCTGTGCTACACGGATGCAGTACTCCAGTCTTTTAATATTAGAAGAAATGATACTCCATTTATTTATTAGATTGGACATGAAAATTAAAATATGGGCTAACCGTATTTTGCGGACAAAAATTAATTCACATCTGTTCCAAATCCAATTAACTACAATGTAAATTTGACGGAAATAAAATTAATTATCCTCCGATTTTTTAATTAGTAATAATAATGTGAAGGTTATATATATATATATATATATATATTGCAGTTGGAATATGTGAATCAAAATTGTGAAATGAAATCTTCAGCTTTCATTACATTCATTTGCTTTTGGTGTGTTCCAATGCAAGACTATTTATATGTACGAGGATTTGAATCCTCTTTATCTTGAATAATGGAATATCATTCTGTTAGAAAAATATACGAGAGGAGAAAAAAAATATATAACTAATGAGTTTTATATATAAACAATCATATGATTATCTCCTTTTTATTTTATTTTTCATCAATACCTTTCTACCAGCTAATCCCATATATCCATGCAAGAGAGGATTTTTTTGAGGCATTTAAGAGAGGATATAAACCCTTTATATTATCTAATTTCTAATTTTTTTTTTCTATTTTTCTTTTTATAGACCCAGAGATGACATGTTATTTACGAATTAGTTAGGTCTCTATAATTTTACGATTCTTTCTTTTTTTAGTCCTTATAATTTGAAAGATTTTTTTAATTTATATAGTTTATATTTTAATTCTTTTTAGTTCATGTAATTTAAAAACATTATTTTTAGTTATTATGATTTGTATTTTAATTCTCTTTTAGTCCATATAGTTTGAAAGTGATCTTTTTAGTTATTATAATTTGTATTTTAATTACCTTTTAGTCCTTACCCCAAAAAAATATATAAAAATAATTAGTTACAAATTAACTATAAATTATTTACTATTGTTTTATTATAAATTATCTTAGGATAAATTAGCTATGAATTACTTGTTAATATTTTTTTAGTTAATTGTAATTGATAATATTACTCATATTTTGATGGTAAGGACTAAAAGAAAATTAAAATATAAAATATAAAGATTAAAAAGACCACTTTTAAACTATAGAAATTAAAATACAAATGATAAAAACTAAAAAATCACTTTTAAACTAGGAACTAAAAGAGAATTAAAATATAAACTAGGAATTAAAAAAAATTACTTTCAAACTATAAAAACTAAAAAAATAAAAATCATAAAATTATTATTTTTTTAACTTATATATTTGGGGTAGTTGGGCGTTTCATTTTTGATATGAAATTTTGTTTTATTTATTGATGATTATATATTGTTCATTTATTCCTCCACCCCAAATATATGAGCCAGGTTCTGTCAAAATTGCACGTCCATTTGCTGTGTAGGCCATGATGATGTGAGTCCATATTTGCATACAGCGAGGATCTGCATGTAGCTAGCTGCAGCTGTCATGGTGAGAAATACAACTGTCATCATTGACTTATGACAAACAGTCTTCGATATTGATGAGGGTCAAACTTGAAGCACAAAACCGGTGTGCAAGGGCCAAGGAGGCTCTTAGTTTTCCAAATAGTGAAACACTGAACACATGACCTAATTCGTTGAAGGCTTCTTTTACTTCTCTATATACATTGGCCAAGGTCAAGTGAAACACTGAACACAAGTCAAGTCATGAGAATATTGGCAAAGTCCACTGGCATGGCGCAATTGAAGGCTTCCTTTGCTTTTCTTTATACAAGTGCGCTTAGTTGTCATAATTATAGGTCGCCTATATTCATAAACAGAGGTCAATGTTGGTTTAAAGTTTCCTGTTGGGGAAATTAATGATATCATAGTCAGCTCAGAATCTTCAAAATGAGTTTTCTTTTGCGATAAACAATAAATAACTTATTCCAAAATATACATGAAATAATGAAATCTTTTATGAGTATTTTAGATATTGTATCCTATGAGCTATTTGCGCGGATCACAAACTTATATTGTCACAAGCCTCTTCATCTTTTAGGCTGAGGCTGAAAAGTTATGTATCTTTCAAGTTTTTTAGGCTGATGACAAACTCAACCATGAGCCTTTTCAACTTTTAGGCTTGAGGTTGAAGAATTGTGAGAGTTTCTTTTTTGGAGAATCAATTTTGATCATTTATACTAATTATCCTTGATTCACAATCCTTGTCCGAGATCAAATACCACTGAAAATAACCTTACTTCAACACCATCGATCTCTTTATTAGCCTAGTACTCGATATTATACGTTGAACTCTATCATCCAGTGAAGTTAGGTTAAAATATTGGCGACTCCCGGCAGGGGTATACCTAGGGAATGTTCCTGACTACCATGCAATGTTATGAAATTCGGTCAGGTCATTGACTCGGTCGAGGTTATGTGTCAGTGATTTAACCGGTGAACCAATAATTGGTCCGATTTGACTCGGAATATATCAAAAAATTTAAGATTATATATGTATCTATTATATGTAAGTATATGACGAATATTGTTTGATTAAGAAAAGTTCATTCATATCCCCAGAATTCAAAATACCAATTGAAATATTAAAGTTGATAACTTAAATCTACAAAATAATAATTCAATAATACAATTACACAAGTTCAAGAATAAGTTTTGAAATGAAAACACAAGTCAAAAAAAGCCGAAGGCTATAAGTCAATTATAGGTTCTGATAGAATATCAAATCATTTTAATATCTTATTTTTCTTGTTTTACAAGTGGTTATGGTCAAATGTATCTATAACATTGTGTAAATTGATTACTTAATTAGCACACGAGAAAGTCTCTAACCAGGGAGATTGGTTATTGCATTGGAGATTGTAAGTGTAGTATACACCCCTTTTCCACCTCCAAACATGTCCTCTCCCAAAAGCAACTTAGCAAACCTCTCCATCATTTTCACTTTTGCAAATTGCAATTGCTCTTCAAGTTCAATATTATCACTCAATTAAAAGACAAAAAAAGCTATTAGCGTAGAAGGGAGAGAAAGAGTACCCGACAAATCGAGGTCATGCTTGTGATCCCAAACGATGATGCCTTTGCCACCAATGACAGGAAGCATTACCTGAGCCAACGGGAAGTTAAAGTGAGCAGCGATGGGCCACGGCGAGAGGTTGGCTAAGCTGGAAGCTCCCTCGGCGTCAAAGCGGCTTGCGGAGAAGCTGTTGTAGCTCTCGGTTTGGAGTTTTTTCGGGAACTTTTTTTTACGCGAAAAACCCAATTTGGGTTTCAAAAACCAGGCAGGTCACCAAGTTTACTCAAAACTGGCCGGATTTGATCAGGTCATCCTGGGATAGATGCATGACCGATCAAATAACCAAACCGATTCGGTTATACAATCGGGTCTTGATTGGACTAGCTCGATCGACCAAACCAAACCAAGTTTTTCAAGTAATGAGTTTTTCAAGTATGCTACCATGCATGGATGAAACTACTTTCAAAAAAAATTCAGCATGATCACATAAGCAACACTAGACAAAGATACATATTTTAGATCGAAACTCCAGGGATAGGGTTATCAACTCTAAATGTCCTGGTCATATGCTATTTTTAGACCATTCTCTAAGGATAATTTGTGACCAGAATTGAACAAATATTAATTTAGAATTTCAATGTTTAAAGTAAATATTAATTTCCTGATAAAAAAAAGTAAATATTAATTATAAAATGGCCCTTAAATGCATATAAATTTTTTAGAGGAAATGCATATGATTAAGACATTAATTTGATGATTATTTTATATTAAAAAATCAAATCGGTGTAAAAGTTTTTTAGAAGGTCAACTTGATGTCTATATGTTTTACGAAAACCAAATTCAGCATTCACTTTTTTTTTTTTCCTTTTTCCTATTGTAGAAGCCAGTAACATTTGTCATATCACAGGTCAATATTTGACTGAGACCTAGCAACTGAAATGATTGGTTATAGACTATGATTATACATGTTCATTCAGTAAGATATTTTAAGTTAATTTTTAACTTTTTTCTTAGTTAAAAAATTTGTTTGACTGATTGGTAAATAAGTTTTCTTTACAAACTTTTAACATTTTTTAAAACGCTAGTTAACTATTTGATAAAACTAGTTGAAATGTTAGCTTGAAAGATGACTGGTAGCTGAAAAGCTAGTTAGTAGCTAAAAAATTAGTTTATTAAATTATAAGTATTTGGTAAAATTAATTGTTGAAGTAGTTAAAAATATAAAATGATAGGAAAATAATAAATTGATTTATTTTAAAATGGTTACTAGGAAATTGAATGAATATATTGAGGATAAAAATGAAAGAAAATATAAAAAAACTAGAAACTTGAAGCTAATGTTTTAAAAAATTCTAAAAGCTATTATAAAATAATCAAATAAGTTTTTTAGCTAGAAATTAGTTGAAATGTCTTACCAAATATAGTCTTAATATATAATTTTTTAAAACACTAGCTTCTAGTTTTTTTATTTTCAATATATTTATTCAATTTCTTAGTTACCAATTTTAAATAAATTATGATTTTATTATTTTTCTGTTATTTTATACTTTTCAACTATTTCACCAACTAATTTTATTGAACCCTTTATAATTTTTCAGCTACTAGATCACCTACCAGCTTCTTCTAGCTAGTATAATCGGATATAGTCAAAAGCTAGAAAGCTAAAAAACTAACTTATTAAATTATAAGTATTTGATAAAAACTAGTTGTTGAAGTAGCTGAAAAATGTAAAATGACAAAAATATTAAAATTATGATTTATTTTAAAAAGGTAATCTGGAAATTGAATAAATGTATTGAGGATAAAAATGAAAAAAAATTATAAAAAGTTAGAAGTTAAAAGCTAGCATTTTAAAAATGCTACTTTAAGTAACATTTCAAAAAACACTAGAATTTATTTAAAAAGTTTATTTGTCAAACAAAAAAAATAAGTTTTTCAACTAATAAAAAAAATTAATAACTAATTGAAATGTGTCTTATCGAACATAAGTATAACTTATGTTTATACTTATGTTCGACAAAATATTTCAGTTAACTTTTAATTTTTTATACTAGTTAATTTTTATCGAATGCTTATAATTTAATAAATTAGTATTTTGATTTCTATCTATTAGCTTTTAGCATTCAGTTACAAATTAATTTTTCAGTTTTCAATTAACTTTTTAACTAATTTTATTTAACATAACTATAGAAAATTCAAATGTTGTTATGTTTTGTATGTTGGCAAGAAATTAAGATCTTTTCGAATGGCAACAATATCACGACTCATGTTCCTATATATGATTTTTTCGATTCGGAAGTTATTTTAATACAGGTGTAATTCTAATCACGCATTAAATATAATAGAGCTAAACTATCTAAAAAATAGAGGATAGAACTAAGGGATTACTCCATATGCACATATGTATGCTTTGTTTTATTTATTGTTATACCTGATGTTGGCGTACGTAGTTTTGCTTCAAGTTATTGAAACTTTAAATTTTATACTTGCCCACGCCCCATTTTGCCCTAGGACCTAGGTGTGCTCTAAATTCGATTTGGGTATTTGGCTTAGGTCTGCTTTAAATTAGAATTATTGGCTTATTATAGAGTACTTTTTCTTTCATGTAATCCTTTTAATTATAGAAAGTCAACTTTGCACTAGTGCAAAAAACATTTTTTATATTGACATTTAATATTGATTCGTAAAAAAGAAATGAAAGTTGTGACAGAAGTAGATCAGATAATCACTAGAGCAATAACACTTAACAATCAATGTTTTTTTTTCCTACACAACCAAAAAAACTTATGATATTTTCCCCTCAAATTTTTGCTTAGATATTAGAAGTATGTTAAGGAGCAAGGAAATATTTTCTTAAACTTAAATGTAAGCAATACAATACAACATACACTAAGTTTAATTAATATCATAAATTGATTTTAAAGTCTGGAATGTAAAATCACATATTCTGATTTGCTTCAAAACCCTGTTTTCAAATTTTAGCAAGGATATGTTGCTGCTTTTGATGAATAAAATATCTTGAAAAACCTTTTAGGCTTAGTTTTAAATTAACTTTAGTTTTTGAAAATAAAGGTTTTCAATAATTACAAATTAAATTAATCAATAGCAGACATGAGCTAAAAGAAAGGATACAGCACACAAAAAAATTATATTGATTCTTTGACAACCTTGGACTATATCCAATCTGTTCAACCTATAAAGGATTTTTCAATAAGAAAACACCAACTACAAAAGGGTATTCTCTCCTTCGGTCTCCTCAAGCATTCATAGAATTATTTCCTTAAGTCTCCTCAAGTGTTCATAGTATTATTATCACCTTTGCAAGTTTGCACCAAGTATTCTCACCCTTTTCATGTCAATATTCACACCCTTGTAAGTTTGCTTCAAGTATTATCATCTCTTTAGGTGTGCACTGAGTATTCTATTATTCTCTATTCTTTGAGACAATATTTTCATATCCACAATTACATAACTCAATATTCTCAACTTTGTAGGCTCTTCACTCTGTATTCTAACCACTAAAGCTTCCTTTCTTTGGCATTTCAACTTTTGTAGGTTCCACTCAACCCAAGTATTATTTCATAGGCCTTTTTAAGCTTCACCCAATTGCAACCTCATTTCAAACTCGCACAACAAACTATGTTGTGCTTACAACACTCTTCAAAGGCACCACTTCAATGAACTTTTAAGTTCTCTTTTCACAAGTTCTATTTGGACAAACTTTATAACTTTTTATGGATGCTCACTTCAATGAGGTTATACATAAATATGAGGCTTACATATATTCTTTGAGATGGACACAAAGTTGCCATAAATCATAATGTGTTTGGGTTAAGAAGACTTTAATCAAAAGCTAGGATGTTTTGGCTATTTTCTTTCGTTGTAATGAACTCCTTTGAATAAAGGTGTTTATATAGTCCTTGAGCTAGCTTTTTGTTAATGTTGGAGAGCAATTCAAACTCAGTCAAATGCTACATTTTTTGTTATAGTAACTGGTCGATCTCTGCAAAGCAAAAGATGGTTATGGAAACCAGAAGAATACAGAATAGAAGAAAACAAAGGGAAGAAGAATTTTGTGGGGAATAATAGCTTTTCATTAGCCTTTCAATCATAACAAATATAAGCTTTATAGAGCTTTAATGACTTATCTAATCTGCCAACTAATTTAGTTACATTTTGTTATAAGGATATAACAAAAACTACACTATGCTAACTCCCAAAGCCTTAAAGTCCTAAGACAATTATTAACAATGTCTCCACCTTGGCTTGACTTTAATTATCTTCCACAACCTGTAGAATCTTCAATCAATGTTTGAACTTAGGCCTTGGTAGTTCCTTTGTTAACTGTTAGCGAGATTGTATTCAGTGCTGATCTTCTCCAAATTTATCTCCCATTTTGCTTTGATTTCCCTCACAAAATAGAGCTTAACATCTATATCTTTTGTTCTTTCATGGCACATTTGATTTTTTGCCAAGTGTATACCACTTTGACCGACAAAAAACACCTTAGGGGTTGTATGCTCTCCTCTCAAACTTATGGTCATTCCTTTCATCCATATTGCTTCCTTAATTACTTTAGTGACAATAATAAATTCAACTTTTGTAATGGATATGGATACCATATGTTGGAGATTACACTTCTAGCCCACGGTATTATCATATAACTTAAAAAAATATCTTGTTAAATACCTTCTAGTGTCCAAACAACCAGTACAATCTAAATCAACAAAGCTAGTCACTCCAACATCACTGCCTTCATGGTTGAAATACAGTAAGCCAACTTCAGATGTTCCTTTCACATGTACAAAAACCCACTTCACAACTTTCTAATGCAATTTTCTTGGTTTTTTCATGTACCTACTAACCAAACTCATGGCACATCCCAAATATGGTCGAGTATAAATCATTACATATATGTGCCTTCCTATTGCATTTGCATGTGGAACCTTTTTCATATAAGAAACCTCATCTTCAGTCTTTGGTGAATCTTGATGTAAAAGCTTAAAATGTTGAGCTATAGGAGTTGACACTGCCTTAGACATATCCATGTTGAACTTCTTCAAAATCTTAGCTATATAGCTTTTTTGAGTGATGAATAAGGTTCCCATGGTTTTGTCCCTTAAGATCTGCATGCCCAGAATCTTACTAGAAGCCCCTATATCCTTCATTTCGAATTCATTCTCAAGCATCACCTTTACCTTTTTTATTTCTTCCTTGTTGTTGCAATTAATTAGCATATCATTTACATAGAGGAGTAAGTAGACAATAACATCATGCTCAATTTTCTTCAAGTAAACACAACCATCATACTCATACCTTTTTAAGCCATTTTATTAATGCTTAAGGCCATAAAGGGACATTTTTAGCAAGCATACCTTTCCTTCTTCACCTATTTTGACAAAACCTTCTGCCTGAGTCATGTAGGTTTCTTCTTCAAGCTCAATATGTAAGAAAGCTATCCTTACATCAAGTTGTTCCAATTCCATGTCTTCTTGTGCAACTAAGGCCAAAACCATTTTGATTGAAGTGTTTTTCACAACAGGTAAAAACACTTAATTGTAGTCAATTCCCTCACATTGTGTGAAACTTCGTCCCACCAATCTTGCTTTGAATATGGCATGTTCCACCCCTGGAATTCCCTCCTTAAGCTTGAATAACCATTTACAAGTAACGAGTTTCTTGCCTTTAGGGTTGTCAGCCAGCACCCAAGAACCATTCTTATACAAAAAACTTAATTCATTATTCATAGTTGCAATCCAATTTTGAGATTGTTTGTTGTTTACAACTTCATCATAGCTCTTAGGCTCATGTCTTTCTAGTTCCTCTCTTGTAGTAAAAACAAAGGCAACCATATCAACATATCCAAATCTATTTGGTGCCTTAATGGTTATTCGGTCCCTATCTCAGGCCAAGATATAATCTTATTGATCCTGAGTAAGATCTTTAATTTGCTCCTCTTGATCAATTCCATATTTTGTACTAGTCTCTTGGACTGTTCAGTTTTGCAAAGGCTTTACCTCCAATTAAACCCTCTCATCACCTACCAACTTCTGATGTTGATGACTTGAGTCCTTATTTGAGTAATACATTTATGGTTCCCTAAACACAACATCCATATTCATTAGTACCCTGGGCTGCCCCTTTTCTATGCACCATAATCTGAACCCTTTTACACCTTGAGGGTATTCTAGAAGCATGAACTTTATAGCACTTGGTTCAAGCTTTCCCTAATTTACATAAGCATGGGCCACACACCCAAACACTCTCAGATTTTTGAAGGTTGGAGGATGACCGGACCACATCTCATATGGTGTCTTCATACCAATAGAAATAGAGGGGCTTCTATTGATCAAATGAGCAACTGGCATAACTGTTTTAGCCCAAAAATGTTTAGTACATTTGGCATTAGACAAAAAGCACCTAACTTTCTCCATGACTATCCTATTCATCCTTTCATCAAGCCCATTTTGTTGTGGAGTTCTTGTAGTTGTCTCTTGCCTATCAATCTCATTCTCCTTGCAAAACTAATCAAACTCTTCAGAGCAAAATTCCAACCCATTATCAGTTATAAGTCTCTTAATTTTTCTACCAGTATAGGTTTCAATTAGAGCCTTCCATTCCTTAAATTTTGCAAATGACTTATCCTTACTCTTAAGAATATAAACCCATACCTTTCTTGAGAAATCATCAATGAAATATAGGAAGTACCTTGCTTCACTGTGTGAAGGAACTCTTGATGGCACCCATAAGTCACTATGAATGTAATCAAGGGTACCTTTAGTATGATGAACAACAAAGAAAAATTTTAGTCTCTTTTCTTTCCCAAAGAGGCAGTGTTCACAAAACTCCAATGCTTTAATGCTATCTTTTCCCAACAATGTATGCTTGCTTAACTCCCTTAAACCTCTTTCACTGATATGTCCAAGCCTTTTTTGCCAAAGGCTTGCTTGGGACTAATTTTCTTCAGAAATTGTAGCAATTGTACCCACCAGAGTATTTCCTTGGAGCAAATACAACCCACTTACCAATTTTTCCTTCAGCATCACCATGGAACCTTTCTTGACTTTCAGAACTCCACCTTCTACCTTATACTTATAGCCTTATGCATCGAGCATTCCAAGAGAAATGAAATTTCTCTTCAATTCAGGTACATGTCTTACACCTTGCAATATCCTGGTTACCTCATATGTAACTTTCAATTTTATGGAACCAATTCCAACCACCCTACATACTTTGTTATTTCCCAAAAGCACCTTTCCCCCATGGTTTTCAGTGTAAGAGACAAATCATTCCTTGTTAGGACACATGTGGAATGAACATCTAGAGTCAAGAACCCATTCATGATGAGTTTTTCTCCTGAAACACACATAACTTCAACACTTTCATAGCCTTTAGAAGCCAAATCTACATCACCACTTTGATTTTTTTGTTCCCCACTCTTATTTTTCTTTTTTTAGTCAGGGCACTCTTTCTTGCCATTTCTTGACTTGGATCTTAATCCTTTCTTGTTCTTAGAATCTCTCTTTTCTGACTTGCCCCTTGTGTATAGTTCTTCACCTGTTTGATTTCCTCTTCCCTGAGACCTTTGCTTCAATTCCTTTGAAGACAGAGCAGCTTGAGCCTCTTTTAATGATATTGTATCTCTGCCATGGATGAGTGTGTTTGAAAGGTTATCAAATTCACTTGGCAGTGACCTGAGTAGAAGCAATGCCTAATCTTCACCATCAATCTTGATTTCAATATTATCCATATTAAGAATGGTCTTATTGAAATCATCCAAGTGATCCTCCAATGCTCTTCATGTTAGCATCTTGAAAGTGTAATTTTTGTTCAAATATAACCTATTGGCCAAGGATTTGGTCATGTACAGGTTCTCTAATTTGAGCCAAATCGTAACAAAAGTTTCTCCTTTGAATCTTCCCTCAAAACCTTGTCTCCAAGATACATAATCAAGGCATCATGGGCTTTATCAAGAATATCCTTCTTGTCCTTGTTTGATAGCGTGGTGGAAAATTTATTTTCTCCTTCTAGAGCTTCCTTTAATCTTTATTCAACCAGAAGCTCTCTCATCTTCATTCTCCATAAGCCAAAATCACTTTTCCCCTGAACTTCTCAATATCACACTTTGCAGAACTCATTCTTGATGAAAGAATGATTTTCCCATAAACCTGACCTGAGCTACTAATACCAATCTATTATAGAAACAGATCTCTGCAAAGCAAAAGATGGTTATGGAAACCAGAAGAATAAAGAGTAGAAGAGAACATAGGGAAGAAGAAAGAGTTTTGTGAGGAGTAGTACCTTTTCATTAGCCTTTTAACAAGAACAAATACAAGCTTTATAGATCTTTAACAACTTATCTAGTCTTCCAACTAATTCAGTTAGATTCTGTTATAAGGATATAATGGAAACTACACTAAGCTAACTTCCTAAGCTTTAAGGTCCTAAGCCAACTATTAACATTTTTTATAGCTAATTTTACTTGTTTGTTTTTGTTAGAATGTTAGTGGGAAAGATTTGAACCCACGACATCTCCCCTTTTTTCCCTCCAACCCTTAAACTATTCTTCCCAACAACTAAGCCAACCTTATAACTCCTAGTCAAAATACTACATGAGTTGTCTCTTTCACAAAGTTGTATGGTGACTGGTTTTTCTTGTCTTTTCTACAACTTTTTAATACTTGATTTTATTAAAGTGCTTAAGGAGAACCAACTTTTCATGTGTTGTGTGATTGTCCAAAAGCTAGAACTATTTGGAAGTCTCTCAATGTAGCTAATGGTTTTTTTTTTCACAAAGACCTCAGGGAGTGGATTATATCCAATATTACAAAGCATGATCAACAAAACAATCCTTTCTAATGGCATTCATTTTTGCTAATATTCTTTATGATGTCTAGATCATGTGAAACAATTTTCTTTTTGGTGAAAACACATTATGTAATTGTATTATCATTCATGGTCAAAAAAACATGCTTTTAATTTTCAGTTTGTCCAATTGACCAAGATTAGGTACTCTATAATCTTTACTAAGTGATATGGACACTCTCTAGGTTGGGTTAAGTGCAATATGGATGACTTGATGTATGCAAATGAAAAACTAGCTACTTGTGTATGAGTTTTAAAGGACCACCAAGGCACTCGGTTGAATAGTTTCCAATCTAATCTTGATCAAAATTTTGTCCTCAAGGATGAAATTAGTGAATTGGGCTTCCTCTTCAAATCGCTTGGAACATTGATGTCAGAAATTCATAGATTCGGAGTGATTCTCTCATTGCCACTCAAATGGTTGTGCATGAGAGCCCCTTAACTTACCCAACTTGGTTTGTGACTCAGATAATCTAGAAATGGAAAAAGAGACCACTCAAATGGCACTTGATCATCAACTTTCATGTAACACTGTCTTCTTTAATTCTCATTCAGCTTCTGTTTCCTTTTTGTTGTAGTAGATTCTAAGGGCATTGTTTTGCCTAGATATATCTTGTCTTCATTTTGTTTTGGCCCTGTAAACCCTTCTTGTAAAAAAATGGACCTATGCTTTTTTGTAACTAAGACAAAAAAATACTTTTTATTGACTTATTTTTCCAAAATTTTTCGTTCCCCCAATGTCAACATTTTCAACAACAAGATTACAAGGAGCAAAGTGAAGTTGCTTAATCTTACTATAGAACATTTGAAACTTAAGGCATGAATGCAATACTTGAAGCTTTATTCATGGTAGTGCAACCAAAGAGGTACCCATAATGCTATTCTTTTTTCTTTTGATGAGGAAGCATTAGGTGATCCATTGACCAATATAGGGGCATAATTAGAAGAATTTTCAACAATAGCAACCTATAATGTACAAAGCAAGGTAACATATGGCAAAATTTTATTTCAACTACATCTCTTGGATTCCTTAGAGTGTTGGTGACCAAATCTTTGTATTTGAAGTCCATTGCAACAAGATTCGTGATGGGACGTTTGTTGCCCTAGCAACAAAGGGGTAAAGGGGAGAGAAAGACCTAATGGCACGAGTGAAGGTCATAAATGAAGAGGCAGTTAAACAAAGGGTAGGGGTCTTGGGCATTGAGCAAAGGGAGTTTTGAAATGAACTATAGGAAGATGAACCAATAGAATATATAAACCAATGAATGAAGCCCTTGAAATTGGCTTCAAGAAATTAGTTTTCGAAATCTTAACACTTTTGAAAACTAAATTCCAGAGAAGGCATTAGTTTGGGGTAAAAAAGTTAAGAGTAAAGTATATTGATAAAAGATAAGAAGCACAAATATCAATCGTCTTATTTCTTATATTCCTTCCATTCCTAATAATAAGATCCTTTTTCTGATTATTTTTTTATAAGATCTTTTTTAATTTTCAAATGCATTAATTATTTTCTTCCTAAAATACCCCGATTAATGGATTTTGTAACTAAATGTTAATAAATGCTAGTATAATTAATGAAAACATTGTTTCTCTCCCTTGTAGAGATTGGATAATATGAACAACTTTAGATTATTGATTGCTAACTCGTGTAGTGCTCTGCCTTTAGAGAATATGAACCGTTGTTTCTCTATCATGCATGTTTGCAGTGTTAGGAAAATATTATTGGACTGAATAGAGGAAAATGTCTCAAAGGAATTGATCACAGCCTCAACAAGATCATCAATTGTCAGAGGAGCTTCCTTATGCTGTAATGATTGGATGGCAGCAAAGAAACCGAGGTCTAAGGCATTTATGTCAGGCAAGTTTGGAGGTTGGAAAATCAATCGGATATCAAAGCCATCTTCTTTGGCAATTTTAACAAAATCTTTGTCATTCTCTTTAACATGACATTTTGCATTACCCTGCTGAATGAAAATTGGATCATATATCTCATCTCTTGGCCATTTTTCTTTTATGTTAGGAATTACCTTTTCAAGCAGGAACCTTTTACTTCTCGATTGACTGAATTAATGGGTTTTGTTTCAAGAGTAACTGCAATTCTATTGGCACTAGTCCTCTTTGCTGGCTCTTAGGTGACGAAAAGAAATACTCCTATTTTTCTAGAGAAAGTTTCATTCCCTTCGTTATCAAATCTTGGGCGAGCGACTACAAGAACATGATCTTTCAAATAAAAATTTTGCTTTTGCAAAAGCGTTGTGGCACACCTTCATCCGGTAGCAAATAATATCTCACAGACTTTTTGGTCAAATGAAATCGCTTCTCGTTTATATAAACAAGTTCTGCATGGCTTTGAAAGTTGGATTATGCAGCACTGTACCATTTTCCAGCATTGACAAGCAAAAATTAAGTCTAGCTCTCTTGTTGTCTTCCTTCAAAAAAGGCTTAATCACATTTGAGTGGTGTTTTATATCTCCACGCTTATGAATCCTATCCAATGACGACTTGTTAGTATTTAAATCAGAAGCTAAATCTCGTAATGTGGACCTCCTTGACAAAGGAAGTTGACGGCATAGAGCATGATCAATCTAAACCCTTTTACGACCACAATTTGTTGTTTTTTTATGACACACATCTCCTGTGTCATTTGTTCTCCTCCAAATGCGTTTGATGACACTAATAGACACATAATACATTGAGGCAATCATTTTTTCAGCCCCTTTATTCAGTTTGCCATCATGACTGTGCTGCAACAAGAGATGAAATATGGCTTTTTGGTCTAGGTTGCTTAAAAATTTGAAGTCCCCTACTTGCTCCTTCATATTCAGAGTTAGATGCTGTTTACTAATGTCAACACAAACACTGGTAAGAACTAGATAAATGAATATGTAGGTTCTTTACGAATAACAACACAAACACTAATACTAGTAGCAATATAGTAAATGAAAATATAGAATGTTAGCAAAATGAGTAGAGAAAATAGTACAGTACCATAAGAATTTAATTCTGGCTCAGGTTCAGGTTCATCAAGTTCCATGGAATGAAAGGGTTGGCCAAAACCATGCTCTAATTCTAAATTGTTTGTCAGATTAACTTGTACTGGTTGGGCTTCTTGAAAATATAGAGAATGCAAACAAAATAGTTGTTTACCAGTGAAAAGGACCACTAATAAGAACCAAATAATTGAAAATATAGAATGTTATCAAAATGAGTAGAGAAAATAGTACAGTACCATAAGAATTTAATTTTAGTTCAAATTCATCAATTTCCATGGACTGAGAGGGTTGGCTAAGACCATGCTCTGATTCCAAATTGTTTATGACATCAACTTGTACTGGTTGGAATTCTTGAAAATATAGAGAATGCAAACAAAATAGTTGTTTAAAGTGAGAAGAACCACTAATAAGAACCAAATAATTGAAAATACAGTTTAATCCCAAATTGAATAGAGAAAAAGTTTATTACCCTCATAATTTAATGTTGGTTCAGATTTGTCAAGTTCCAGGCTCAGGGCTGGATGTGCAAAACCTTGCTTTGTTTCTAAATTCAGTAAATTGTTTGCGACATCAACCCATACTGGGTGGGCTTCTTGAATTCCCAACTCTACTTCGTTTTCTTCCCCTTCAACGTAAGATGCCTCTTTGTTAAGTCTAAAGGAACCAGAATTGGAGCTTGATTTAAATCAAAGTTTAACTTCTTAATAGCCAAGTTCCTTCGACAATAGAAGTATGGTCTTCATTTTCATCCCAACAAGAGATACTCAAATCTATTTCCATATGAGGATGCATGCCTTCCCATATCTTCTCCATAAGAAAATTAATTAACGTTCCTATAAAATGACCTTCACAATTAGAATACCATAAGACTCTTTCAAATGACCCTTTATTTCTTTCAGTGTTCTAATTTTAAATTTTAAATATATGGCGCCAAATACAAATCCAATTTCTAATTTTTTTTTACTATAATCGAAATGTTTCGGCTCTTTTATCACGTATTTCTAAAGAACAAATTTCAGATTTGAAATAATTACTTTTAAAATTAAAATCACTTAATTATTACTAATATTCTCTTTCAACATTAATTATTCTTTCTTAAAAAATTAATGAGAAACAATTATTAATGAGTAAGTGAATACAGAAATAAAAAAATATTAATTTTGATATAATAATATAAATAATTTATAAATTTAATGTAATTAATTAACATAACTATTTTTGTTGAAGACATGAATTAGTTGAAAATGTCTTATAATTAGGAAGGGAGATAATATAAACAAGCACCGGTAATAACTATAATTAATGTTATATATGAAAAGATAATTAATGAATGTTGGCGAAAATTACATTGATTTATAACATGAAAAAGTTATAAGATTGATTTTATGATAAAAAGAATAAAAAAAAGGAAAAAGATTTGTGCATTTGATTATCTCTGTTAATAAAAAATTAATAATTAACACTTAATATTTATCGATAAAAAAAGGTTATAATATGAAAATGAAACATACTTTTGCAACAAAACATAACGATTCATGTAAATGAATGCTATAATTTTACTTTGATTTCGTGATTTATCTATAAACTTTAGTTGATTACTTAACAGCTAGTTAAAATATGCAACGCAGCTTACTATAGTTTTATTTGCACTTCCAGCTGAGTTGATTTAGTATACACCACCCTTCTGCTAACGTCTAGTACGACTTTTATGCCTGTTTTTGGTTGGACGTAGGTCCCTTATTACCCACTAAAAATAGGAGAAACGATAAGGAATCATACATTTGAAACAAGGGACTACAATAACAAAACAAGCTTCAATCATCTTAGAATTAGTTAATCTTGATGTAATTGGCGATGCTATCAAATCATTCACCTTTGTTTCGAATTCATATCCGTCTTTCTTTATTCAAAATAACAACATTTTATATAGACGACTATACTGCATCACTCCCTTCTATATTAAATGTGTCAACGTGACATTGATATTTGAAAGCTTCTTTAATGAAACTTTGCAATACACATTAATTCAGTGTTCTTTTTTTGCTACAAATTTATTCAATGTTCTTAAATTTATACTACACACTGCTTTTAATTCCTTCTTAATGAAATGGATATCGTAGGTAGAAGATTTATTATGAAATTAAATCTTCTTTCTTTTGTCTATGTGTTGGTAGATGCGGATTTCATAAAACCCATCATGATAGAAAAACTATATGGATTCAATGAAGAAAGGAATTTCGTGCACTTTATTTCCCTACAATAAATGATTTGGTTCATAGATTAAAACAAAAGATTGGGTACGTCATATATATCGTCCAGAGTTTCTAATGAATTAATGTTCTGTACAAATTGTATTCTATCGCAAGATTTCTTCTATTTTCTTTCACGCAATTAAAAACCAAAAAACACTATTTGTCAGTTAACAAAATCAAGGAAACAAAATGTGTTTTTATAACTATATCTTAAAATAAATTGTAGAAATAATATTTTTTTATTAAATTATAATATAAAAAACAAACATTTTTTTTATAAAAGAAGTAATGTTATTAATTATAATAATATAATATATGTTAATTAAGCCATGCAAACTACTTGAGAATGTTTGTTTTCTTTTTCTTTTGGTTAATTGACATATTTTACTTTCTGTTCTTTACTTTGCTTCCCGGCCGCTTGATTAATTTACCCATAGTTTTATTAATAAAAAAAATATACTGAGTTATTTTACTAGCTAGTTTACCTTTATCTTCAGTTAAAGCTATATATATATAAGCGCAAAATAGTCTTGTAATATTTTTATAGCTTTATAGTTATAGTTATAAGTACAATATTGTATATTTTTTTATTCTTATCGAATTATACCATAAAAAATCTAACTATTTTTCTTTTAAAATATAATAATAATGTTGTTTATTTATATTAGTATTACTATATATTCTAATTAACCCATGCACTGCATGGGTAAAAAAAGCAACTCCAATCGTGAGAAAAATATCAAAATGTAAATAAATAGCTCTTTTCTTAGTGATGGAAAGAAATATGATAAATTGTAACATCGTATATAGTACTCATAATATGTAATTTCAGTGACACAATCTCAACATAACAAAAATTGAAATTCTCTGTACATTAATGCGATTTGGAAAATTAAGAGATAAAATTAAACTTTTAATTAATAAAGGGACTAATTAAACTAATAACTCTCAGAAGATTCTCACTATGAGAGATGTTGAGGAGTAGCCGCCTTCAGAATTGTTATAGGAAGTGAACGTTTTCGAAATTGTCAAAGAAATTTATGCAAAATATGGTCAATTAAAAAAGAGCAGTGTGTGCAAATCACATTTGAAAAGGAAAAATATATATTTTTCCTTCTAAGATGATATACTTGTTTACCATGTTTTGTTGGGTTGTCATGGTTTCGGCTTAATCTATTACTCCAATCGATCAAAATACTTTAATTTAGGTTATAAGTGTTGATTTTGTGTATAATTTTTCTTTTGTTAAATACTTAAATCTTAATCGAATCAATCCAATTAATAACGTGTTTAGCCGGGTTCAAAAGTTAGATATTTGTTAATAATTTTTCTAAGAAAATGTAAAGAGTAATAAATAAATAAATACAAAAATATATAAATAATAATTAAAAAAAAAAGAGAGTGCCATAATATATTATTATAGTGAGACCCAATCTTGGTAAAAGAGGGATGCAAGTGGACACAACTTACCTAAGGTAGATGTGGTGATATGATCTGAGATAGTGAAGCCCAATATGATAGGCACAAAAGGATTGTTTGGAAGAATTGTGACTCTGAGTAAGGGTAGTGGATTCTAGAGAAGGAGGTTGCTAGAGTCTGTTACTCCTACAAATGGAAGGATCATGAATTCTTGATCGTTGCATAAACTATTTTTTCTGAATGGATTGTTTTCAAGTTGGGGGTCCTGTGTTGATGGCAGCGATTTTTGATTTGATATGGACTTGTTGGTATTGTCGAAACTAGCTAGGTTATGAGCAGATAAAGTTTAAAATAGAACAAGCTAGGTGCTGTTGCGAAGGAGTTTGTGTTTTCAACAACTGATTTATGAAATTGATTACCATGTTTTGTCTAATGCTTGGAATAAAAAATAAAAAATAAAAGCCCCTGACCAAATGGTTCCTCTTATTGACCGCATAGTGTTGTTTGCTTATATTGCTATTGATTAACATTAGTCTATTTAACTTTTTTTATTACACTTTGTTTAACGAACTACGTTAAATTTTCTTGATATTATCAGAGAAATTAATATAAATTGGTTTATCTTGATCGGTAGGAATTGAATACATTGTCAGAGGAGTTAATACCAGCCAATTTACCCTTAAATACAAAGAAAGTACTTATGCAAATTATTTTTGAAGTTTAATGAAATTACATAATTCTTTTTAACTATTATAGTAATTAACCTTTCTTATAAGAGAGGTCCATATGATATTCCTCAAACAAAGAGAATTAGTTTAATGTATAAGGGAGTATCAAAGTATAGTTTTCAAAAACTAAGTTATTGTATGGTAACATTGTAAGAATAGATAAAAGCAGAGATATTTGTATAATTTCATAATACCTTTGAGACAGGTAGTGTAATTTACTAAAAAATAACAAGAAAATGTTTTTCAAAGGACATTTCAACCGTTTGCAATTTGCAAGTTTTAAAAAAATTGTTACCTAAATCAAAGGACATTGAGTTTGAATGGTCAGTTCGAATTCCACTCAAACACCTTCAAAACCTAAATAGATGAGTTCATCCCTAATATTTTATCAAGAACGAAGTTATAATTAGCCTTTCTTTAATTAAAAAAATATATATTTTAAGGGCTTGTTTGATGGTTGATAGAATAAGTTATGATATTTTTAAGGTAACGATAGGATATAAAAATATGATAAAAGTAAGATAAAATAAGAGTAAGATATACTAATATTAGATGCAGAGTAGACAATGAACTAGATAACATTATTTTGTTATACAAAATTATTTTATATTGATGTAGTTATTCTTCTTAAAATTATAAAATTTATATAAGATTTTTAAAACTATAATTATTATTCAAATATTCTTATCTAAGAAATACTTGAGTAATAAATTTTTTATTTTTAATATTTTAATTAATAATATAATATAAATTTACATTTCAAAAATTAATACTGTATTTCATTCTCCAGTATAAGAAGAAGAAAATTAACTTATGCTTATTAAAAAAATTAGTTGATATTATTTAATTGTAGTAATTTGATTTTAAAATATATATTTTTTAAATTATTATTCTTTGAAACTTGATATGAATAAAAAAATCATTAGAAATAAAAATTTAATTAAATAAAAAATATTTTAAGAATGATCTCGTTAAATAAGATAATATTAATTAAAATTTACTTTTGAGATCAATACACAACTTTCTTTTTTACTTATATTCAAGATCGAAAAAATACATCAAATCAACATGATGGAGTATGATAAGGTTTTGATATCCCATTGATGCAACAAGTAATTAATGACAGCAAAATGAAATATTTATCTAATCATTTTTTATATTATAGATATCTAATAGTATTATCCTAAGCATATAATACAGTTATGATGTATGAATCTAATAATGTAAGATTTAGTGAAGTGCTTGTTATTGTAAATTTATGATATTATCTTTGATTTTTATATAAAAAAATATAAGATTTTATTTTATTTTTTTAAGAAAAAAAAAGAAACTGGCCCAATAGTTACATCTGCCCCATAAAAGACAGTAGCCCAAGCCATTGAAAAGGAATACTCATACGCATGATTGTACTTGGCAGAAGCTTATGAGTATGAGTATTTCGTTTAGATGCATCTCAAAAGACCTTCTACCTTTTTATCTACTAGAAGAAAAGTCTTTTTATTTTTTAAGAGTATTTGATTATTAATAAATTTTTAGCTTTTATAAAAGTAAAAGTTTTTGGTAGATCTTTTCTTAAAGCTCAAATTTTCAGCCTGTGAAATTTGTACTTTTCAAGAATATGTTTCCTAAATGATGCTTGGACAATTATGTCCTCAAAAAATTTCAAAATGACTCTCCACATTTTCTAAATCCTCAAAGTTTCTCTCTCTTGTTCCTTACAATTTACGTGTTGTGTCTTCCTCCTCTGTTCCTCAATATCTCTTCCATTTTTTTTATTTCTCTTCGGATCATCTTTCGCCATCTCTTCTTCTTCCTTTGTTAGCATCACAAGTTAACCAATTCTTCATTAATTTATTTTTCTTCTCATTAAATTTTGAATTGTTATGAATTAATGTTATGCTTTTGTTTGTTTCATTAAGCTTGTGAAATGTCTCTCAATCAAGTTCCTGTGAAAAGAAAGAAAGCAAAATGATGTGATAAAAATATTGAGATTATGTTGAAAGTGTGCATAGAAGAGGTGAATGCTGTAAATAAACCTCACAACCACTTCACTAAGCTTGGTTGGGCAAATATTGTAGAAAAGTTCAATAAGGCAACAAATTTTAGATATGAATATAAACAATTCAGAAATAAGTGGGATTCTTTGAAAAAAGAATGACAATTATGGGCTAAGCTTATTGGGAAGTACACCGATCTTGGCTGGGATGAAGAGAAGAAAACCATTGCTGCCAGTGATGAACGGTGGGAAGCCAAAATTAAGGTGTGTATTATTCAACTAAAATATAGTTTTCGTGTAGGCCAGTCTTTTGTTCTTTATGTGTGATTTTGTTTCTATTTATTTTTCTTTCCTGTTGCAATCTTATGCTTCTCTAGACTCTACCTTTAATCGTAGTATCCAATTGTTGATTTTCTTTTTTGTTGATGATAATTGCGGGTGGCTATCAATCTTTTTACTAAATTCTTGCTTAGTTGATGCAGTTCTGTTCCATCTCATTATGTCTCTTCCTGTCCTTCATTTTTTGCACAATTGTAATGTATAAATTAATTGCACCATTAACCTACCAGAATAACCTATTTTCATGGAAAATGATAAGAATTTGATGCATAAGCATAATTGCGACCATGAAGATTTTAATCAAGGTTATGTGATGGGCTTTTGACTTATGAGCAGGGGTGGGCATAAGGGCATTCATTGAATTTAACGATATGTTGACCAAGGTCGTTTCAGGACTCAACCACAAAATATTAGAATTGAGTGTTGGGGATAACTAGAATTGTCAAAGGAAACAGGTAGTGTCAAAGAGCTATATAATAACATAACTCTATGCTTGGTACCAAGTTTTTTATTTATTAGAAAGGATAGAAAGGAAAACAATTATATCTCTATATTTTTAGAATAATTGAGAGATTGATAAAATATTTTGATGAATCTCAATATTTTTATCTTTTCCTTCATGAATGAAAGGTAAGAACAAAATAAAAGACCAAACAACACCAACAAGATTATTCCAATTTAATTAGTACCTTTAAATTTGAATCTTGCAAAATTTGTGTAAAATATTAAAAGAGAGTTTTGTTGTCAACAGTAATGTGTATTTTTTTTATGTGATGTAAGATGTTTGTCCTTATACAAGTGTATTATGCTGTCCACTAATCTTCAAACTGATATATATGGAGTTGAGTGTCATTAGTTCTTTATCATAAATTCTGGTCTAATAATTTCTCGTTTGTTATTAATTACCTAGTGTTATTGTTTGTGTTATTTCAGTAGTGAATTTGTTTTTGGTTGTAAGTCGTTTCCTCAATGTAATTTTGAAATTCAGTTGTTAACTACCTAGTGCTATTGTTTTTGTTAAACCGAAAGTGAATTTTGTAGAAGCAAGCTTCATTACTTCATGATGATGAATCAAGATTGATTCAAGGTATTTTGATGATAACAAAGATGATGATAAAAAGCTCAAAAGTCAAGATCACTTCATGATAACAAAGATGATGACATTCAAGAATGAGTTCAAGATTGAGTCAAAAACACTTCAAGGATCAAAAAGAAATTTGATTTCAAGAATCAAAGATCAATATTCAAGACTCAAAGATTCAAGAATCAAGAGAAGACTTAATCAAGATAAGTATTAAAAAGTTTTTCAAAACATTGAGTAGCACAAGAAGTTTTCGCAAAATCATTACCAAAGAGTTTGGATTACCATATTATAGTAATCGATTACCAGTGGTTTTAAAATGTTAAGATTTTCAAAATTCAAAATGAAGAGTCACATCTGTTGATGTGTAATCGATTACACCTTTATGATAATCGATTACTAGTGACTGTTTTCGAAAAATTCATTTCCAAAAGTCACATTTCTTCAAGTGACTTGTTTCTGAAGATTCTTTCAAAAGTCATATCTTTTTAAGTAATTAGTTTTAAAGGAATTGCCAAGAGTTACAAGTTTTGACTTGAGTCATCAAGAAACTATAAATATGTGACCTTGACATGAAACATTTGAACAATCACATTCATATCCATCATCTATTTCAATCATTCTATCTTTCAATATCTTCTTTCATTTCTTTTAGAACTTTCTTATTTCATCTTCTCTTCATCTTTCTAAAAGTTTTTGTTCAAAACTTTTTCTTCCAAGAAAAGTTCTTTGTTCAAAAACTTGTGTTATTCATCTTTTTCATTCCCTTCTCCCTTTGCCAAAAAGAATTCGCCAAGGACTAACCGCCTGAATTCTTTTTGTGTCTTTCTTCTCCCTTTTCCAAAAGAACAAAGGACTAACCGCCTGAATTCTTTTGTGTCTCCATTTTCCCTTGTCAAAGAATTCAAAACGACATAGTCTGAGAATTCTTTTGATTCTTTCCTTTCCCATAAACAAAAGATTTCAAAGGACTAACCGCCTGAGAATTCTTTTGTTTCCCCATTCACAAAGTTTCGAAGGACTAACCGCCTGAGAAATTTGTCTTAACACATTGGAGGGTACATCCTTTGTGGTACAAGTAGAGGGTACATCTACTTGGGTTGTTGTGACTGAGAACAAGAGATGGTACATCTCTTGTGGATCAGTTCTAGTGGAGGGTACATCCACTAGGTTGTTCAAAGAGAACAAGGAAGGGTACATCTCTTGTGGATCTTTGCTTGTAAAGGAATTTACAAGGTTGAAAAGAAATCTCAAGGACCGCAGGTCGCTTGGGGACTGCATGTAGGCACGAGTTGTTGCCGAACCAGTATAAATCTCCTGTGTTTGTCTTCTTCTTTCCTACTCTTTTAATTTCCGTTGTGCACTTTAATTATTGTTTTTACTTTTGGTAATATTAAGAAGGATAGATTTTTAATTAGTAAAGGTTCGTTAATAATTAATTCAACCCCCCCTTTTTAATTATTCCGAGGCCACTTGATCCAACAAATTTGTTTTTGATTTTAAGTTGTTTCCACAAAGTAATTTTTGAATTCAAAGGTTATGGTTCTATTATGAGTTTGATT
The DNA here is from genome assembly GCF_000004515.6 of Glycine max. NCBI lineage: Eukaryota > Viridiplantae > Streptophyta > Magnoliopsida > Fabales > Fabaceae > Glycine > Glycine max. Next base: position 8,734,897 of record NC_038248.2, read on the forward strand.
GAATTTTGAAATTTGAAGTGTTATTTTATTTATTTATGCTTTAAAGTACGTAACAATATATATGATATTGTACTCATCATTTCAAAACATGAAAACTCTAACTTAAAAGACCCCAATTCAGTTAATTATACTTGACTTTCATGTGTGAGGAAGAAACATTTGCTTTTGCTATAAATTTTATTTGATTTACTATACGTGAGGAAGTATAATATTCTTCTGCTATACACTTAATTTGATATATTATTTTATATGCTCTATATACTTACTAAATGTTAAGATTCAGTACTGCTAAACACTTCATTCATATGATTAAGCAATTATTGATATCAATTGTGCAAACTAATTTATGGGTAACTACCTGTTTTTTATTTTCTATTTTTTTAATATAATAGTGCAAACTAATTTGTGGCTAACTACTTATAATTCAGTTTAGAATGGTGTCTAACAATAAAAATCTTCTCACTACCAATACACCATCATTGCAAAGACCCCAGTTTAGATTTCCTTCCTCTAACTGCTTCTAAAACAAGATGGACATGTGCTTTTTGTCTGTGGATCTTTAACTAGTTTTCTGAATTTTGGGATCAAGAAGTGAGTTGTAAGTATTCCATTTTTTTTCTCTTTATGCTAAATGTGTCAATTGTCAAGTGCTCCCTACCTTTTAACTTTTTATCCGTGTTCACTTGGATTTGTTCTAAAATGAAAGGAAATAATAAACCCAAAATTTTAATATTTTTAATGCTTTTATTGTGCATACACTATACAAGTAGAAAATATTTCTGCTATTCATGTTTTTGATTGGTTCCATATAATGGTGTATTTGCCTATTGTCAAAAAAGTCTTGGTCACCAGCATTTTATTATTGGCTGCCTATTTAGCTGACTTTTAGCTTCCATGTTTAGGTTTGCATCGTTTTTGTTATACCGATCATTAAGAAAAACCAATCGAGTAGGTGAGCCAAAAAAACATGTTAACAAGGGTAATTTCAAGGTCAAACACGAGCTTCTAATTTTGACTCAACAAACACTTAGTATAATCTTAGTAAAATGCACACGGTACACATACAAACAAGCCCCATACACAATTCACTTTGGTTTAGGTTTGCATATGTAATGAAAACACTCCTATTTATTAATTGCCTAATTAATCCTTCGTTATTTCTACACTTTGGTTTCTTGTAAAGGTGAACAATATCTTGAGTAGAGACATTCTTAAGTGGTTTAGAGCATAATGTATTTTACTAATCTATCTATATATTATAATGAGATTGATTTTTATCTCTTAACTACCATGCCAAATATATATTATAATTCTTATTTTTTATTTTATAGGAGGATCCTGAAGTAGCAAAGTTTAGAGAGCAAGACCTTAAATTCTTACTTGAGATGGAATTCCTTTTTAAGGGTACTATTGCTATTGGTTTTGCAGCATATGCACCATCTGAATATTCAAGACAAAATGAAGGATTCAACACAAGAACAAAAGAGACAAATGATAACATTGATGATAACACCGAGATGGAAGTGAATGAGCCTGAGATAAACACGACAACTCAGACAACGTCTTCGACAAAGGAAAGTGGACAGAGGAAAAAAGGGTGAGAAAAGAATTGGGGTTGCTACCAAGCTTTCCTCACAATTAGATCGCATTATTCAAATATTTGAATCTAGTGAATCTGCTCAAGACCCAACTAGCATTACTGCATGTGTAGCAAAGTTGAAAGATCTACTAGGACTTGAGCGTGGGAGTGAACTATTTTACAAAGCCAATAGACTTATGAAAAACAGGGCAAACAAGATCACCTTTGTTGCTTTAGAAGAGCCTGAGCTATAACTTGGATGGATCAAGTCTGACACTTAAGCACAAGTTCCTTAGTTTCTCCTTTATCTGATATCATTGACAATTACTTGGTTGTGTTATGGATCTTAGTTTTTAATTCTAGTTATGTCATGGATCTTTGTTTTTAATTTTGGTTGTTATAGATCTTGGTTATGGTTTGGCTCTTGATTTTTATTTTCAGTTATGTTATGAATTTTTTTTCCTTCTACAGGATGTCTTCATCATTATCAACAAATGACTCTTCATCTGGCGATGACGATCACATTACGAAGAACAAAGTGTTGATGTTTGTTGTAGCTAATGTTACCAATTACTTCATGAATTATGTTGTGAAAAATCCATGTAGAGATTCAAGCATGACAGACCATCATTGGGTATTTGAAATTCTAAATGGTCATCCAATACGTTGTTATCAAATGTTTATAATGAAGAAACTTGTTTTTCTTGAATTATGTGATATCTTGGAAACCAAGTACAACTTAAAGAAAACTCAAAATGTCAGTATTTATGAGTAAGTTGGCTTGTTTTTATACATGTTGAGTCAACCAGGTTCTATTTGTAATTGTGAGGAAATATTTCAACATTCAGGTGAAACAATGTCTAGACATTTCCATAGTGTCTTAGAAGCTGTGTGTATGTTTGCAAAGGACATAATTAAGCCTATTGATCCATCATTTAGAGATACTCCTGATGAGATTCTAAAAAATGCCAAATATCGCCCTTATTTTAGGGATTGTATTGGTGCAATAGATGGTACTCATATACAAGTTTGTGTTCTCTCTCATCTACAAGGAGTCTATATTGGTCGAAAAGGCTACATTATCACTAATGTCATGGTTGTTTGTGACTTTAGCATGTGTTTCACTTTCGTTTGGGTAGGTTGAAAAGGTTCTGCACATGATACTAAGATAGTTATGGAGGCTTTACGTAAGCCTGCATTGCATTTTCCACATCCTCCTCAAGGTACTTAACAAGTATATATTATAAATATATGCATCATTATAATTTTGTGTTCTAACATGCATTATTGTTTTATTCTTTAGGTAAATATTATCTTGTTGATTCTGGTTATCTTACTTTTATGAATTTTCTAGGACCGCACAAGAAAACTAGGTATCATCTCCTACAATTTAGAATTGGGCCTAGAATCAGGGGAAGAGTTGAAGTTTTTAATTATTATCATTCCAGTCTTCGAAATACAATTGAACGTGCATTTGATTTATGTAAAGCGAGATAAAAGATATTAGGTAATATGCCACCTTTTGCTTTGAAGACATAAAACCAAATCATTGTTACTTGCATGACTATACATAACTTCATTCAAAGAAATGACAAGAGTGATGAAGAATTTGATTCACTAGATGAAGATAACAAATATATAGATATTGATGAGGATGAAAGTGAAGTTGGTCCTAGTACTACAACATCGGAAGAATGGGATGCTCGGAATACTTTACAAATGGAACGATTTAGAGAATTCCTAAAAAATACGTTTTCAACACGTATTTAATTTTTTATTTTTTAATAATATAAGGTTGCATGTTTATGGTATGAGTACATTTAAACAATTCTATATTAAAAGACATTATTGATCATATTATTATCAGGTTAATGACATTTTATATTTTGTTATAAATTATAATTACATAGATAATAATTAAATTATAAACTAGAATGTAAGTGATAATATTACTAAAACAATAATGTATTAGTTACATTTTAAATATGAAAATTAATTATGGAGAAAGATGTATAATTATATTTTTATGAGATACATTTATTTTATTTTTATAAAAATAATTATTTTTTTAATCAAAACTTCTAGAAAATATATAACAATTTTTTAAATATAATAATAAAGTTAAAATAGTTTTATAAATGAAATAGAAGAAAAAAAATAATTTTTATTATTTTTAATAATATTTAATTATTTAATGTATTTAATAATTATATAATAATGTTAAAATATTTAATTATTAGTTTTAATAATGTAAAAGCATATAATATCCTTTTTGATAATTTTAATTATGTTAAAGACTTTCTATAATTTCATCCGGACATCATATTATTTTCAATAAACACTTAAAAATTTATCATTCAAATATCAAATTAATTTATATAAAAGTAACTTTTGGAATAAAAACTTGTTGAATAAATTCTTTTCCTTTAACATCTTCTATAATAATGCATTTAAACATGCCAGTACCTTTCACTACTGGTTATTCCACATTCGAAGAAATAAACTCACCCACTAAGCACTACACAAATCACACAGAGTTGCAAGAGAAAGATAAAAGAAGATGGCGACTCTTGATTCCGACGTGCCTATGGTTCCCGCCGGCGAGCCCTCGAGCAGCGCCGGTCCTTCTTCCAAGAAGCCCAAGCGCTTCGAGATCAAGAAGTGGAACGCCGTCGCTCTCTGGGCTTGGGGTATTTATTTTTTCCCCTCCTCAAACCCTAATTTTCCGATTCTTTTTTGAAATTCCTGAAATTAACTTTTTATTGTTTTTTTTAGACATCGTTGTCGATAACTGTGCTATCTGCCGGAACCACATCATGGATCTCTGTAAGAAATTTATTTCCAATTGAAAACAGTTCTTCGATTTGAAGCGTTTCGTTCCGCTTTTTGAAAACTGTGGTCACTGATTTTAGGCATCGAGTGCCAAGCCAACCAGGCTAGCGCCACTAGCGAGGAATGCACTGTGGCTTGGGGTATGGTCCGAACCCCTCTTGTTTTATACTTCGATTTTATGTGAAATAGCTTTTAGAATGTTTTATGTCTATCTGTCATCTTAGGGTTAAAGAAGATAGATTTAAGTGTTGGAATATTACAAATTTAATTTAAATATATATACAATTTATAGTAAAAATATTGTTAGTTAAGAGTGCTTCAATCTCAGCTGCAAGGTAATGTGTTTGGTGTTTGTTAGAGGTTAACTTATTGCTGCAATGTTTAAAGTGGGCAAATCATGAATATTTTGCAAAGTAGCTATTCTTCACTTATAGCATACATTCATACAATAGCCAATGGGTATAGTATTTGATTCAAAACCATTGTTTGAACGCAATAAGTTATAATCTTGAAGGAAAACAGCTTTTGATCCTTAAGTTCTTCCTGGTGCTGTTTATGCTATGTTGTGTTGTGTAAGGTTGTTATTGGGCAGTGGTGGCTGCTATTATCTCATTGATCTTGTTGAGTGAGGAAAATGGTTATTGTGTGATTCACTTGTAGGGTTAGGCTTGGATGTAGTTACTGCTTTTCCTCCTTCATCGTATTTCCCCCTTTTTATATCTCTTTATTTTTTTCAACTGAAGCAAATTCAGTATCTTACCCATACTGTAGTACTACACTTTTAGTTTAGTGTTTTCTTTCTATTTGGCTCCTTAACCTTGTGGCCACTGCCCTCTGCCTCACTCACATTGATGTGACTTTTCAGGTTATTAGATTAGGTATCCTTCATAGCTCTTATCCTAATTGAAATTTCCCCCCTTCTCCCTCTCTCTCTCAAATGGACAAAAAAATCAGCCATGAAAGTATACTTATTTGCAAGCAAAACTAAGTGGAATACGACTCTTTACTAAAAATATTATTTCCACGATATTTGATCAAGCATTTTATGATTGAAAAGGGAATAACCATTTTATTGGTAGAACAATCATATTGATAGTGATAAGTGATAACCCCAAAGTTCAACAGTAAATAAAGCAAGAAAGCCAAACTCTAACCCATAGGATATGTTACTCTGCACTTTAGAACTAATGGAGATACTAACAGTTATTGCTAAACACATCATATATTTTATTTAGGTTATATTTAATGTTTGCTTACCTTTAAGATTATTAGTAGTATATAGATTCTAGATCATTCTACTCGATGAGTCTGTGAGATAATCAGTATGAGTGGTACCATAATGTGGCCATTTTTTTATTCGACTGTTTGCAGCTTTTAAATTTGATTGTACTTTCTTGACCCTTGGAGTTGTGGTTTAAACTATTAGGAATCAACTATTGTGATTTATGACGACCTTCAGGCTTTTTGGTATAAGGGAGGAAAAGTGAAGGAAGGGATCATACTAAAGAAAAGAAATGAAAAGGAGAGTAGTGGAGGAGTTATTATTTCCATTGTTTGTTATTGTCTAATGGAAAAGAAGGGATGCTTCCATTTGTTTGGTTTCATCATGAAAAATAATGGAAATACATGTTAATAACATTGGGATGGATAAAGAACATGTTGGCCCACTTCACTGTGGGACTCTTGAATTCTTTCTTCATTACAATCTCTCCATTTCCATCCTTGATACTGAAATAAAGGTGATGTCTGATCAAAATGCATTTTCCTTTCCTTCCCCTTCTAGAATGACATACGAAACAAATAATTAATTCTATGGTTGTCCATTCATTACTGCAAGTTATTTCACTGGTCATTGGTGTTGTGCAAATTCATTTGATCATTTTATTTGTTGCTTTTAAAATATTTTTGCATATGTACAATTCTGCAGTTTACTTACTGTAAATATACTTTTTTGATCCGGGAAGATTTTGGTATTGCTAGATCCACTCAATGGTGTCATCTCCTTACTTTTGTGACTTTGGAATAAGATATAGTGCATTAGTGTGTAGGTCATTGCCTCATGAGGTAAAAGATTGTGCCATTTCAGTTTAGTTGGCACTTAAAAGAATAGTTTGTAGGTCATTCTTTAATTATGAAGGCTTCTGTGGTTGTTACTATTCTTCTTAGCTTGCACTGGATTACTCAAACTGTTAACTTCTCTGGATTTCATTTTATACAGGAGTTTGTAACCATGCTTTTCACTTCCATTGCATCAGTCGATGGCTCAAGACTCGTCAAGTTTGTCCTCTAGGTATGAAGACCTAGTTCCTTTCATCCTCTATTTCTTTTGGGACCTTATGGGTTAAAAGTGCATGGCTTACTTGTGTTTCTGTGCTTGTACAGATAACAGTGAGTGGGAGTTTCAGAAATATGGCCACTAGAATTATGATGTGGTTGAGCTCCTCGGACATTTGGACCATCTATCCTAGATTTTGAATATTTACTGTTCTATCTGTTATTTTCGTTTGCTTGTGTACTGAATTTATTATGTTCAAGAAATCAGCTTGTCTGATGGAATTTGATATACGCCGTGGTAACATGTAAAGTTTTACTTTAATGTTTTATGTATTTCATATGCTTCCTTTCAGCTGTTTGTGTTTGTGGTGCTTACAAGCTGTGTGAGTTGGTTAATTTTTCTCCCTTCCCGTGTATTGCTTTGTAGTTGATGATAATTGATAATGGTTCATATTTTTTTCAATTTTAAATCGCATACGAGCATATTTTCTGTGTCATTACATGCTTTATTACATAAACATTTCCTTGTTTGGTGGATTGGGATGTGTTATCTTCATTGTTGAAGATTGCCATGCTAAATGTTCTAGTGGTTTATAAATGTGTGACCATGCTTATGATGTCAGTACTCAAGGCTACCATTCTTTCTCACTTATTTGTTGGAAGAAGCTTATGGTCTAGTGTTTATTTTTCCTGGCTATTGCTTCCTGCACTTCCCATGTTGCTTCCTGCACATCCTTTTTCCTTTTGGAATGTAAAATTACATTCCGGAATGCACTCCTTTTTTGGTTTCTGGAACCATTCTGGAAGGTTAAAAAACATTTTGGAAAGAGTATAGGAAGCAACATTGAAGTGCAGGAAGCAATAGCCATTTTTGGTGTGTATATGTATTTTATTAAGGTATTTATTATCATGGTGGTAATGAGGAATTTTTGAAATATTTATGATATTTACTTACAGCACATTTATGGGTGTCATGCACCTTCCATTCACTAAACACCATTTTCATTTCTACCTATGTTCGTATTTGTTATTTTATAGCTATACCTAGATTGGTTGCTTGTCCAAATTTTAGCTAATTCTGTGTTCAATAAGCAACTTTAATATCTTTCCTTTACCCACATAGGAAAAGAAAATGTCTTAGAGAACTTGGACAAAACGATTACGCTTCGAAAGTATAAGGAAACAGTGGTTTTCATTTACTACTGATTTTGAGGCAGAATATTAAGACACTGGTATTCTCTTTAAATTGTACACTTGGTGGGCCTGTATTCTTTTATATTCATTTCCATTTGAATTTTTAAATACTTACATGAAGTTCTCTTAAAGAGAATTATCAATACATGATATGGGTTAATATGATCTCTTAATATTTTTCTCACAGCAAAAAAGAGAAGAAAAAGACTCAAGATATATCACTAAAGTTTTTTTTAATTCGAATTGATCTTGGAGTATGGTACATCATGCTGCCTTTTATAGGCAACACATAACAATAAAATAATATTAACTTAATATATAAGGAATGTTATAACCACCAACATCATCTCATATCTTTGTAGTATACTTATCATTTAAGTAAATGTTAGTCCAATAACCGGTCAAAATTTCCAACTCTTTTTTTATTATTGGCATTCTCTCCCTTAAAACAAATATGTATCCTTTTAAATAGGGTATAAACGAGTCAAGCTTAGACACCTAGTTTTATCTAACACATATTAGCTTAGCTACGTTGACCTGCTTCCTCTTTGGCGGTCACTTTTCATACCTTGCAACATTACACTCCCACTTCAAACTATGCCTTGCCAGTTGAGTAAGATTCATTACGATTTACTCTTCTGTGGATTACGAGAATTCTCACTGATATTTTGGTATCAACTTTTTGCTACATTTTTTTTGTTTTAATTTGTAATATGTAGCTTTTTGTCCAAACTTTCCATGATAGTTTTTTTTAAAAAAATAAATTTGTTCTTTCTTAGTAGTTGTCATCTATTCCTTTTCCTTGATTTGCAAAACCAAATTAGTCCCATATTTTCCTTGATTAGATGATTTGAAATTGTTGTCTCTCCTTTAGTTGAAATTGACATGTCCTCTTCTACTAAGTAATTTCCTCTTATTGAAATTAATGACTTCTACCTTCTACATTTTGTTTTGGATTCAAAAATATTATTGTAAAGACAAATATTATAAGAAAGTAAAATTTTTGTAATCTTTTTTGTAAACCAGACTATCATTTGATAAAGGTAAAAGATAAATAAAGAGATTTTTCACAAATACACTCAGTCACACAATATCCAATAGATTTTGTAAAAACACTTTTAAAAATTAAATTCAAACCCTTTGTTAGTTAAAATAAAAAGATAAACACTTTTGACTCTAAATAAATCAAAAGATTTGTTGAAGTTGATTTGTTCACTAACTAGTCTTAACGTCTTATAAATGAGTATACAAGTTGAGCGCTTAGTCTTTTCTCTCAAGATACACAAAGTGTTTTGAGAGCTGTTACAACTTAAGAAATTTCATAGAGATAACTCAAAGAAGAGGAAAACTAGATTTCAAGTATTCACTTATAGGTTTGTAACTTCAGCTCTTCAAAGCTTCTCGTAATTAAAGCCATCATTAGAAAATGTCTGTTGTGTTTAAACGGTCTGATTTTCTTCATTTGAGCTAGTATTTGAAGAGGTGTCCGTTGTGCATTAAATGTGAACATTATATACACATCCAATCCATGTTGAAACACCACTTTTTTTTTTCTTTCTTGAACCACACTTTAGCAGAGGCAAAACACTTTTGCTCAGAACAGGTCCTGTCCACAACAGGTGTAGCCATTCACGTCTTTTAAGAAGAAGAGAGATATTGATATTTAAGTCTTTAATTATTTTACTTTCTTGACCTTTGTCAACCTTGAATGATATATTAGACATAGATGCAATATATCAGTTTGATGACATATAAGACAAAACTTTTCAACTTTGTAATTATTTATATCTAATCAAAACTATTGTTTAGATTCACTTGACTCTTTAAAAGCTTCTCCGTTTACTTGTTATGTTACTTTTTTTGCCTTTTCCAAGATTATAGTTTTGTGGCTTTCAATGCTTTCTTACAACTTTGATATTGCCACGGTGTCTGTTTTGTAGGACTCAATTATTGTAGTCACTACATGGTTAAACTTCATCAACATAGAAGTAGAATTTTCTGGCCCATGTTGTTGTTTGGAATGTTTTCTCCATGTACTCATCTTATTGACAAGATATGTTACACATGAGAAACATTGGTTTACGGTTTTAGATCTAGACATTTCATACTTTTCATATTCTTTGTGTGTGAGGATTGTAATTTGAATTTATGGGCTTTCTCTATTTTTTCATATGATAGCTTCAAGATGTCCCACATTTCTTTGATTATTTTGGCATTTCCTATTTTGATATAAAAAAAATAGTCTAGACCTTGGTGTATTTGTGAGAGTGCCAACTAGTCTCTCCTTTGAGCAGTACCATTTGTTCCTTGTAGTAATTTGGGTTCAACAAAGAAGACAGGAGAGAAAGACATAATGTATATCACTCAAAATTGCCTTTTATAGACAATACGTAACAATAAAATAATATTAACTAAATATGGAAGGAATATTAAAGCTTAAGGTATACTTGGTTTAGAAGAGAAAGTGGAAGGAAAGAAAGTGAAAGTAATAAAAATAGAAGGAAAGAAAATGAGTAAAATTAAAGGGGTGATTTAGTTTGTTTGTTAAAAATGAAAGAAATAATTTTCTTTTCTTCTATTTCATTGTATAGAAAGTGAAAAGAAAGGAAAAAAATTTGTGTAAAATAACTTAAATATCTTAAGGGTCCGTTTGATTTACTAAAAATTATGATATTGAATAGGATAAATATTTTTCTTCAATCTTTAATTTAAAAAGGAATTGTAAACAAATTAAACTAATGATGACATGACAAAAACTTAAGTTTTTGTTACTAAAAAAATCATTGAAGAACAACTTTTTATCCCTGAATACAAAATATTCAAAATACATAATATGAGATGTTATAAGAGTGGTAATCATCATGAGTTTTTAATTAACATATATGAGAGGTTGAAATAGAAGAAGTGATGGTTAGGACATAATAAACTATAACATTTAGATATTTGATTTTATGTCTATTGAGTTTTTTTAAAGATTTTATGATATAATAAGATTTAAATTTGAATCTAATTTTTTTAATATAAGTCTTCTATTTTAATCTAACAGTTAAAATTAATCATTTTAATTTTCATATAAAATGACTATTCTCCTATTATACGTTTGTTCTTTATATATACATAATGTGTGCGAACATCTAAGTCAAATATAAGCTTTTTAAAGTTGTCTCCCAACAATAACGGTACCGATGTTCTATGTTCTATGTTCTATGTGCGTGAGTTGAAAAATACTAATCAAACTATGCCCTTTGGCAATGAACTAATTGAAAACTAGTGAGAGTTGGTACCCATACTTTGCACGGATCCTAGGATTAATTACATTCAAGAGGAGTGGGCAACACTGATTAAAATTATAGCTTGATAAGCATCAAACCATAAGTAATTGAGTAGAGAAGATGATAAAGAAAATGTGCACCTAATATCAGCAATAGGTAAAATGTTTGCCCTTAATGACGTCATTTATTGCGGTGTACAAACATAGCCGATAAAAAAGACAAAATAATATTAATTAATTTTTTTTTGAAAATGTTTATTATTGGAATCTTAACGGCAATTGATGTCGTGCCAATAACATTGTTGCGACTAAGAAACCCTCCAAGCAATTATCATAAGCTATTATAATTTATAACAACATTTGTTGGCTGATCATAGTAAGTAACTCATGTTATTTTTGTTGAAAATCTTAAGCGCACTTAAGATGAATATTTTTCTTTCAAGACGATTTATCAAGAGACATAAATAACTATCAGTTGTGTCAATCATTGTTGGTGAAACTGAATATAAGCTTTGTTCTTAATGTAAAACGGATTTTATAATGTAGGGTTATTATATTAGTATATTTAATTTTTCTTTTATCTCACTTTCATTATATATATTTTTTCAATCTCTTTTTATTTTCCATTACATCATTTGTCACTTTTATTAATTTTTCTCTCTTTTTTTTATTTCTCTGCCTCTCTCTCTCTCTTTTTTTTTCTCTCAATTTTTACCCATACACTTGACGTGTATGATTAATTTTTTTTTCCTATTTTACGGGTATACAATGAATATACGACCATTGCCATCCCCAGAAAGCCGAGTCTTGAAAAGGAAAAATGGAAAATGCCGTCCTTCTGAACCACAACGGTCAACAACGGTTTCTCTCTCTGTAGTTTGTTTTTATTTTTTATTTCCTCTTCTTTTTGGTTTAGAGCACAGGAATTTAAACGTAAGTTTAGTCGAATCAGATAAAATTATAATATGTGATAAAACTTTTATTCTATATATTGATCGTTGATATTCAGGATTCAAACTATTTGAGATCTTTAATTAAATTATAACATCACGACATATAATCCACACGGAAAGTGGGTTTTTTTTTCTCTCTCTCTACACGTTTTCTCCTCTTTCTCTCTTTCTATGTTTAGTTTTTTCAGTTGGAATTTCAACTGTTACTTTAACTTCCTCAACACCCTATGGCCCACCCCAAGAATCTATGGTATGGACTTCCTTTTTCTCCATTCTTCACTCTAACTTTCGGTTACAAATCTCTCTTCAAATGGTATTCTCAACCACTGCCCAAACTTTTTTTTAATTATTATTATTATTATTGAAAAGACAATTTCTACCATACTTTATTTTTATTATTATTAAAAGTTTAGGCAAGTTGATGCTCACCAAGGTCAGAGTAAGTTCCAATACTAAGAGAATGTTTATAAAAGTATTTATATATTATTCATTAAAGATGTTCTCACATCGGCAGCTAAAATCAAATCATATCTATTTTGGAATATGAATTTATTTTTTACTAACTATCTTACTAACTAGATAAACATTTGGTGGTCCTACCATACTTATTTGTTTACATATTTTTTTATATTCTTTGAACTTGAATTTGTTGTGCGTGTAGTTGGTGTTTTTTATTTTTTATTTTTATCTAAATAGAATAATAAAATATTTATAATAACAATCAAAAGATAAAGAAAGGCTAAAAAAATGTTGAGACTAAGTAAGAATATTCTTTTTATTATTGATATAGATTATAAATTATTCTTATTATTATAGTGGTGCTCTATATAGTATATATGCTGTTCTTGTTAGAGTTTGACTAATGGATCATTCTCTGAATTGTTCATCTAGAGGCAGGGCAGTACCTGGCTGCAAAAACCAAAGTGGTTCTGATGAGGAAAGTGGATGGACATCTTACTTAGAAGATTTCTCAAAAGGCATAGAGCCAAGCTATTGTTCCAGTTTGGATGGCTCCTCTTTGCTCTCAGATGCTGCTTCTTGTGCTGCATGGAAATTTTCTCATCAGAATTTTAAGGTCAGCACTGCCCCAAATCTACCCAAAAAACTAAGCTTCAAGAAAGCAAGAGCCAAACAGATATCAGAGGATGACCCTTTGGAAGACACTGCTAGCTCTCCAGTCAATAGCCCCAAGGTATATATACAAAACACCAATTATTGTTTCTTATAAATTTTTTTCTCTCCAAATTTTTTTTTCTTTCCCTCTTTCAGTATATGCCATGAGACTTTTTATTTTTTGTTTTCTCATTTTTGTTTTGTTTTGTTTTGTTTGTAATATCATTATTAATTATTATGTGTAGGTGAGAGACTTGAATCCAGCTGAAATGAGTTCTAGGAAGGTTGATGATCAACTAGAAGCTTCTCTGGTAAATCTGGATTATAATGCTTCTCATTTCAAGAGAAGAAATAAATTTGGTTCTCAATATTCCTATCTAACCAATTTTCTATGTATGTATGGTTTTCATGATCATGATTGTGTAGGGTAAGGAATTCATCACATCATCAGAACATTATTCGGATTTGAAGATGGATGATAATGAGCATGAATTAAAATTCAATGGAAAGAACATTGATTGCACAGACTTAAAGAAAAGGGGGCTATGCCTGGTTCCTTTGTCTTTGTTGGTTAATTATTTGGGGTGACTGATACTTTTGTCTATATATATACACCTTCTCTCTCTCTCTATATATGTCCCTCCTAGTCTCCTTTTCAGTGTTCTTCTATATGTGGCTCAAGTTATGGAATTGTATAATATTAAAGAGTATGATCAGTGAATGTGATGTATAATCTGTATGTGACTATGTTTATATTACTTAATCCTAGTTAGTAGTTTGATAAATTTGTGTTTGGTAATTTGTTTTTGAAGGAAAACTTAATTAAGTATAGTGTGTCATATTTCTAATTCTTCAAGATTAATATTTTTTTTTAATTCGTGGGAATCAAACACATAAAAACTTATAATAATTCACGCATCTTACTTAAATAACTGAATTAAATTTTCTTGACATATTAATTATTAATATGTTATATAAAAAAAAAGGATATAACACAATTAAAATAATGTTCCACAATCATGTGGACGACACTGCTATAAATTTGAAATCAATAAACCAAATGTGGATACTCTGATAAATTAAAACAATAGGGAGAGAAAACACTGTTCATGCTTGCTATTGAAAAGGCCAAAGAATGAATAGGCATAGCAGTTGAAGTAAATCAGGTTCAGGTGGGTCATAAGCTGTAAGTGCTGGTCAATCTTTATTTACCCTAAAACTATATGAAGTGTAATAACCAAAAAATAGTAAGATGTTACTTAATAGTTTTTTGTATGAGAATAGATTGATTAGTGATGACAATTAATAATGAAATTTGGTGCTAGTTCCCACTGTCGATGTTGAGTTAAAAGTTAAAACATAAGACAAAGTAAGTGAGAAATATTTTGTTCAAAAAGGTCAATTTATTTTAATAATTTTAACTTTCATCAGATGATACTATTGATACGAAAAAAAGCACGATGTTAGTGCAAATTTTCAAGTACGTATTTGAAGTTTTCTTTAAGAAGTTTCAAATTATCGTTTAAATAAAAATTTGTATGCTATGACTTTTACACAAATTATGATGTTATAGGTTTCAAGAACCCAATTACACCCTTTATATATAAATAAAATCCAATTACACTACAAATAGTTTGTAATGATTTATAGGAAATAATAGCTTCCAATAAATATGCTGTAAACTTTTTTAAAATGAAGAATTAATTAATTTAATACATTAGCAACTTCCACCCATATATATATATATATATATATATATGAAGAGAGATTAAGTTAAGATAATGAAAAATTCAGTTTAGTCTTCCTTGTTTTTAAAGTTGTTTAGACATAAGATTCGACTGGCAAAATAATAAAACGTGCAAGTCGTTGGACACTTGGATTCCTGTAACGTGTCATGCCTGATGCTCTATAAAGTTCTTTTTTTAAACAATTTTATTTATTTTAGAAATAAGTTTATTCTCTTAATAAAAGAAAGAAAAAAAATAAGTTTAGTTACCCATGTATTATTTAATAACTTTTTATGATATTAAATTTCATACATTATATTATAGTTAAAATTTATAATAAATAAATACTTTCAAACATATAAATTATATTTTAAATTTATGATAAATAATACATTTTGTCATTGTATTTTTAACTATTAATATTTTTAAAAAATATAGAAATTAATTTTAAAAATAGAAGGTAATATATTAATGAAAGAGGTTAAGAAAAATTTCTAAAAAGGTTTTCGTGAAAGAAAAACTCCTTAAAATACTTTCATTGATAAAATAGTTCCTAAAATATATTTATTGCTTCGTGTGTGTGTGTATATATATATATATATATATATATATATATATATATATATATATATATATATATATATATATATCATTAATTTGTTAATAGTCAATATCAAAGTTAAAATAGACCAACAAATTTTGCTTCACGTATGTATATATATCTTATTGCTTCAAGATATTTGTTTATTGTTCTTTATTTTTCAGACTGATAAAAAAAAATAATCCTATTACTTCGGTCTATTTGATTAGTGTTTGATTCGCTTGAGCATTGGTTTAATTATATGCTATAATATCTTCAGCGACACGCTGATAAGAAAGAATAAATATTCACTGTTCTACAAATATGTTAATGATTAATATAATGCTGATTCCTTATATAGTATTACTGATAGTTTATTCAAACAAGAAAGTTTCTTCTGTATTAATTCTCTGGAGTTTGGAATGATATTCAAGTAGGTAGACCTCCAAACATCGCAAGTCTCTACATTTAGATAATTGAATACATTTTAATGTTATGCAATATATTAGATGAAAAATTAATACAAATTATAAAAAAAAATATTTAAATTAACATAGAAGAGTCATGATATATATTTAAAAAAATAAAAAACTCATAACAAAATAGTTAAATAATAGAAATTCATATGAATATGTCACATGTGATCATTTATATATTTTAAAACGTGTCTTAGAATGAAAATTAAAAAAGGGTGGGGAAAAGAAAAAAAAAACAGTTTAGGCCAATTCATTGGCTCCAAGCCTCACCGGATTTTTACCAGTTTTGACCAGACCGTTAACCAATTTTTTATTCTACTAATTCAAAACATTAGAATGTGAGACATTACTTAAAGAACTGGACACTTAGTTCTATTCCGATCAATAGCTTGTATGTGGTAATGATTAGTTTAAACTCTCAAAAGTGTTTAATTTATTACAAGATATACTGATATAAAATCAAATATTGTTTAATTAAAAGGAAAGAGTAGATTGATAAGTTTAAATATTATGAATTCGTCTCCTACGTCCTACTTGCCGTTCTTTCAATAAAATATATATTAATAAGAAATGGCTGCAACAAAAGAACCCTCCATGTGCTCAAGCGTTTAAAACAGGTTAGAACGAAAGATTGCACGAATAATAGAAGCATATTACAAATAAATTCCACCATAAAATGTTTTCTTGCACTGGCTCCATTATTCTTCTTGCAAGCTATATTTATAAGATTATTTTTACTTTTCATTTTTAGTACCTTGTACATGAGAATGCTGATGATGATGATCACATTATTCCATAATTATGTGTGAATGCTATATATGCATAGCTAGCACTGGCCATTTGGTCAACATCGAGTTATGGTTCAAATTAAAGCTTCTAAAATAAATCCATACGTGTGTATGCAATCCAATGCCGGAGCTCAAGATTTTCAATTGCCAACCACTTGTATATGATCTGTCTGTTAATTTATCAGTCTCCATCAGATAGTATAAATTAATACTACAAAATTGGTGAAACTGTTGACAATGATCGCCTTATATATATTCGCATGCCACGGCAAGATTATCAAAGTCTTTCACATGAGATGGTTGGAGATTAGCCTAATAATTGATCTAGCTAGGAAAGGGAAATTTCAAATGCATTACTTTAAATTTTTATATGACAGCTGATGCATAAATCAACTAACACGAAAATATTATAGTTTAATTAGTGATCATAAGTTCAAACATAAATCAACTAACACGAAATTATTTAAGTTTAATTAGTAATTTTAAATTCAAACCTAAAAATGCATTGCCTTAATTATTTGAAAGAAAATTTTTGTTATCCCTAATGATTTTACTTAACTTGAACTGAATTGACTGTTTGACCTCTAAAGTAAGAGAAATAATAGAAACATATATCTTCTTTAATAAAGTCTGTTATACATTAACGATAAGACTCCTCATTAATATTGGAGAAAATTTCTTACAAGTAGTTTGAAAAGACTGAATTAGTATGAACCACTTGGCTATAAAATTTGTTAAACATCACACGTTAATTAGGTGCCCTATCAAATAGTTAACAACCACTAATGATGTGATCTTGCGTTATGGGGTGGTAGATCAAAGGTCTAACCCATGCTAAAAACTGATAATAGAGCATCAGCTTCAGCTTTCATGACTATCAATCGTCAATTAATCCCTTCATCCGCAGCATTAATATATATATATATATATATATATATATATATATATATATATATATATAACTTAATTACAGACATAATAGACCTTATTTGTTGCATGCTTGTATGAAAACATGTACACATGCACATTGCGCTGTATATTGAAAGCTTGTATCATGTTATTTTGTATATATATAGCAATAGAAGTAGTTTTATTCTTCTTTAATTACACAATTGAAGTAGTTTTACTTTTTATCTTTTTTCTACCCCGCGAAGGCACGCTCTTGGAGCAGAAAAACGCACTTTTATTAAGCCTAAAAGAGTTCGTTCGTCGTTGTGCTCTTTCTATATAAATTTAGGAAAATATGTATACATCCATGTCCCTAAATTATTATTATTATTATAAATTATAAAATCTTATTATCTAATCTTTAACCTAAAACAATTATTTCCACAAATACTTCAATTCAGTTTCTGTGAATTCGCTAACGGAGTAACGGTTGTAGAATTCACGTAATCTGCAGATAGCAACTTCTTGATGATGACAGTAAAAAAAAAAAAGAAATACTGCTTGATGATGTGGCAGGATATGCACATGCTTGCTAATTTAATATTGATTGCTGTTTGCTAATATTTAATTTTCATTTACTGATTTTTTATAAATAAAAATATATAGCAGTAGCAAAAAGAAAAATCTCAGCGGAGCTCAGATCGACTAGCTGCGATGAGATCATAGTTGATGTGGTACCACTCGGCAATGATAAACGATTATATATATATATATATATATATATATATATATATATATATATATATGATGTATTTTTTTTTGTGAAATTAGAATAAGTTTAATATGATTGATCTGAGTTACAAAAAATTGAAATAATGAAAGGAATTCTTGTAACAATTATTATAGCTTTATGATTAAATAGAAAGATTTTATAGTCTAAGACTCTAAGTGGCTCATTGAATTAAAAACGGGTTGAAGTTTAACAAGTTTTGAAGTATTTTCCTATAATTAAAAAAGAGAAGAAAAGTTATGTAAATACAATATGTAAAATGTTTTATATATTCATATAATTATAATCCATCTTAAAGTAATTTAAACGATAATCTTTAATTGAATGATAATATAAAATTATTTTATTACATAGACATTTAACTCATTAAAAAAATAATATTTTTATTAACCTATATTATGCAATATAGATATATTGTGTTTATTTAAACATCTAGCATGGAAAAAAGAAAATTTAAAATTATCTCTATGAAAAAGCAAATGATTATCAGATTATGTATGGATTTTTTTTTTTTAATGTTTATTATGAATTTGTCACAAGTAAACCCTTTCTAACGTGGTGATTTCAGAATTTCAATCCGTAGAATCACAAAATGACTGATTATTTTCAAGTATGATTGAGTATGTTTTTTGAGTTAATTATTTTAGGATTACTTTTTCTATAATTCTTTAAGAAAAAATCAAAAAATAATTATTTTCGTAATTGGACGTTTCCAAATATGTAACATGCTACATGCGTGTGCAGAAATGGAGTCACTTGTGACACTAATTTTTGTGGAGGCAGATTATGAAGAAACCGCCTGCAGTATATATTTGCGGTGCTATTAAATTTCGATCATATAATTTAATTATATAGAAATGATTAAAATTAAAATTAAATAAAATGAATCTTAACTACTTGTATATGATTATATATTCTCATAAGAGTAATTTTCACTTGAAATTCCCCGGATATTTGTACTTTATGTAAAGATAATCATGTGATAAAATTGTTATGTGAAATTCAATTTCTTGTCATGCAGATTTTGATTACTATCATTTAGAAACGATTTAAATAATTTTTTTAATTGCATCATTATTGTTCTTAAATTTTCAAGACCTATATATATCATATTTAGTTTATCCAAATGATCTAATTTTAATTTCAACACATTCATCATTTATATTCAATCACTTTATTATTTATTTAATTTTCTTTTGAAAGAACTTATTTAAATTTCTCGGGTAGAATAATATTTGAGTAATTGTTTGAGAGAGTTTATGAAAATAACTTACAACACAATTATAAGCCTTTTCAGCTTATTTGATATATGTTATCCAATCTCCATAATACCTTATTTATTTACAACTTATATGAGAAAATTTTAATCATATTTCCTCTTCTTCAATTGTAGAAATAACTTATATACAAGTGTTTTATTAATTGTGGTATAAGTATTAATATTGTTACACTTTATCTTAACAATTTCTATCTATTTGTGAGTAAATTGATTTCTCATTGCAGATATGATTTAATTTATCTTATATATTAAATTAAAAAAAGAGTTTAGTTTTGAACTTTTGATACATTGTCTATATTTTTTTTAATACTCTCAACCAATGAAAAATTACTTTCTAATTTTTTTAAAAATAATTATTATAAAAATCAATAATATTATCATATATAATAATTTATAATTGAATGAAAATATAAAAAGATTCATTGTTAATACATTCTAATTAAAATTATTTAAAAATATGTAATTTAACATAATATATAGTATTTATTTTAATTTTTTTATAAAGATTACAAATATCTATTAATTTATATAAAGTAGTTTTGCTCGAGTAAAATAACATCACTATATAGAAGATAAAGTTATCCATATGCGTAATAAACTTAACTGCAAACTTAGAATTTGAAATTGAGATTAAGTGTGTATTTGGATGTCTTATTGAAATAGATTATGTAACCCAAAAAATTGTGGTGTGTGACCGTGAAAAATCAAAAGAAACAAATAATTGTTTTGTTGGCACTGTTGAAAAAAAAAAACGAGGTGTGGTAGCCACACCACTTAACCAAATACACACTAACAAGTTAGAATAACTTTTGCATAAGTTAATTCATGTGTTTGGTATTTCTGGTATTTTTAATTAAATTTTATAGTACACCTGGCATTGGTTTGAGTAGAAGTCTACTCAATTTCCTTAAGTTAGTTAAAGTTTGGATTCAAGTCTTATGAATAAAAAATATATAATTAAAAAAAAAGAACTCATTAAAAGTGTTTAATTAGATTTTTGATAACATAAGTCATCTTAATAGATACTCAAAGCAAGAGTTTGTTGTATGAGATTATAGTTATTTCAATATAACATGAAAATAAGTCACACTAGTATAACCTATATATTATCCAATCATAATCATGTAATGATACGTGGCTAATATATCTCATTAGACAATTCATTTAATCAAATTTAATAAAATATTATCTAATTAGATTTATATTCATCTAAGAAAATAATATTATCTAATTATATTTAATAGATAGATCTCATAATTATCTTTTATCAAGATTAGAACAAATATATCTAATAAAAAAAATTAATTTAATTATATTTAATATAATTATTATGTAACTAAAAATGCAATTAATCTTTTTACATAATTTTAATGTAATTATATTTAATATGATACTAAATATTTTTAAAAATGATAAATTTATATATATTAGATATTATTAAATACAATAATACTAAGTATAAATTTAAAATTTTATAATTTCATCAAACCCTACCCATGCATTGCAAAGGATATAAAATCTAGTATTTATTTTTAATTGAAATCCTATAAAATAATTTTTACTTAGAAATCATATAAAATAATTTTAAATAATTTTTGGAATAAATATTATTTTTAAATAATATTTATATTATATAGTTGAAATGTTTATACTAAAAATTAATTTAAATCTAATTCGTTAATATATTTTTATAAAAATAATATTTTATTTCTATGTTTAATAACTTTATATACAATTTTTTTAATTAATATTTATAATATAAGGTTAAATATCATTTTTACAATTATATAACGAATATTTTAATATTAATTTATTAAATAAATATTTTATTACAAAATTTTATTCATAAATTAAATTAGTTGTTATAGTGTTGAAATTTTTTACATAAATACATTTGAATAAATTACATAAGATTTGTTTTTCATAATTGTTTCCTTTTATTATAATAAAAAAATTAAATATTTATAATTATCTTGATTAAAGCATATACATGTGTGATAGTAATTAATTTATTAAAATTTTAAATATGAAGATATACTTGTTCCAATTACCTTAATTATATTTAAATGATTTTTATGAAATAAAAAATAGAAAAAATATTTTCAATTTTTTCTATCAAATACATAATATTTTTTCTCTCTAATGTGTTTATTATAAAGAAAATCAAGATAAAGATATAATAAATATATATTTCAAAATTTTATTAGATATATTTAGACATGCCAGCTGGGCGGGATGAGTATTGTTTCCTCAATTTCAAACCCCGACTCCCCAACATATATTATTCGTCCCCGATATCCGATGGGTTAAAATTTATTACCGGGTATCGGGTATTCCCGTCCCCTGTTCAGATTTTTTAAAAAAGTTTTTTTTTAAAAATTATATTGAAAATCTGATTTTAAAAAAATAAATTGATTGTTACATATTTATTTTTAACTACTTATATGTCAATAAATTTATTGTAGCGCATTTGTCTATAAAAATCATTAAGAAAAAAATCTTAAATTATGTAAAAATTATAAAATGAAATTAACAAGCAATTAATAAAATTTTAATAATTTTATCATTTGGACGGATATGAGAATGAGTATGGGACGGGTAGTGACATCCCTGTCCCTAATCCCGATTAAAAAAGTCAGATAATCACCAAACTCAAACCCAAACTCGTATTCGATCAACTCGAGTATTTCTTATCAAAATCGGAATGGGTTGAATCGATACCCACATGTACGGGTTTCATTATCATGCTAGATATATTTGTTCTAATTTTAATAAAAAAATATATTTATTCTAATGTTGGATAAAAAATAATTACGAGATCAATTTATTAGACAAAACTAATATATTTTTATTTGATAAATTTAAAATTTATTATATAATATTTAATTACAATTAATTAATTAGATATTTTTTTATTAAATTTGATTAAATAAATTATTTTATGTGGCAATATAAATCACATAATATTAATATATAAATCATAACCGTATAACTTAAGTTAAGTCGAAGTAATGACTTTATGAGATAACTCTCCAATGACATGTCTGCGTGATTTTCGGTCGTTGGCCGCGGAACCACTTAGAAAGCGAAGCAAAGAAGAAGCAATTGAAGCAAAAGGCACACGAAAGGCCTTCGTTTTCAAAATACACCTCCCCCACCAAAGCCAACTTTAGTTAACAACCACCAGCACCATGTGCGACCCCTTGACACTTGGAACCCACTCTATTCACTTCACGACAGTCCTATTCTCAATTTTGTATTGTGTTTGGTATTGACTTCTGTAGAAAAACATCTTGTTCATTTTGTCCCCGTGTCCACAATTACAATTCAATCGTACTCCTTTTAATTGGCCCCGTGAATACAAAAAAGTTAGTTGCTCCAAATAATATATATAATATTCTTTTTTATTTTTTATAGCATTAATTATTTTGCCTTGTATTCCTTTATCTTTCTTTGTTATTAAAAAATTACACAAAAATATTATGTCAATACAGTTTCTTGATTAAACTCTAGAAAATGCTACTCAAACGTGAAAAACTCGAGCATAAAGAATGGAGATGGATTCCATACATTCATGCAATAACACATTCATGAATAAAAAAATCTCTTTCTTTATCATCAATCAAATTACTGTTCAAGACTCAAAGTTTTATTTTATCATCAATCCAATCCCTATTCATGTTTTTTTTTTCTTATCAAGAAATAAATTGTTTTACTTGAATAATCAAATTACTGTTCAAGACTCAAAGTTTTATTTTATCATCAATCCAATCACTATTCATATTTTTTTTTCTTATTAAGAAATAAATTTTTTTACTTGAATAACTTAACATGTTGCCACTAAAAGCAAAATGGCACATGTTGTATTTTTTTTAATTAGTTACACCCTTGTGGTATGTAGGATAATGTATAAAACAAAAGAGACTTTGTAAAAAATCTCCATGGAGTCAGGGTTTCTTTTGAATCCTATTTGTGGGATTTGTATGATGCTTGAATGTGTTGCTTATTTTTTTAATCTTGTTTGATATATTGAAACATGTGGGATTGAGATTTCTTTTTGGATCTTACCTATGAGGTTGTTACTAAGAAAGAGAATGAACTTATCATAAAAGAGATGAAAGTAAGATACTAAACTGACATACAACATTAGAAATTTATTGAGAAGAAATTATTAAACTTCTCATCAATAAATTTCTTCTGTTGCATATTGTTTATGAGTTTCTTATTTTCATCTTGTTCATGATAAATTCATTCAAGCAAGTGGATCAAACTTAAGAAGACTCAAAAGATATTTAAGAATAAATGAAAATAACCTTATAAAAAAATAGTTCTAAAAGATTTCAAAATCAATTTTTTTGCCTATCATTTCTACATGCCCATTGTGTGTCACTTAGCCATGATGAATTGGCCTTGCTCTCAATGTTAAGGAGGATAGAAATGGATTCCAGATTGAGAATTCATTAAATGATAGAAATGATGTTAGTGATATAAAAGTGGTATGCACTTTAACCGAGTGTTGATATCTTTCCTATCTTTAATTGCTACTATTACCAATTCTAATTGCTACTATTACCAATTCGTGTAACTTAATGAGATATTTTTTTATTCCATTAACATAATCATTGACACTTAGAAAGCCAACTCATTATTACTAAATGGCACACAATAGACACGTTGAGGCTATTTTATCGTTTTAGTTTTTTTAAAAACTATTTACTTAAATGGGTGAGTCAACAAATAATTTATCAAAAAGGATGATTCTTGTCACATAGGATGCATAAGACGTTAGTCAAACATGCTTTGACTAGAGGTGTTATGTGCCACCTTATTAGGTGGTTTCTCGGAACAGGTGGTGCCACCCTACACAACTCCGCACATGAGGTGCCAACTTGGCTCATGCTACCAATTAGTTTCCGATGCTGTAGGACAAGAGGAACTATGCTTCCCTGTTTTGCTTTTCACAAGGTTTGACAGTGCGATCTGAGCGTGTTTTCCCAAGGTGGCGCAGTGGAGGAGGCGCCAAGTGGAAATACACTTCCTATTTTTCCCAAAGTTTGGTGGTGTGGTTTGTTGATTTTGTGGAGGAAATTATAAAAAACAGAAGAGAGAAGAGAGACAATACGTATGTAGAGGAAATAAAATTATTCTATTCTAATTCAAATTATTCTCAGCAGCAACACAATAAATAGCAAAAGATAAACTAATTAGATAACAAGATATTAGCAAAACAGAATATTAAGACTAACTTGCTCCTTAAAGATAGAAACCACTAGACTAATCCATCAAAACTGACTTACTCCTAAAATATAGGAAATCAACTTATTTACTAAATATTATTTTAAAAACTGAAAAATAAAATATTATGCAGTTACAAAAGTATATCTTCAACACTCCTCCTTGCTTTTGGAACTGCAAACTCCAATTCTTTGCCTTAAGAGTTCAAGTTTGTTGATAGGTAGTGACTTTATAAACATGTCAGCCAGTTGATCTTTAG
The DNA here is from genome assembly GCF_000004515.6 of Glycine max. Taxonomy (NCBI): domain Eukaryota; kingdom Viridiplantae; phylum Streptophyta; class Magnoliopsida; order Fabales; family Fabaceae; genus Glycine; species Glycine max. The sequence continues at coordinate 8,760,135 of NC_038248.2, forward strand.
ACTTGCAGTAAATTAAGTTCACTTCTCCACTTTGTTGCATCTTTATCAAATAATAGACCTTGATATTGAAATGTTTAGTCTTCCCATGATACATAGGATTGTTTGCAATAGCAATGGCTACTTGATTGTCAACAAAAAATTCAGTTTTATTCTTTTGAGAAAATAGAATGTTTGGCCTTGTTGTAGTGAGATACATTAGACATCCAATCAAGCTCCCATAATATCCTTCATCAATGTTATCAACACCTTCTTTCTTGTTGAACTTCTCCTTTTGATTCATTGGTGTGCTAACAAATTTGCATTCCTCCATTTGAAACTTCTTCAAATTTTCTTTTGCATATTTTTTTTTCATGTTTAGCATTCTTTCAAGATGACAATGACCAAGTCTCTTGTGCCAGAGTTCCGTGGGTGTGACTTGAGTGAAATAGGTGTTATGCTCCTCCTCTGCTGGATCAAATGAGAAGCTTTTACCTTTCATTTTAACCCTTAGAACTTCTCGGCCAACAATGTCATAGATAAAACAATGTTGATGTTCAAAGGACACTTTAAATCCCTTTTTAATCAACTGACCTACACTTAGCAAGTTTTGGTCAATGTTAGGTACATAAAGAACATCTGATATTAATTTGGTACCTGAACACGTTGAAATTGCAACAATTCCTTTTCCTTTTACTGTAATATAGCCACCATTCCCAATTTTGACCTTTGAGACATTAGTTGGCTTCAAATCCTTAAATAGAGTCTTGTCATATGTCATGTGGTTCATACAACCACTATCAATCAACCAACTTTCACTTGATTCACTACTCAAGAAGCATGTGGCCACAAACAATTGGTCCTCCTCTTCTTGATTAGCAATCTGAGCTCCCTCATCATGGTGATTTTTGTTGGGGCAGATCACCGCTTCATGTCCTATCTGGTTGCACTTGTTACATTTTGCATCTGGTCTCCTCCAACATCTGAAAGGTGCATGACCTTTTTTGCCAGAATGATGACAAGGTGGATAATTTTTCTTTTTATCCTTACCTTTGTTTTGGTTGTTTGCACTATTTTCGCTGCTTGTTGGTTGATTCTTTTTGAAAAAAATCCTTTTTGCTTTCATCAACTTCATGATGTTTGGCGGGCAAAGCACCTTCGACAACACGATCTTGCCTCATCAACCTTCGCTGCTCTTGAGCTTGCAGGGCATGTAGCACTTCTGCCAATGTGATTTTCGACAGATCCTTTGTTTTCTCCAATGAAGCTATAGATGCTTCATACCTCTCCGGCACCGTTACCAAAATTTTCTCTACAATTCTTGAATCAGCAAAATCACTTCCCAACAACTTTATCTTGTTGGCAATACCCAACAATTTGTTTGAGTATTCTTTGATTGTCTCTGACTCTTTCATCATTTGAAGCTCAAATTCCCTCCTTAAATTCAGCACTTGCATGCTTCGTATCCTATCATCTCTAGCGTATTCCTCTTTCAGATAATCCCAAATTACTTTGGGTGATTTAAGAGTCATGATTCTGATGAATATCATTTGTGAAACACCAGTGAACAAACATGACCTCGCCTTTGCCTTCTTCATCTTTCTTTCCTTGTGATTTTTAATTTGGGTCATGGTGGGATTTTCAGGCAGCGGATATATTTCATAATCCTCTTCCACAGCATCCCACAAATCCAAAGATTCCATGTAAGATTGCATTTTCACTTCCCAAAGATCATAATTCTGTCCATCAAAGATTGGAAGAGTTATGTGGAAAAAACTTGCTTCACCTTCCATGGTACAGGTCTCGTAAGAATAAGGCTCTCGATACCAATTGTTGGTTTTGTGGAGGAAATTATAAAAAAACAGAAGAGAGAAGAGAGACAATACGTATGCAGAGAAAATAAAATTATTTTATTCTAATTCAAATTGTTCTCAGCAGCAATACAATAAATAGCAAAAGATAAACTAATTAGATAACAAGATATTAGCAAAATAGAATATTAAGACTAACTTGCTCCTTAAAGATAAGAACCACTAGGCTAATCCATCAAAACTGACTTACTCCTAAAATATAGGAAATCAACTTATTTACTAAATCTTATTTTAAAAACTGAAAAATAAAATATTATGCAGTTACAAAAGTATATTTTCAACATGGTTTGTTGGAGGTGCGTTTATAAATATAAGCCAAACTTGGTTCAATCATGTGTTTTTAGTTTCGTTGTGATTTTTCAGAGTGCTATTGTTGTGTTGTTGCTATTACTGTGTCGTTGTGTTAGTGGTTTGGTGGTGTTTTTCTTGTTCTGTTGGTGAGATAAGGGTTGTTACTTTTTTATCTTAAAAATAATTTGTTTTATTTATGTTAGTGTTGTCATTGTAAGTTTTATTGATTTGTTTTAGTAATACTTTGTGTTATTATTTTTTAGTTAATATTTTATTAGGAGAATATAGTAGTAAATATATTTTAATTTTTTTAGAAAATGAGGTAAGAAATATTTTTGTTGAATGTTTGAATAAAAACAATTTGTTTCATTTATTTTATTATTTATTTTGTAAGTGTTCTTCATTTTTTAGTGTTATTTTGTGTTGTTAATTTGTTAATATTTCATTAGGAGAATATGGTAGTAAACGCATTAATGTTTTTTCTAAATGAGGTAGGAAATATTTTTGTTGAATGTTTGTAAAAAATAATTTGTTTCATTTATTTTATTATTTATTTTGTTAGTGTTCTTATTTTTTTAGTGTTATTTTGTGTTGTTAATTTGTTAGTTATTATTTCATTAGGAGAATATAGTAGGAAATATTTTGTTATTTTTGAGTTTGTAGAAAATGAGGTAGCTAGGAAATATTTTTATTGAATGTTTGTATAAAAAAATTTATTTCATTTATTTAATTATTTTGTTTGTAAGTCTTCTCATTTTTTTAGTGTTATTTTGTGTTATTAGTTTGTTAGTTAATGTTTCATTTGGAGAATATAGTAGAAAATATTTTTTTTGTAAAAAAAACAATGTAGGAAATATATTTGTTGAATGTTTGCAAAAAAATAATTTGTTTCATTTATTTTATGATTTTTTTTGTAGGTGTTCTTCATTTTTTTAGTGTTATTTTGTTTTATTATTTTTTTATTTAATATTTCATCAAGAGAATATAGTAGGAAATATTTTGATATGTTTGAGTTTCTAGAAAATGAGGTAGGAAATATTTTTGTTGAATGCATGTTTGTATAAATAATTTGTTTAATTTATTTTATTATTTTCTCTGCAAGTATTCTTCATTATTTTTAGGGTTATTTTGTGTTATTAATTTTTTAGTAAATGTTTCATTAGGATAATATAGTAAGAAATATTTGTATTTTTTTAGAAAAAACAATGTAGGAATTTTTTTTGTTGAATTAGTGTTAATTTGTGTTACTAATTTTTGAGTTCATATTTCATTAGGAGAATATTTTGTGTAATTAATTTTTTTTAGTTCATATTTCATTAGGAGACTATTTTGTGTAATTGATTTTTTAGTTGATACTTGATTAGGAGAATATAATTCAAAATATTTTTTATTTTTTAGTCTGTAGAATGTAGAATATGATGTAGGAAATATTGAGTTGCATGTTCGCATAAAAATATAGTTGTTGAAAAATAAATATATTTGTAAAAATGTTTTGTATAGTAACCAATTTATGTCATAAAATATAAATTACGATTTTCTTTGGATGAAATTTCAAGATTGAATTAAATTTTCATTATAGCGGAGGTTACAGAAGTTCATTCTGGTCCATGTCATGAGTCTTTGCTACGTTTGCAGGCGATCCATGTGTCGCAATCTGTTTGGAGTGATAAATCGGTTCGTTTTTTACGAGCAAGGCGAGCCCAACGACAACAAAACCAAGGTCATGAAGGACAACAACATAATGAGGAACAATATGAATTTGCAGTCGTTCCAATTCAAATTAGGGATTTATTCAACTAAGCTAGTTTTCTTGTCGTTGCACAAATCTCGTTTTTTCCTTTATGATATTCATTTCATTCTGGTACTTGTTGAGCGTTGGAGGCCAGAGACCCACACGTTTCACATGTCAGTTGGTGAGTGCACAATCACATTGTAGGATGCGAGCATTTTGTTAAGTTTACGAATAAACGGTGAAGCTATGACTAGTGGTGATGTGCATGACTAGGGTGAAGTATGCCAGTTGGGAGTTACTCCAGTATATCCCGACAAAAAGGGGGTAGGGTGAAAATGAAAATGGCTTATAGACAAAATCTTAACAACATTAAACACCATGTACATAGTGAGTTGCAGTTGGAGCAATATACATGTGCTTAGATTTTGCTCTTGTTTGAAGGCTTGTTGTTTACTGACCATTCTAGGATATATGCACCATTGAGGTATCTTCCATTGCTTGCAGATCTTCAATTATGTAGGGCGTGTAGTTAGGGATCCACCATGCTTAGTTATGTTAATTTATCGTGAGTCATGTAAGGCGACTAATTATGAAGTTGTTGAAAGGGACGTACACAGAGCATTTTTTGAGGCTTTAGTTTGTTTGTGTGTGTGGTCATGGAATTTGGAGAGTCATCGTGCCGTTAATTTGCTACCATATTGTTGAGTGCAATCAACTAGACTGTATCCTTTGCCAGTTTACCATGCAACAACATATTTCGGTACTGCAACTTCAATAAGACAATCTCCATGATGATAGTCAGAAAGGAAAGCAGATAAAAGATTGGGCTCACATGCATCGAGTTTGGAAAGATATTTGGAATTCAAGACATAACATGTTGTATTCTGCCGATGTTGCTGATGATGCTACACTACACTTGTCATTTCATTCAAACTATATGGTACGATATCGAGTTCGAACAAGACGATGGATCAACAAGGAAAGAGTAAGGGTAGGTTATGCGGTAAGTAAATATTTACTCCATAATTGGGAGTTTTTAGGTTTAGTACGCAATTTTATGCCTAAAATTAAATTACCTTTTACATTGTTGTGTTTCTTACAGGCTGATACAGCAAAGCGAATGCATCATATTGCGACTCCACAACACCGACAAGGTAACGTTGTTAACGAAGTTAGAAGTGGTGTCGGAAATGTATTGCAAGCTCTGAATGAAATGGATCGTATAGTCGTGCCAACACAACAAGCCCCTCCAGAAACACATCATTTTCCACAATCATCGGATAATGTTGATACCGGCGCGGGTCATAAGGAAGGACGTGGACTTCATTGATGAACAAGATTTGTTCAACACGACCCCGTGCAGTTCCCAGCACCTCTGGTTGCACCCAGTGATGGAACATTTTTGTGACTCCTCAACCTTTCGGCAATTTTATTCAGTTCACGTATAACTCCCAACAGCCATTGGGGTCAGAGGGGCATGCATCAGGATCTTTTCCCGATGAACAATTTTATGTTCCACAACCTTATGTTTCGCTGCCCTCCCCTACCACATATCCATTCTTTGATTTCACTCCTCATCGGTATGATCCTAACCTAGTAACTCCTGATGCCCCTCCACCCTTCCATGCAAATGGGGATCGATCAACTTACATGTTTTTCCCAATGCCAATGTTTTCGATTGGTGGTTTGTCCCAAATATATCAAGAGAGGGCTCAAGATTTGGGAGTAGACTGAACCAAGTGTATCCTGATGAGGATGATTAGTCATTTGTTGTTGTTTAATTAGCACACTAACTTTATTTGCATAGGCGTATCAGTATAAAGTAACAATTCATCTAAAACTTGAATGTCTTCTTAATAGTAAACAACCATTATAGTTTTTTTTTTTGTGACAACAAATTTCATTTTCTTAAGATTTTTGAGGATGGTTTTAGACGAATTTGTAGAGTGATTTGCGCCGCACGAATGCTACCATTCGATTCACCGACATGAATACTAATAGAATCTTCATTATTTCATGCAAAAATCATGCATTTACTGGAACAAATTGAAGCAAGAAGACACCCTCGTCATATGGTTTTTTGTGACAACAAATTTCAATTTTTTAAGGTTTTTGAGGGTGGTTTTGGCAAATTTGTAGAGCGATTTGCGCTGCGTGAATACTACCATTGGATTCACCGACATGAATACTAATGGAATCTTCATTATTTTATGCAAAAATCATGCATTTACTAGAACAAATTGAAGCAAGAAGACACCCTCGTCATATGGTTTTTTGTGACAGCAAATTTCAATTTTTTAAGGTTTTTGAGGTTGGTTTTAGACGAATTTGTAGAGCGATTTGCGCTGCGTGAATGCTACCATTTTATTCACCGACATGAATACTAATGGAATCATCATTATTTCATGCGAAAATCACGCATTAACTGGAACAAATTGAAGCAGGAAGACAACCTTGCCATACGGTTTTTTGTTTTAAACCAAATAAGATTTTTTTTTTTCCTTCTACAATGCTCAAAACATCAAAAACTTGTCACCATGGAAGTTTACCTTAAATACTGAAATTAAACATACGCATACTCATAACTACAACTATCAAACTTACGCATCCCCATTTAAGAACCCCTCGCTGTGATTGCTTTCGACATACAACAATCAAGTTGAACACTTGTGCGAGTCTCATTCACAGAAGATGAACTACTGAAGTGAACAATGTGTACGAAGGATGAGCCATTAATCCTGAAGGGAAAGGAAGAGCCACGGTCTCTATCGACAGAAGCAGAAATTAATATTTTATGTATTTTAATTGTACTTTGTAACCTAACATAGCACAATTAAAGTGATGCTTAACCTGAAATAGTACAATTAAACACATTATGTTTACATTGAAAAATCATAACAAAGGGCACTGTATACAAACCTCATTAATTCATAACATCTGCTCGTAGTAATGAAAACAAATCAACATTTTCAAGTTATTGTGTTCTTATGTTGCTTACCTATTTATAAAGCATAGGTAAGCCAAAACACTACAAAGGAGGCGCCACTCTGATTTTTGCTTCCTTTTAAAAATAATTTCCACCTTCCTCGTGGGCCTCCTGGCACAACAGTACAAAAGGTATTGCCAAAGTGTGGTTTGCTACAAGCTAAGAGGAGGCGTCACTCAGTACATTGCTACAACAATTTTAAAAAAATCGCTACATAAGAGGCACCACTTTGATTTTTTCTTCCTTTTTAAAACAATTTTCACCTTCCTCGTAGGGCTCGTGAGACATAAGTACAAAAGGTGATGCCAGTGTATGGTTTGTTGCACACTCAATAGGAAGTTCCACTTTGTACATTGCTACACAAATAAAAAATAATCAATTTAATCCCTTAACTAGAGGTGCCACCCAAGGATTTGCTTTCCCTTAAAAAAGTTATTTTAATACCTCTTGCGATGCATGGTCAATCAAGAAAACTTTTGAAAAAAAAAATATTCTCCATCCCTAATTAGGGGTGGGAATAGGCCAGATTGGCCTATAAGAGCCTACGACCTGACCTACATAAAGTCTGACCTGAACTGGTCTATTTAATTAAAAGGTTAAGTTCAGACTTTTTTAAAAACCTATTAAATTAAATAGACCAGACTTAGGCTTATTAAAAAGTCTTATAAGTCTGATAAGCCGGCCTATATATATATATATATATATATATATATATATATTTTGGGTACCAATATATAATATTATTTTTTTGGATACAATTAATTTTTTTTTGAAACTATCAGACTTTGATTACATATTACTGTTTCATAACTTCTATTCCTAGAATCAAGGACTTTAATTACAATTTAGGTATGAGTCATGTGCCTTTTTATATTTCTCATTATTTTGATTGACTTTCCTTTTTCTTTAACTCTCCTATTACTTTCATACTCCATAAAATATTAAATATTTATTGTGAAGAAGACTTTTAAAAAGGCTATCAGGCCAGACCGAGTCAAAATAAAAGCCTTTGATAGGCTATAGGCTAGGCTTAAGCCTCAAAGATTATCGTAGGTTAGGCTCAGGCCTTTCAAAGCCTGGCCTGGCCAGATCTATTCCCACCCCTATCCCTAATTATAAGATCCTTTCAACTAAAATTTTAACCCTTAACAAAAATAGTTAATTTAGTTAATCATATTACATTTTTTAATTACTTGGAATATTATTCCAACATTATCCTTTTCTTATCTCTCTATCCACTTAATTGTTTGTCATTAATGTTTCGAGAGAGAATAATTAAGTAAAATTAAGTAGGGAAAAAAATAATTAACACATCTAAAAATTAGAAAAAGACCTTATAGTGAGGGACAACCGAATTTCTCAAATGGATATTATAATTAAGGACGAAAATAGTATAACTTAATATTTCAGTGGTTGTGTCAACACAATTAAATTATATTCTTTGTAGACATGTTTTTCTTCAAACGAGCACACCCATAACAAACACAATCACAAAATTAAGAATAGTACAAATGTAAAGATATAGCAATATGGATAATTCATAAACATCATAAAAATATTTCTTAAGACTTCAACCAATAATCAGCTATTGATTGTCTTGCCATATATAACACCTTGGCGGTGGTTCAAAATTATGCAAATCTTATATTAATTCTTAAACCATCTTGCGAGGATGTATATTTGATAGGTTTGCATATAACTCTATTGGTCCCTTGCTTTAATATTGGTTGAACACAAATAACAAGATTCACACATGCTCATCATTTTTTTAACTCAAATGAATCATAACGAACACGATCCTGCTAAACTTGAACAAGATGTCGATAGTATATCTCAGTCACTTGTTTGTCATCTTCCACCATTAATACATCTTTAATTTTTCTCTTCAATTGAACATATGTAGAATTTTTTATAACTCTCAAAGGATTGGGTTGGTCATAGGTGAAGTAAGTGTCGTTCTCATTGCTTCCTATCTCACTGTCATGGTAAACAAACACAAGTGATAAATTTGTGATATTTTCGGTAGAAGTTTCGTCTAGAAAATCAATTTATAAGTATAACATAACAAAACTAATATTTGCTTTCTTTGCACTGATATTATTTCTTTCACATATAGAGTAGTATTTATAGGAAACATGCGCAAAACAAATTTACATGTAGATTCATAATGCAATAATAATACAAACTTTAAAATAAATAATATTGGTATACCTTTCTTTCTGCAGGCAATATTGCCCCCCAATGACATTGTTACATGAGTTCACGCATGCTACAACAAAATAACTCCGCCTAAATTTCACAATATGCTATGAAAAATGGTTGTAGAGTCATGAAAACGTTGATTTTAGTGATATACTTTATGCTACTGATATGATCGAACTACAAAAATTTCAGAAGCTAAGGGACTTAGACACAATACATGGCCATTTATATACATATATAAGTGACCCTCATGGGCAGCGTGTGAATGACAAATGCATAGGAGACTCTACCCTAAGGCTTGTCACCAATTAGAACAGGAGGCGCCACCGTGTGCTACTTCTCCAATATTATATATTATTTTACATTGTCACACTGTTTTTCCTTCAACAATTCTCAATGGAGGCGCCACCGTGTGCTTTTCCTTCAACAATTCTCATTGGAGACGCCATCCCAGTCTTGTTCTTGTGTTATTTAATTTAAAAAAAATACTTAATTTTTTTTATTGAATCAAAATTTGATTGTTTGCTATTATATATTTCATGGTTGTGAAAGAAAATGCGCTAACCTACACTCTATTGTATTTTATTAATGAAAGTTTTACAAAAACATACATATTCCTCTATTATTTATACAAACATATATTTTTACTATTCATGATATAAATTTGAATTGGAGAAACCTGAATCTACACTATAATTTTAAAAAAAAATTGCAAAATCAGGCTGAGAATTTCGGTCTCCAACCCGAATTTTCAATTATGTTTTTTTAAAAAAATATTTTTTTAAAAAATAATAAAATAATATAAATAAAGGTAATTAATTCAAAATAATTAATTTGTCCTTATTTATATTATCTAATCTTACTATTTTGAATTAATTACCTTTATTTATATTATTTTATTGTCTTTAAAAAAATTTTTTTTTTTAAAATAAAGTTGAGAATTCAAGTTGAAGAGACGGAATTCTCAACTTGATTTTGCAAATTTTTTTTAAAAATTGCCTACTAAATTTGAATCTCTCAATATGAATTTATACTATAAATAATAAAAGTATATATTTATATAAATAATAGAAAGATATTATGTTTGTGTATATATTAGATGGTTTGTTGTATGTTTGTGTAAAAATTTGTTCATCGATGGCTCATGACCTAACTGTTAACTCGTTGACAAGTGTACCAAATTGTCACAAGTAGTAAAGTTCTCGAATCCACAAGTGGTTTGTATTTAGATTAATGCAAACCCAATTTAAAAGCAAGAGATAAGAATTTAAAATAAAAGATAAAGAAAGATAGAAGATAAGGTAAAAAAAATAAGATATTTAAAGATAAAATTAGAAGATAAAAGAAAAGATAAGATATTTAAAGATGAAATTAGAAGATAAAAGAAAAAGATAAAATATTGAAAGATCAAAATAGAAGATAAAATATTTAAATTGAGATATGATAGAGATAAGAATAACTATTTCTAAGAAAACCCAACACTAAAATAAGGAATAACTACTTCTAAGAAAAGCCAACAGTAAAATAAGGAATAAAATCTATATATTAAAATCACTAAAACCTAACAAGTCTAATCAGTCTAGATATATGGATTCAGGATTTGTCTGTTATCAATACCAGTGAACTAATTCTGTCCCACATCTATCCATCTACTTGCCCGTTGCCCATGATGCCTCACGATGACAAGCCTACCTTAATTACCTATCTTCCAAATGCCATTTGCGAAGACTCAATAACTAAGATGCATTAAGATTACATTCTAGATGTTTGCTAAAGCATGGGCATTGGGGCATTAGGTCATGCGAACCCTATGATTTCTTCCTTTTATTATTCTATTAAGTGTTACCCTCTCCCGAGTGGCCTAACCCTTAAAACCGATTCACGCATTCATTCCTTATCCCTAATTAGGCTTTACCCTCTCCCGAGTGGCCTAAAGACTAATAGAAAATAAATTCTGAGATGCAGAATAAACAAGAAAAAAAAGCAGATAAAAGAACCTGGAAGGAAAACCCTCTAAAAGATAACCCGATAATTTCTTCCTTTTAGTATTCTATTAAGCATTACCCTCTCCCGAGTGGCCTAACCCTTAAAACAGATTCAAGTATTCATTCCTTACCCCTAATTAGGCTTTACCCTCTCCCGAGTGGACTAAACCCTAACAGAAAATAAGGTTCGAGATATAGGATGAAAAAGAAAGAACGGTAAAATAAAAGAACCTGGAAGGAATTCATCTTTTTATTGATAACTCTTGAAATGCTCTATACATCATTGGCTTTTTAGGCCTGCCAGGCCCTAGCTAGGGGATTAGCCACTTATGGTCATGAGGGCTTTACAATGAGAAGGGGGTGAAAGAAAGAAAGTAAATGAAACCCTTAGGAGAGGGGGTTTGTTGTGGTCTCCTTTCCCTTGAACTGGCTCTCTATTTATAGCTGCTGAAGAGGGCTTTGGGCCTTCGTATGCGCGCTTAGCGTGACACCCTGCGCTTAGCGCGTGTACTTCCTGGTCCGCTTAGCCCTTGACGTGCGCTGAGCGCGCGTATTGGGCTGGGCCTTCTTCAAATTTTCTTTTTTTCTTCAATTTTTCTGCCATTTTTGCTTGTTACACCTCCAATTTTAGATCTGCAACCAAAAATTCAATTTAATTAAATCTTTCCAAATTAAAGCATAAATAACTGCTAAATAATTAATTCTAAGTTAATTTTAAACCGATTTTCCATTATTAATTCACTATTATTTAGCAGTTATCACTAACTGACAGAGCCATCTGAAGCAAAGGGCCTAACTACTTAAGGACTTTGATAGTGAGGTAACATCTTTGTGGTGATGTTAAGACCTGCCCACAGTAATTCATACAAACGATACCCATCCCAACGCCAGTGTCTTGTCTCATAGTAGCATCAAAATTGATTTTACCAGCCTTTTCCTGTTTGGTGGGGTCCACAAGATATCTTGTGATGCTACTAGCTCTGAAAAAGCATAGTGTTCTCTTCCTTAGTTTTGCAAATCACCCAAAAAGACCGTTGAATAACCAGATGGATTGGGGTTTTCTTTTTCTCAAAATCTCAGTCATTCCTGTTTCTCCTAATTGACCAGAGAAGGCCAAAAACTTGTTGGGCCGCGACATCATCTATTTTCCTTAACCACTTCGAGAGCCAAAGGTTAGAAGACATGTTAGGCTGGTTGATTCTTACACCCAACTGGCTCCCAAACCACACCCTTCTAACATCATTACACCTCAGAAAGAGATGCTCCATGTTTTCTTCCTTCTCTCCACAACAAGGGAAAATAGGATCCATTGTGTTGATTTTCCTTCTCAAGTTCGCTTTAACAGGGAAAATTTTACAACATGCTCGCCAGACCATATCTTTGCATTTGGGAGCCACATTCATTTTCCAGATTTGTTTCTAGAGATCATCAGAAGAGGTGTGAAGCACCAAGAGACATGGTCATGGTCAGAAAAGATACGCAGGGGTATATTTTGGATAGCAACCATTGTTTGGTCCGTGAAGATGGATCTGAGTATATCATACTTCCAAGTTCTTGCTTCGTGGTCAATAAGCTCAAGCACTCTAGATCCTCCCTCATAATTCCCTCTTGTATAATATCTTCTGCAGAGTAGATTCTAGTCCAGGTGAAGCTGCGAGGGTGCCTTTTTTTAGCTGCCAACGCACATGTTGATGGAAAGTATCTGGCTTTAGGGGTCCTGCTCATAAGGGAATTTGGCTGAGTAAGAATGTGCCATCACTGCTTGGCCTACAGAGCCTTGTTAAGAGTTGTTATCATTCTAAAACCCATCCCACCTTGCCCTTTTGGTTTGGCCATTTTGCTCCGTTTCACCCGTGGATCATCCTATTCTCCACATCACCTCCCTAGAAGAAGCGAGCTATCATGGCTTCAATATGCTCACAGATGGAGTTTGGGAGTTGAAAACACCCCAGAACATATGAAGGTATGGCCTGAACCACAACTTTTATCAGAATCTCCCTACCATTTTTTTTTCGTAGACATAAAAAAAAATCATCAAAATATACGATTCCCCCAATTATTTATCAAAACATATATTTTTACTATTGTAAATTTTGGAAAGATCTGAATTTATACTATGTTTTTAAATTATTTTTTCAAAAATACGTTGAAAATTCGTGTTTTCCAAACTCAATTCTCAACATGATTTTTATTTTTTAGAAAAATTAATTTCTTAAAAGATTTAAAAAATATAAATAAAGAAAATTAATAAATTAAAAAAGATAATAAAATTAAAGAAAATAAATTAAAAATAGTCCGAATAAGTTTTTCTAATTTATATATAATGTAAAATTAAATACATTAATAGTAAAAAAATAAAATTTAATTCGTTTGACTAGAATTTTTAAAACAGTGGGAATACCTATTTTTTGAATGACCTATTAGCATGCAGATCGAATAATGTTTTGATTAATCTTTTTTTCTCTCATTCATATTAGTTCGTATTCTTATTGATTTTTGTCAATCTTTTTTTATTTTTCTTCATAGTTAGATTAACACATAATTGTGGTCTTTGATATAGTGGTCAACAATTATGATGATGCATGCTTGCTAACAGACTTTGTAGACACGTAATCTAATATATGTACTGAATTAAATTATTGCAAGTAATTTATATTAATGTGCTTACATACAACAATGACATGCGTAGCTTATGAGATTTCCCACAATCACATGTTCTTTGATTCATTTTTACATTGAATTTTTCCATTCGACGTCTCTCTTTCAAATTCACTCTTATTTCAACTTGAAACCGAAATCTTTAGCGGTCAAATAGTTGAACGAAGTGAGTGTTAAATTTAGTTTCTTCTTCAATGATGAACTTGGTCGCAATGAGTGTGTAAACTTGTTTGAAGACAATCACTGCATCAACTTGAGTTCCATGGTCAACGAAATATTTATTTAACTTCTCATATGTAGCTTTGACCAAAACAAGGATTGAAAAATTTCTTATTTTTTAAGCACCGAATTGAGTGATTCTGCCAAATTAGTGGTCATGTGTCCCCATCGCTTTCCATCATCCCATGCCAAGATACATTGTTCCCTTGATATTTGATCAAGTCAGGCAGTGTCGTGTGGGTTGTCTTGTGTAACTGTCGATGGTGACAAAAAAGTTCTGGCTGGGTCATGACATATCCTATAGTTTGAAAAAAATACAAATTTGATTGTCAGTTTAATTTTAAATAATAAAATACTGTGAATTAAAATTTTAAAAAATTTCTTTTCTCATACTCAAGACGTGTTTTCTTTCGTCCTCACTTTTGAATTGTTTTTTGTAATTTTGGCTAATGTGACGAATACAAAACACATATGATGAGTTGTCTGTTGTTCACGCACTGATCGTCTATATGCACTTTTGATTGACTCTTGTCTATCAGAGATTAAAAATATATCATGTTGTGGTATGACATGTGTTCTCAATTTTTGCAAAAAAAGTGCTAACCATCTGTTGTTCGCCCTTGATAATGGCAAATAAATGTTAATGAAAATATATTGTTAGTTCCATCTTGTGCAATTGCAATTAATAGCGTTCCTTTGTATCGTTCATAAAGCCATGTTCCATCAATTTGTACAATGAGTTTACAAAATGCAATCACATTAATGCATGCCTTGAATGACCAAAAAAGTCGATGGCATGTGACATTGTTTGGAATTGGTTGGTTCGATTATCTAGTGTAAGCAATGAACTCATCGACTCTTTACCTAGTGTAGCACCTTCATCTTCAATTATCCTTGAAGGCCAACTGAGGCAATGCAAAGCCTCAATTTGTCAGTTGTAACAGCTTTAGTCAACATATCTGCTGGATTCTCTAATCCTAAGATCTTCAATAAAGATAAGTCTCCATCATTTATCAACTCCCTGATAAAATGGTATCTTAATTGAATATGCTTGCATCTAGAATGGAAGACTGGATTCTTAGCAAGACTTATAGCACTTTGACTGTCACTAAACATTGGAGCATCATCTTGTTCTTTCCCTAATTCATTGAGAAAATTCTTTAGCCAAATCATCTCCTTAGCTGCTTCTGAGATAGCTATGTACTCGGCTTCCGTGGTTGAGAAAGCAACTCTATCTTGAAGTTTAGACTTCCAACTCATAACAATACCTCCCAAGGTAAAAATGTAGCCTATGGTGCTTTTCTTGGTATCAAAATCTCCTCCCAAGTCTGCATCTGGAAATCCCTGTAAAGTGAGATTGCCTTTTCTGAAGCACAAACACCTCTCTGAAGTACCCTTCAGATATCTGAGTATCCACTTTACGCCTTCCTAATGCTCCTTTGCTGGATTTGATAGGAACCTACTGACAACTCTCACTGCATGTGCTATGTCAGGTCTGGTACACACCATAACATACATCAAACTCCCAACTGCTGATGCATATGGTACTCTTGACATGTAACATTTTTCTTCATCTGTCTACAAAGATTGCTTCTTTGAAAACTTCAAATGAGATCCCAAAGGGGTATTCCTGGTCTTAGAATCTCCAAGGTAAAACCTGTCAAGCAATTTGTGTATATATTTCTCCTAAGACAGCTTCAAGATTCCTTCTGATCTGTTTCTAAGAATTCTCATACCAAGGATTTGTTTAGCTGGACCAAGATTCTTCATTTCAAAGTTTTCTGCCAACTGTTGCTTCAACTTGTTAATTTCTGCCATACTAGATCCTGCAATCAACATGTCATCAACATACACGACAAGGATAACATAACTATTAGTATATTTCTTAACATAGCAACAATGCTCCATGTCACATCTTTTGAATCCTGAGTTGCTCATAACTCATTAAACTTCTTGTACCACTGCCTCGGTGCTTGTTTCAAGCCATATAAACTTTTGTGAAGCTTGCATACAAGATTCTCCTTGCCTGGCACTTCAAAACCTTCTGGTTGGGTCATATAGATGTCTTCCTCTAAATCCCCATGCAAGAATGCAATTTTAACATCTAACTGCTCCAAGTGAAGATTCTCTGCAGCTACTATGCTCAGAATAACTCTGATGGTAGTCATCTTTACAACTGGAGAGAAGATCTCTGTGAAATCAATTCCTTATTTTTGCTGAAACCCTTTCACCACAACTCTCGCCTTGTATCTTCTTCTACCGTCAGATTCTTCCTTTAGCCTATAGACCCACCTATTTTGTAACGCTTTCTTTCCTTCTGGCAATTTAGTTAAAGACCACGTCTTATTCTTCTGAAGGGATGTCATCTCATCTTTCATCGCTAGCTCCCACTCAATAGTGTCATTCCCCTGTGTAGCCTCACTGAAACATTCTGGCTCACCAGCATCAGTTAACAACAAATAATGCAATGAAGGGGAATACCTATCTGGTGGTACTGAAATTCTGCTAGATTTTCTTGGAGGAGTTGATGGTTCTGGTTCTGACTCAACCTTTATGCCTGTACTCTGGTTTCTGTTGGCTACATCACTTTCTGAAATTTCTTCAAGTATTGCTTTCTCAGAAATTTCTGACAGTTTACCTGCACATGTAGATTCTGCAGAAAATTTGTCCTTATAAAATAAGTTCTCATTAAAAGTAACATTTCTGCTTCTGATAACTTTCTTGGTTTGGTCATCCTAAAACCTGTAGCCATACATGTCAGATCCATAACCAATAAAATAACACTTCCTCGCCTTCGGATCCAATTTATCTCTACTATTAGAGTCTGTCAGTATATATGAAACACAACCAAAAATTCTCAAATGTGAAAGTTTTACCTCCTTTCCAGATCATACTTCTTCGGGCAACTGATAATTCAAAGGAACTGATGGTCCTCTATTGATGAGATATGCTGTTGTGTTTATTGCTTCTGCCCAGAATGCTTTAGGCAAGCCAGATTGGATCCGCATACACCTTGCTCTCTCGTTCAAGGTTCTATTCATCCTTTCTGCAACACCATTTTGCTCAGGTGTTCCTGGTATTGTCTTGATCATTCTGATCCCATGTTCTGAACAGAAGTCTTTAAACTCCTGACTATCATACTCCCCGCCATTGTCAGATTTCAGACTTTTAACCTTTAGACCTGTCTGATTTTCAACTTCTGTTTTCCACCTTTTAAACACAAAACACATCAGATTTATTTTTAAGAAAATAAACCCATACCTTTCTGGTAGAGTCGTCGATAAAGGTGACATAATAGCGTGAGTTTCCAACAGATTTCACTAGGGCTGACCCCCAAACATCTGTGTGCACCAATTCTAGCTTTTCAACTTTAAGAGTCTTCCCTGCCCTTGAGAAACTGACCTTTTTCTGCTTTCCAAGGATACAATGTTCACAAGCACCAACATCAACATGCTTGAGGCTTGATAGCTTACCCTTTGCCGCCATAAGCTTCATTCCTTTTTCACTCATGTGTCCAAGTCTTTGATGCCACATGGTTGAATTATTGATAGCCTCAGTAACTGCTACCATATCCTCATCTGCAATCATGTAAAGAGATCCTCGCTTCTTTCCACGAGCCACAGCGAGATTGCCTTTTGTTACCTTCCAAGCTCCATCTCCAAAAGTGGTGTGATGTCCCTCATCATCCAACTGCCCTATAGATATTAAATTTCTCTTTAAGGCAGGAATATGTCTGACATTGTGCAATGTCCATAAGGATCCACTGGAGGTCTTGATGTTGATATCACCTCTTCCGACAATGTCAAGAGATTTTCCATCTGCAAGGTAAACTTTTCCAAATCTTCCAGAAACATAGTTAGACAATAAATCTTTAGAGGGAGTAGTGTGAAACGACACACCTGAGTCCATGATCCATGAATCAACAGGACTATCCAAACTGCAAATTAATGCATCATCAAGTTCATCAGTTGCTGCATTTGCGGATTCATCATCATCGTGCTTCTTGTTTTTGTGCGACTTGTTCTTCTTTGGTGCCTTGCACTGATTGCTAAAGTGACCTCTCTTGTCACAATTCCAGCAAGTAACGTCACTTTGAAATTTTCTCTGACCTTTCCCTCTTGACTTTGATCTGCCTCGACCATTCTGACCCTTCTGGGTAGTCCTTCCCCTGCCTTCAGTATTCAATGCTGAATTGGAAACATGACTGGAAGATTCTCCTGAATCTCTCTTGCGAACATCTTCGCTTAAGATCAAGTCACAGATGTCACTAAGCTTTAATGTGTTCTCCCTTATAGAACTACTAACTGCAGTAACAGTTGCAGCCCAACTATCCGGTAGTGATGACAATAGAATCAAAGCCTTCACCCCATCCTCAAATTTAATCTGCACTGATTCCAACTGGGCAAGAATAGTATTAAATTCATTAATATGATCAGTTACAAAGCTACCTTCTCCCATCTTGAGGTTGAACAACCGGCACATCAAGTATACTTTGTTGGCTGCCGACGGCTTCTCGTACATATCTGATAATGCCTTCATTAAGCCTACAGTAGTCTTCTCGTTCACGATGTTGAACGCGACGTTCTTGGCTAATGTCAATCTGATCACGCCAAGAGCCTGTCGATCTAGCAAGTTCCATTCTTCTTGCTTCATGTCTTCTGGCTTAACCCCTGATAAGGGCTGATACAACTTCTTCTGATATAGATAATCCTCTATCTGCATCTTCCAAAAGCTGAAATCTCTGTCATCGAACTTCTCGATCTTCACCTTCCCCTCTTCTAATGTCATTGCTCCCACTGCCTCCTCTAAACTGAGAAGACTCCCACTAATTCCTTTAAACTAAGGAATCCCGTGGAGTAACCAAAAGCTCTGATACCAGTTGTTAGTATAGAGCAATAAAAGAAGAGAAAGAAATAAAGGGAAGAAAGAAAAAGACACAAAGTCTAACGTGGTTCAACACACAATGTATGTGCCTATGTCCACGACTACACTAGGAGAACTTTTTATTACTTGCACATAAAAGCTTACAAGGTGTCTCTATATATAACACTAATGAGATACAAGTTTTTACAAACCAAGCGATGTGGGACTAAGACCACACAAGTTTTACAGACCAAGTGATGTGGGACAAAGGAACTAAGACCACAAACTCTAACAGATAGTGTATCTGAACTCTTGTCTAATGAATGCGATGAATGTAGGAACAATTAGTTGCTCATTTTCTTCAATCATCGCAAGGATATTTTTACCTATGAGTTTGGAATCTATCTTATTGTGATCTTGTAAAATGGTAGGCATGACACATGTGTGAGACCCTTCAATCATTCTAATTTCTCAAACTTTCAAATTTTTTCGTTCAGACGCTCTAAGTTTTCATTGGCACCTCTCAGCTCGAAAACACAAAACGCATGTACCCTTCGCACATCTCTTGTGTTTGAAAGTGATATGGTTTTTAATGTGCCACATTTTGATGTGCACAATGACATGCACATTTTGAATGCGATGAATGTGCCACATTCTGCAAGTGATGAGCACAGTGTCTCTGAAGGATTTCTGATGGTCATAGTGGCGAGCACAATGTCTCTGTAAGATTTTTGATGGACACAATGTCTCTATAAGATTCCTGACGAACACAGTGACAAACACAATGACAAGCATAATGACTCTGCAAAATTCTTGACGAGCACAGTGTCTTTGCCAAAATCATAACAAGCATAGTGTCTTTACAAGATTCCAAATGAGCATAGTGACGCGCACAATGTCTCTACAGGATTCTTGACGGGCATAGTGATGAACACAATATCTTTGCAGGATTCCTAACGAGCACTGTAATGTCTCTACAGTAATAATGACGGACATAATGACAAGCATCGTGTCTGTGCAGGATTCATGACAAGCACAATGACGCGCATAGTGTCTTTGTACGATTCCTGACAGGGACAGTGACAAGCACAATGCCTCTGCAGGATTCCTATCGAGCACAGTGACACAGACAGTGACGTGTAGTGTTTTTGCAGGATTCCTGATGGGCAGTGTCCTTGCAGGATTCCTGACGAGTATAGTGACACGCGCAGTGTCTGCATGATTCCTGATGGACATAGTGACAAGTACAGTGTCTCTGCAAGATTCCTGACGAGCATAGTGACGCACACAATGACGTGCATAGTGTCTCTGTAGGAATCCTGATGGGCACAGTGACGAGCACAATGTCTTGGTAGGATTCCTGACGAGCACAATGACGCGGACAGTGGCGTGCATAGTGTCTCTGCAGGAATCGTGGCCAACATAATGATTTGCAATGTCTCTGCAGGATTTCTAACGAGCACAATGACGTGCATAGTGTCATGCACAATGTAATCGGAGGATTTCCAACGCTTCATAGTGACGTGCAGTGTTTGTACAGTACTTTGCACAGTGTCTTCACGCCTATAAAAACATTTACAACAACTTATTCCATACATCAACTTATTTTTTAAATTTGGCAAGAAAATTTTGAATTAATTTATATCTTAAGTCACCTAAAAAGTATTTTTCTGTCTCATGTTTACCTAATTTGTAATTCTATACTATATCAAAATATTGTATCACCATTCAGCACCCATTTTATCATATAGAAAATACTTAAATGCTAAGTGTCAAGTATAAATCCAAACAAGTCAAGTACAAAGTTTAAATGCACACAATTTCTTTTGAGTAGGTTATAAAAAGCCCATAGGATCAAAGATCAAAGATCCTTTCTCCTTTTTACTATATCATAACAGCCTTCAATTACTTCCTCCATTAGAAACCATAAACATATTATGGTGGTTGTCATTTGTAACAACCGACTTTATTATTCTACGGTAGTTTCTTATTAACAAGCAATTAACTATAATAATATGTAATCAAATCAATATAAATTATCATGATACTACTATTTGAATCGTATAATATTTTTCCAATAAGATTATCATATATAGTAAGAATTATTATAATAATTAATTAAAAATCTATATTATATATAAATTTTCTTTCTTTTGCATGTTTGGCCAATCTCAATCCTCATTTCCTTATATCTTCACCTTCATTGTAATTAAAATTATATTTACATATTTAAATTAATAACATATTAAAGGTTAATAAATTATTATTAAAAGATGAAATAACCCTTTACATCTTCACTCAATTGTCTTTAAAAGCTTCACCTCCTTCAAATTTGTCATTAAGGACGAATAAGAAAAGACTTTAGGAGTTATATGTAATTATTTAATTATTAATATATATGATGAGAGTTTCTATGGTGTTTACGATAATTTGGGGAGTTTTGATATTGTTAATTTTTTAACCAATCAAATTATATTTCATCTTCCAATTAATTATTGTTTTTAATTTTTCAAATTAGTCCTTGATTATTATTTTTTAAAATTTTAATATTATAAAAAATTTAAATTAGAAAATATGATTAAAAATAACTTTAAAGTTTGAAGCCTAAAATCTTTTTGTTACTTTCAACACTTTTTATAAAACCTATGCTTAAGAAACAATATATAATAAGAAACTTTTAAACCCTAAACCTCAAGATATTTTTACAAAAAGTGTTGTAAAGATTTTAGGATTCAGACTTCTTTAAGTTATCTTTAATCATATTTTCTAATTTAAAAAAGTTACAATGTTAAATTTTAAAAAAATAATAATCAAGGAATATATTGAAAAAATAAAATAAAAAATTAATGAAAAAATGACATGTAATTTGATTAATTAAAAAGTTAATAGTATCAAAATCTCCTAAATTATTTCACTATAGAAACTCTACATATAATCGACATATTATGGAATATTAAATTTACTAACGATAAATAATTATTAATTTAATAACTTCTTTTTTCTATATATAGATAGAGAGGGAGAAACCGAGAGATTGTGTGCTTTGTTAAACTTTTCTAGATTTGAGGTTTTTATATTTTTACAAATTCTTTGTTTTATATTTTTATATCTTTTGGTACATTTCTTTTCTTATTTATTGTAAAAAGATTTTGTTAGAGTTATGACAACAAAAATTACACTCATTTCAAATCTATTTCTTAAAAGAATTGATTGGACTTTGAAAGTTTGTGTAATATGTCTTTGAATATTACCAGAGTTCAAGAATCCAAATGATATCAATAGCATTGAATTGCTTCTTTTGGATGAAAATGTTACCTTAAATTCAAATATTCTATTTTTATGTGATATTTTTAATTTAAATTCGACTAACATATGTTTATATGTAGAGTGATACAACTCATGCATCTATCAATAAAACATATGTCAACAATTTTCGAAAAGTACTTGAAGAAGGAAAAACTTGTTTGATTCAAAATATGTTGATGTCTAAAAATGATCCAAAGCTCAAGTCTATAAATGATAAATAGAAGCTGGTTTCCATACCTAACAATTCAAGTTGAGAAAATCCTCCATTATTATTTTGTTTTTATGTCTTTTACTAACATTCTTGCTCCAAATGACGAAGATCTCATGATTGCTGAATTCTGTGTTTTTAGAGCTTCATCAAGTATTTTTGACAGTTTATCTTCTATTTTATTTGTAGATGCAATTGGTCACATGATTGAGAAAAATAATATAAAGGAAATTGAAAAAAATGAAAATAAAAATATTCATTGAGATTATGTTGTAGGACAATATATTTTTAATACACTTATTAATTCAATTCAAAATGATTTTTACAATTATCTATGCTTATTTATACCAACACATTTCCTATAAAAATGTCAATTTTCTTTGTAGGTTCAATACTATTTGCTGCACTTTATGGGAAGATTATGCGGTCACCATGCAACAACATTTACATAAGGAGGATTCAACCAATCCTTTCATTGTCATACTACAACTAAGCAAATTGAACCAATTCATGGGTAACACAAATTTAAAATTTTATATTTCCAGTTTTTTATACAATAACGAATTGCAATAACAATTTTTAATTAATTGTATGTAAAGGAACTATGGGGATTTCGAATGCTTATTTTGGAACAAAGCTACTCATAAATAATTTTTTAATTCCTCTAGATGAATGCAAATCCAACACAACTAACTCAAGTTGTTACTCAAATGACTAAGCTTTCAACTATTTCTTTGTTAGATGACATGCTACAGACTGATCACATGTTCATATCGAATTTATATCAATCAACTTAGGTTTGCAAGTTAAATTCATATATATTTGAACAATATTCATCTTTTTTTAAAAAATTATTAATCAAAATTTTGTGAACATATCTATTATGCTTCGGTGCTAGCAAATATCATATTAGTCGAGACAAAATAATTGGTTTTATGAATCGTACTTGAAATGCACTAAAAAGGATTTCACAAGTTGAGAATAAACATTTTTGTGACATGTGCAAGTGAAGTTTCTTTGTTGTTCCTAGGTATCTTAAAATTTTAGTTTTTGTGATTATTTTTACAAATATCATAATGATTACATGATTGGTGTAAAAAAAAATATAAATAAAACATTTTCAAATTGATGCCTTTGCAGGTTTAGGACACAAAAAGTAAATTATCATCTTTTTTATGCATTTCAGTTAATCTCAATGGAGAGAGAGTTTGAGTTTACTAGTTTCATGGATATCAAGGTGTACTATATAAATTCATATTACCATTTCAATAATTTATGACTTATTATCATCTTTTTTAATATTATATTTGTTCCATAGTTTAATGTTGACAATAGTTCTTTTATACCTTATATACATAATTGATTTTTAATCACTTTTATTCGATAGTATTTAATCATTTTTCCATAACATATAATTTTATTAAATAATTAGATTTAATATTAAAAAAATTTTATATCGTGTATTGCACGAGTATCTTAACTAGCTGGTGTAAGACTCCATTGTATTCACATAAGTAAGAATAATTTGTTTAACGAAAGAACTCGTAAGAATAATTTGATTTCTATCGTATGCAAAACCCCCTCTTGGACCACTTGCACACACTGAAAGCAGAAATAATCTCTGATTCAGTGGGGTTAGAGGACACCCTTAATCTTTCATCTAGAAAAAAAATATAAAAAAATTTACATAAATGACTGTATCAAAATTAAAATCTTCAAATTTACATGAGTCGGAGAATATGCCTAATTTTTCATCTAGAGTTATGTAATTTAAGTATCTATCAAGAGTCATGGGTACCCAAAAAAAAGTATCTATCAAGAAAATAAAATGTTATTTGTTAAGGAAATCTACATAAACAATTATATTCTTTTTTAAAATAAAGGAAACAAAAACTGCGGAAACTACCTTTACATTAAAAATGGTGCGTCAAAACATAAATTTCCTTTCATTAAGTAGCGTCACATGTATCAATCAATATTTGTTATTCAATTTTTTCCACATAAAACGAGAATAGTATAATAAGGTTATTTACTGATGAATTTTGATCTTTGACGAGTATGAAAACTTATTTAGAGGTCTCGGGGGAGTTGACTTGCGTTGGTAGTGATGTATTGATGCATATTAGATGCGAAAGAGAGAAATAATTATTTGTTTTTTTTTTTGGTTTTACATTGAAGAATTAATTTTGACATGTTTAATTTTACATTAGAAAAAAGTTTAAAATTAATTCTGAGTTTAAAATTGATCTTGAGATGAGATAATTATAAATAATTTTTGTGTAAAATCTATAATTTTATATTAAGTTTTACTCCTAACTTAATTTTATAATAGACTAAAATATGTTTTGTTCCTAACCGTGATTATTTTATAAGTGATTCAAATTGTATCACATCATTGTTTAATTGATGATTAAAATTCAAAACAAAAATTTTGATATATCATGATTTAATTCGACAAATTTTTTTATTAGGAATCTGAAACAAAAATCAATTATTTATCATAAACGTAAAACATATCTAAGCTTTTATAATAAAAATATTCAAATATAAATAATATGATTTTAAAAGTAATTTTAACTAAAATTATCCATCATCCAAACACACACTTAAACTTGTGGGTTAAAATCTGAAAAGAAATTGATTATTTATCATAAACCTAAAACATATCTAAGCTTTTATAATAAAAATATTCAAACATAAATTATATGACTTTAAAAGTAATTTTAACCAAAATTATCGATCATCCAAACACTCTTCTGGGTTAAAATCTGTAAAGGAATTGATTTTGAACAGACACGGCCCACACCCAAACATACATAAAAGTTATTAGTTGTAACTTTCGGGTTTTCTACAAATCTGATGTGGTTTTCTGTGTTATAAACGTGTGTCGAATAAGCACCAAGTAAAATATATTTAAGGGAAGGAGTAAACCAAATTACAAAACAGTAAAACCAGATTTCTTTGTGCTCCTTGTCCACAATTGCATGTCCAAATATACACTATAAGTAAAATATGTTTAACAGTAGGAGTAAAACAAATTACAAAACACAGAAAAACAAGTTTTCCTTGTTCTCCTTGCCCACATGGCCAAGAGTCTGAACAAGTAAGAAATATAAGAAATTATGAAGGCAAAAATAGCAGAATGATTCAATGGCCCGTTTAATACTTCAATTATTGAGGACATTTATTCCAAATTCCAATCCAACACAGAAATTGGTGAATTTTCCCCAAGTTCCACTCTCGGCAGTATAGTTCTGCAAAAGTAGCACTTTCACATTCTGGCCTTAGCAACCACAATACTGCCTCTATCAATTTCTACAGCTCCTGGCCTAGTCCATGATTCTTTAAACTGCTCTTCAGTTACTCCTACAAAACAACATTGAAAGAAAAAAAAAAGAGGTTTAATTTTGACATTCTGTTAGTACAAAGTTTTTTACTCTGTCAATTAATTAAAAATCATTCTAGATATGATTTTCAAAACAATTGTTACAAAAAGTCAACGATTTTACCAAACATAACAATCCATGATTGAATGACATAATAAAAAAATCCTTAAACTAACAATCCATTCTAATTAAATTCAAATAACAATTATCAAAACTTTCAATCTCAAGAAATTAAAGCATGGTATAATGTTAGTGACCAAGTGTGTGACAATATATGACTTGCCTTTTCCCATTGCAGCAGTTGAAGCCACACCTCCCTGGACAGTCTTGAGATACCTATCATAGTAGTTAGCACCAGCCCATTTCTGGTGAGCAAGTGTGTCAACCCCATTGTTCCTCTCCTCTCTCTGAATCCTCTCCACATAAGCTAGCATTCCCCTATTGGCAAAATCCCTTGCAAATGTTGAAGTAATGAGTGCATTAGAATGCAGCCCTCCCACTGTGATGAACTGCCACACATACCCCAACTTTGCAATCTTTGGAATGAAGTCCCTCATTTGTTCATCACTCATGCCAGAAGCATCCCAGTTGAAAGATGGAGAGAGGTTGTACCCCAGCATCATCTGAGGGTGCTTTGACCTAACCCCCTCAGAAAACTGTGTGCACTCAATCACATTTGGGCTTGCAGTTTCCATCCATATCACATCAGCATGTGGAGCAAAAGCCCAACCTCTAACAACTGATGCAATCACTGACCCTTTGAACCTGTAGAACCCTTCTCTAGTCCTAGGCAAGTCCCAATCCCAAAAGAGGTTCCTTACTCCTAACTTTTCAGCTATCTCCCTACCCTCCTCATTGGAAAGACACCTTTCATAGCTTGAATGGTGCATCCACTCATTCAGCTTCCTTCTCTTCTCTTCCTCTCCAATGTTCTGCCTCTCAATTGCCTCCACAACTGCTTCTGAGAGAGTCTTCAACTGTGCCTTTGAGAGCCACTCATCCTCCAAAGCCTGAAGCTCAGCTCCACTCTTCCCAGCAGCCATGCCTTGTTGCATAAGAGTTGCTAAACTCTTCCCTTTAAGGTTGGGGTTGGTCACTCCCAAGATAAATTGATGGTCCCTTGTGTCAATGTTTGATTGAATCAAATTAGCAGCTTCTGCATCTGTTCTTGCCACCAAAACAGTTTCCACCCCCATGACATCAAACTGAAGTCTTGCAGCCACAAGCCTATTGATGTGTTCACTGATGGCAACAAGCACTTTTCCAGCCATGTGGCCACACTTTTTGGTCACTGAAGACTGGTCCTCAATGTGGATTCCGGCAGCACCTCTCTCCACAAATAGCTTGCAAAGCTTGACAGTTGCTGTGGTACCACCAAAACCAGTGTCGCCATCAGCTATGATTGGCCTCAAGTAATCAACATAAGGGGTCCTTGCCCTCTCTTCCCTGCTCATTCTCATCCTCTCCTCTCTTTGCTTCCTGTCATGGTACTGCTGAGCAAAGAAGAGGTGCTCAACCTTGTTTGGGACAGTATCATAAGGGTAATCAGCAAGGTCAGGGCCCGGCTCGTTGCTCGTGGTGTGTGTGGCTGAGCACTGCCACCCTGAGACATAGATTGTGTCCAAGTGCTTGGCCATTTGAGTGACCTGAACAGGATCAAGTGCACCAAAAGTCCTTGAGGCTGTGCCGTTGGCTTGGTGGTTCTTCAGAAGGCACCAGAGCTTTTTCGCCATCTCGTTCGAGGCATAGGTTTGTCTGAGGTTGCCTCGGAGGGACACCACATCTCTTGCTGTGTATGGTCTTTTTGTTAGCCTGAACCTCTCAGAGTTCCACCATGCTTGCACCTCCGCCACTTCGGCTTCAAACCTCGCTTCTTCGTCCACTATCTGTTCATACATAATTTGCATTACCATTCACTAAACCATGATCTCAGCCATTCCATATACATAGCATACATGATATGTTTTTATGGGTATAGTTTTTAGGACCAGTTTAGTCTCTTGAAGTCACAAAGTCACAGAATGGGAAATCAATCAATCTTAACACTTTTCTTCTTCTTGTCCATGATTGCAAAATCAGAACTCAGCAATATTTTTCTTCAAAAATCAAACAAGCTATATGTACAATTTATATTCTGCAATTGCTAGACAAAAGTGGAAAACAAAAAGTATGATACAAAAAACCCAAACAAAAGAGGTTTGCATTGTGTAGTACAATAATTTTGTATTCTTCAAGCACTGATATTCGTATAATAGTAATCCAATAACTACCAATATTATCAATTAGACAGAACTGCCACATTCTCCTTGAAAAAAAAGGGGGTTGAACTTCAATCATTTTTCCATCTCTGGCTAGGGAGCAACTAAAAGAAAACAATGATGAAATCTGAGTGCTTCGTAGATTCGAGCTAGCTAATTCCACAAATTAGTGAAAAACCATTGCATAACATGACACAAATCCTTTTTCAGCCTAATAAGATTGCTGGCAATTTAGGATGCTGGTTTGCACAAGGTTCATACATATATAACAAAAAGAGAAAATAAAAGTAAAAACCCCAATAAGTCATTCAACAAACAACACATGAATCATATAATTTTTTTTTCCAAAATTCAAGGTCAAAACAAGTCTTTTATATGAACAACAATTATGATGAATTTGACATTAACACTCAAAGAATAATTCAATTAATTTGCATTAAACCAGCTGTTGCACACAAGGGAAATTCAAGAAATAAGGAAATCCAATAAACTGTGAAGAAAGCAAAGCAAAAATCAAGGGTATTATTATGCTTACGGATGAAGGCATAAATAATGATGCAGCCATGGTCAGAACTCTTTCTTCTTCTTTTTTTTCTTTCTATAAATGTTATAACTTGAACAAGTTTGAGAAGCTCCTTCAAGCTTCTCACTTTATATAACTACGGGGTCACACTCATCTAGATCATGCCCTTGTAAAAATGGTAAATTAGATGTCACTGTGAATAAGAGAAACAAACAAAAACCAAGAAGTTTTATCTGATCCCATTTAATGTCTGTAGTTGTTTTCCTCGGGAAAATTGGGAAACATGGCACTTGAAAGCTGCATTTGCAGGCACGTATGGTGGTGGCACTTTGCTAACCTTCCTTTTTGTCATCTTTCATTTAGCATGATGTCAATCAAAATGCTGCAAAAGGTACTGATTCTGTTTTGAAATGCATTCACATTATCTTGGAACACCGAAAAATTCATACAAATTGTCATATCTTATATAAGTATCTCAATCTCTCAATTTTTTTTACCTTTTTCCTATACGTGCATTTCAAAAATACATGTCAAAGTCAAAGAAGCCAATTGCCTTTCTTTGATTTTCAAAAAATATGTTTCTTTAAAGTATTACGTTAACTGTATATGATTTAGGGTGACCCCAACAAAAAAAACTATATATCATTTAGTGTGTTTTGAATTTGTTGAGTTAAACAAAACGTGAATATATTTTTCTCATTCCTTTTGGTACATTGGAAAGTGGAAACCTCATGTTAAAACAGTGTAACTAAATTTCAGAAGGTTTACAACACTCACACCTAAACCAATTGAGTAGCTAGACCCCGTTGATCACATCATATAGGATAGATCAATATTAATACATCCAATATATATATATATATATCAAACCATTGACTAAAGTAAATATGTCAAAAAATGACTGCAAGGAAATTTGATATATTTTTTGAATTAATTCAACACATATAATAAAATGTAATGAATATTTTTTAATCAGCGTCATTAATACTGGTAACACCTCAGTGTTTTGATACAAGAGACCTCTGTAACATGTATGCTCTGATCCTCAACAAAAAAAAAATGCTCTGGTCTGGTCAACACCTGGGGTTGACTTTAAAAAAAACTATAGACAATAAAGGACATAGATTTCGTGCAACTTCAACCTGGTGTTGGCTTCTACGCAATTGCTTCAGTCACAGTACCGTGATGAAAATCAACAAGAAATTAAACTACTGGATGCAGTTTTGTGAGATTATCGTTACAAGGTGGAACAAGATAAGACTGGTTAGTAACCAACTAGTTGTAGCTCTGTTCTTAATGTTTATATTCAAGCCTTGCTGTACCCTGTAGCAGTAAATAAAAATAAAATTCATTTTTCTTTTGGTTTCACGCAATTTAATAAATCACATTGATATGTAACCGAGAAGAACAAATGTCAATGACTTTATGTTTAATCTATAATAAAATGAATGATATAATTTTGTATAAAAATCACAGTGAGGGAGGGTGCAAGCCCATTAGTTACTTGTGTGCATAAATATCCATTTTACTTTTCTGAAAATATCAACGGCATGCATCAATTCGATATATTATAAAAAATATTAAATTAATTATTATTTGTAGAAAATGATATCAAAATCAACCTTCAGAATACTAACAACAAGAATATTGTTAACAGATCGAACCTTTGATTGAAAAACTAAATTTCACTTTTATGATTAAAAGGTTAAATCAATGTCAAACTTGGACCAAATTAACGTCATATGTATCTTTGACAGATTAAAACAAGACTTTATTTAATGGGGAAAAAACAGAGATGTGGAATGTTGAAAACTAAAAACTAACTAATGATATGATCAAAATAATGTGTATAATAGGTAAAGAGGACAATATCCATTTCATGAATTAGTTTTTTGAGTTTATTCAAATCTAAATGTTAAGATGGTATTAGAGTTTGGTTTAACAAATTTTATGTTTCAGATATCTAATCCTAGACGTAAGAATAGTATAATGATATAGTCAAAATAATATATGTAACTGAAGGACAACTCTATCATTGTGACTTGTTAGATAGCTTGAGGTTAAGTTAAGTCATACTCAAATTTTAACTTATTTCTTTTACCAGCTGTTATAGTATTTAGTTACTTATACGTCTACGTATTGTATATTTGTTTTGTCCAATACTTAAGAATCGTGCTATTGGTAATTTGGTTAGATGAAATATGATTCTTCTCATCTAAAACTTTAGTTACCGCAAGAAGTTGAATGTGGACAAATATAACAGAACAAAAGAGAGGATGGAGCTGGTAGGGGTTGCATGATGTCCACTGAACTTCTTAATTGGATTGGCCGGAATCTATTTAAGTCAGTGAAATCGTTCCTAAGAGTCTTGATTTTGGACTTTAGTTTGCTGAATGTAAAAGTGACAAAAAAGTATGGGACTAAAACTGTTGAATGGAACTAGTGGATGATAAATTTGATCAGTTATGCTTTTTCTTCTCGGGGCAAGCAACATATGATGATAATATGCTTACTCACTAAACAAATCAAGTGAGAAGAGAATGGAGATTATAATTGGGTGGTCCTAAATATTGATGATAGGGAGATGATGTACAACCGGATGAGGTTTTTATCATTTCGAGATGGTAATTTGTTTCTAAGGTTTCTTGTGAGTTTGAACTACGACTCTTATTCCTCTGAAAGTGAAAGATATATGTCTTTTCCTATTATCCTAATGCCATAAGTGACAACATATTTTTATTCACTACTTGCTTATTTTCCCCCTAACATTCCTATTGTTTTAACTGTACCGCTTCCTAAATCTACCTAGGATACCATCCCTGCTATTTTATTCTTCACTGATATGTTTGGGATGAATGATTCATGATACTGTTTTTTTATATATACAAAAAACGAATAATTATTAATGTCCTAAAAAAACAAATAATTTTTATGTCTCTTTTTTAAGGGGATGGTGATTATGCATGTGGCGCCTTATAAGATAAAATAGATTGGTGCCGTGCAACAGTGCAAGTGTACACGTCATAGGTCAGACATATATATATGGTTAACTTAAAACTTTTCCAATTTAGTATTTTATTTTTTATAAATATTTTTTCTACAATATTAAAAAAGCTTAATAGTAATATACTGACGATGTAAAAACTTATTTTACATAATTATTTGCAAAGCTTATTGACTATGTAAATATTTCTTTACATTATTAAATAATTATTGTTGATATAATTTTTAAAGTGATTATTTTAAAAGTTAACAAGTTTATCATATAATAATTTGTTGTTGGATGATAATTTTATATTATCAATCAATTATTATTAGTATAACTAATTATTTTTAACAAATTATTATATAAAACTGATTACACTATTACTAAATAACTTATTTTCTAATATTAAAATGGTCCCATCATATTGAGCCAGTATTCCACACATATATGCATAAAGGCATAATAGGGAAAATAATAGGGTGCAATTCTATTGAACAGATTCAATGGCTGCTCATTTGGGCCTTTGGCCCTCCTTCGAACCAAAACTTATTCAATGGCCCATGTTCATTTATTTAGGTGTATGCGTGGGGAGTTTAGTGTTGGAGGAAAAAACATCAACCATATTGGTATGTATTTTTGGGTAAAACTTGCTACAAATTTCTTGTAAGAAAAGTTCGGTACGAATCAGATTTAGGTAGCTCAATAGATATTTGAAATCATAAGTTAAGTAAATGAATATTTTTAACTACTTATTAACGAGTCATAGGCCAATAACAAGATGCCTATATCTACTTGCAATATGAAATTATTTAAATGTCAAAGACTCAAAATCAATAATTAACATATAAACTAAAAATTATTTTAAAATTTGTTTCAGAAACGGAAAGGCATCAAATATTTTTTAGTATAAAATTACATTTTAAATTTTTTTATTTTTAACAAATATCTATAAATACTTGTGAATACCAAAT
Organism: Glycine max; assembly: GCF_000004515.6. NCBI lineage: Eukaryota > Viridiplantae > Streptophyta > Magnoliopsida > Fabales > Fabaceae > Glycine > Glycine max. The sequence continues at coordinate 8,792,556 of NC_038248.2, forward strand.
ATATTTATAAAATTTATGAATATTTGTTTAATAGATATCCATGCAAGTATGAGATAAGGATAGCACAAATTTTCATCCAACATGGTGAGTAGCTGCGGGTTACTACTTTGTGTCCATCCTACTCCATTGTCAGCTTTAGGACAGAGATAATAATTTTTAATTATTATTAAATATTATTTAATTTAATAATTTTTTGAAATAAAAATAGAATAATAAAAATTAAAGATAAATTTAATATGTTAATTTTTTATTTTAAAATATTAAATAATTTTTTTATTTTAAAAATATATATACGCCCGTCCCTTCTTTCTTTCCAAAAAGAGGTATATTAATTACAATTATAATATGGTTTAGATAATCCCTTAATTAAATCGTTTGAACCATTCCAATAACTAGGAGTTCATGCAAAAACCAGTGAATAAGTTTTTGCCACTGAACCTGCATGTGTTCCCAAAAACTATATATATTGTCTCATCATGTTGCTCATGGGCTGCCGGCACTTGCTGTGTTATATTGCAGCAGAAGTAGTATAGAGTAGATAGTGTTTGAATCTGTCACAGGCCTCATAATGGTCTTAACTTAAGGTACTTCCAACTCCCACATAAGCAAAACATTTATAAATCTGAGTTCAGAAAGTAATTCAGTCAAACGTTTTTGCTTTTCTTCATATATGTGCTTATACAATGAACTCAAAGCATTTTGTTTGGCAAGACAATTGATTAGTTAGGGCAATATAATTTAGCATTGTTAAATTTTCTTTGGACTCAAATATAAGAAAAATACTTAATTTCACACTTATTAAAAAAATTTAAATTAGTTAAATTCATTTCATTTACTTGATTTCATACCCAAAAAAAATATTAGCATTGAGTATTTAATAAACATTTGGGTTTTTATTCTAAAAAATGTGTGATTATTTTTGTTTTATTAAAAAGAATTGTTTTCTTTTCTAATTTTATCAATTCAGTATTTAATAAACATTTTAATGCTACATGATATACATATAGAAATATGTTCTTAACATGCATGCACTATGTGAAATTCAAATATTCTAGACTACTTATTACATTTTCAGAGTCCAATAAGCTAACAACTCGTTTAGTCTTTTCAATATTCTAATGTTAGATATCTGTGGACACGTGGAAGGTGAAACCCACATATATAAGTATTCAATGAAGTTATCCTACAAGGTGATTCATAGTCATTACCATCATCTAGATAAAAAAGAAAATAAAAACTATACAACTACAACAATATCTATTGTAGTATTTCCTCTAAAAAAAATCAAGGCATTTGCAAAGGTAATAATTAATAAAATTCCATCTACTTAGAAGAGGTATTATATATAGACTAAAGAGATAAACTATTGTGTATCTTTTTTGCAAATGTAACATAGAATCCATCAATAGTTGACTTATATATGATCTCCAGTAATATTGTTTCATGCAGTATATTTGACAAAAATGCTAATTGCCTAGCTAATTGTGGCTAGGTGCATACACTGACAGCTACCATGTTTTAGGTAAAACTATTTTTTTTATCACATTTAAGGATGACAAATAAGAGGAATGAGTTCGAGTTTTCAAAACTTATTTAGATGAGCTTAATATGGTCAATATAGACATACATAGAAACCAGGCCGTGGGTTTTAATTCTTCTCAAGTAAACACAAATGAGGTGGTGGTAGAAATGATAAAGGTGAAAAGCTCATTATAACTTAATTTTAAAGCAAGGATGAAAAATACCTCTATGTCATTTTATGAGTAGTAGTCTATCCCAATAGTAAGCTTCTGATCTTGTTATGATATTTCGTGTAATGGACAAGTGTAGCCTTTTATTCCACCATCACACATATATATTAAAAATGTTAATGGTTAGTTTATTAACTTTTTAATTAATGGAAAAGATTATTCACAATCTTTTCATTTCTTATTCACTTTTCAACCGTCAAGTGAACCTGAATACACTTAATGGTATGCATGCAAGAAAAGTTCCGCTTGCAAATTCAATGCTATAGGCCAAGGCCAAGCAAGTTGTAGCCACATGACAATTGTAGAACCATTAGCAAGAAGCTAAATGAACCAGAAATACACATGCACATGCAGGTGGTCTGCATTAAGTACATACTGCCCTTGACGTACATCAACAGATCTGAATCATAGATTGCCTTAAAACACTTGGGAACATTACAAAGATAAATTAAGTAGCATTATACATAAGGGCTTTTAGAATGGCATGCCCCTTTTTGGTTACCCTAAAATGCAAATATAAGTACCCATATATAATAGGATCAACTTCCATTTCATATCCCGCAAATTAAGTCACTGTATAATGAGTTGCAGGCACCCAAAATTGTCTTGCTTCGTTTAATTTCTGCCACTTCATTGGCTAGTCGAAAATCTTGAAGTCCAATATTTCTCTATTTCTTCTGCAGTTCTTCCAGGAATTCTTCCAGCAATCAAAGACCACCTAGGGAGAACATAATATTTATTATTTCATAAAATTTATCTTCAAATGGTTAAAAAGAAAAGGAGAGAGAGAGTTTGGGAAGAAAGTGAAAAGTGGTAAAACAAAAGAAAGCATACTCACCTTTCTCCAACCAGATTATACACCATGGCAATAAGGATTTCCTCAGCTTCAGAAAATTCAACATCAGAAACTTGGCTTGATTTCTCTACAAAACACAAATCAATTCTGTATGTTTATGTGGAAAACAACGAGTGAGCCAATCATTGAAATAAAACTGCATAGAGATCGATCATCATTGTGTACTCTCAAGTTTGTAGGTGCATGTTATATTATAGACCCATCAAGAGCTAATCTCAAGATATACTTATCTTGATATCATAATTGATTATTGAAGACAAATGGATTTTAAAAGGGTACCAATAGAATCAGAAGAAACATTATCAGAGGAGCGATCTATGTCAGTCATTGCAATAACAAGTTCTCAAAAGAGCTTTGAAAGTTTCAGTCTTGTATATTGAAGATGCAAATAAAAGAGTGTGTGTGTGTGTGTAGAGTAAGGAAATGAGTGAGAGGTATTAATAGGAGCAAGTTAATTCCTAGGGCTAGGAGAGTGGAAGGGTATTATTACAATTGAAGAAGAATGGGGAGTGAAAACGAAAGAGAGAGTGGGAAGAGAGGTAGTTGAACACATAGCGTGCTTGCTTGGTGGTTGGCTCGTACGTGTTAGTTGGCGTGGATTTTTGTACATGACAAACTTGTCGGTGTTAGATGCACACGAATAGCTAAGAAAACAAAATCAAGTACCGAAATGTTAATGTAACAATGGTTATGGATTTTAAAGTGTGATTTTTTTTGTCAAAAAGTATCATTTAATAATATTAATGCAATTTACTAATTAATTCTATAATGATTTATAATATATATATATATATATATATATATATATATATATATATATATATATATATATATACACCATTTCCTGATTATTATTACTACCTTAAGGACCGGTTAATAAAACCAAAACTATATAAATAAAAAAGAAAAAAGAACAATAAGTAATCTCATTAAATGATGGGAAGAACAACATCAAGAGTAACTGACTGGTGGGGGTGGTAATAATGCAATATAGGGGACATACATTGTTGAAATTAAATTTAGAGCTTTGTATTGAAATTTTATGTTACTTTCTGTTTCACTTTAAGAATATGTTATGATGAGAAAATAACATATTTTACACATCTCTATCGAAGATAATTATTGGTTGATTTGGAACAGTTAATCTCGCATCTTTTAATTGTGGCAGAATCAAACACATTTCGCAAAGTAACCAGCTGGAATTTTTTTCCTTGAGAAAAAAGGGTAAGAAACGTTGTTTGTCCATTCTAATTTATTTATATATGCTGTTGAGCATTGTACAAGATTTATTTATCTTGTTTCATAATCTTAAATCATTGTCATAATCTATTTAAGATTATGATACAAGACTTCCCACATATACCATCACTTCTCCTCTCCATAGATTTTCTATTCCATCATCTCCGAGAACGTCCCAACATTTTTTTCTAGTTTAAAACATCAAGGTAATAAAAACTGGAATAAATTAAACTGATCTCCTAGGACTCCAATATTTTTCATTTAAAAAAAGGGACTCCAATATTTCGATTTCAATTCACCCTTACCTTTGAAACAAAGTTTCATTAATATATTTGGACTCGGCACTTCATTCTTCTCAGTTACCACAGCAATATTTTTTATTTTAATTTAGTATATTCACCACTCATTTTTTCAATAATTTTTTGCATTATTAAAATGAATTGTTATTATTTCTTATATAAATTTGTTAACTATACATACTTTTTATAGCATGAATGTGTTAGCAAGCTATAATTAAAAATTGCCTTAAAATACATCAATGATGTAACTTGTTAATTAGGAATGACAAAATAGACTGAGTCAGGTGGACCAGTCAGTCCGCTAGTTTGCTATCAATTTAAAAAGATAGGATGAAAATTTTGTCCACTAACATGTCGTGTGGCCTACCCTACTTAACCCGTCAGTCCATTGAGTCATGACGGGACCAGACAGGTTGGCCTGCCCACCTGTGATATTAATTATTTTTTTTTATAAATAATAATTATACTAATATATGAAACTACTAAAACAATAAGAAAAAAAGATAAGAAGTGTCTTTTAGTTTGGTTTATGTTTAATTACTTTATATTGTTTAAAATTTTAAAACTAATTTTAGAGTTTATGATTTTGTGTTGTGATTTAGAATTTAAGATTATTATTTTAAATACTTTGTTTTATCAATTATTTTTTAAGAGTTTTTATTTTTTTTTTAATGACAGACTAGCCTACCGGCTTGTCAATCCACCTTTAGGTGGGATGGAGCAGCATATTCAACCTGTCAAATTTGGGTCAGTGGCAGGGTGGGCTAAAATAGATGAGACCATCCCATTTTGCCATTCTATTACTAATCCACTCATATTAAAAAAAAAATTGTGTATCTTAATAAATATTTTGGGATATGTTAAGTTACATTCATTATTTTGAGTATATTAACAAACTATAAATATGGATTGGTTTAAAATACATGAATTATAATGTAACTTGTTAATACATTCATATTAAAAAGTGTATGTTAGTAAATCTTTTATATATATATATATCATTTTACATGTTTGGATAATAAAAAAGAATTACAAAGTTTATTCAAGTTTTTACAATGAAAAAGTAATTGATAATAACCATGTGAGAACAAAAGCTACATTTAGAAAAGGTTTAATTACATTTATATTTTAAAAATGTATCAAATTACAATTCTAATAGATATAACTTTTCAGCAAACACATACTTTAAAAATAAAATATGAAATTATGATTATTGATTGAAAAACTATAATTGTAAATATTGTAATAAAATCAGCACAAATATAACAAAATTAATTATTACTATAATTTTTCATTTTTTTTCTTTAAACTGTGCCGGAGTTAAATTCTAATAAATTCGATAAAGTCTTATTTTTGCTTTGGGTTAAAGGATTAAGTGTACTTTATTCCTTTGAAATTTCGAGCAAAATTGTCATGCGAAGTAGTTGTTGGGATGGTGGTAGCTGGTAGGTTTTCCACTTATCCATCCTATCTGCTTCTCGAATAAGTGAGAACTGAGAAATGCCAAAATAAAGTAAACAAAAGACCTCGTAAAACACACTAATGTAAAAGTATAATTCATAATTCACCCCTAAAGGGAAAGTAATATACTAATCAATCTTCTAGACCTGGACTAATCAATCATCTAGAATCTCAAATAAGACCTGGACTGTGATAATTCTCTCCCGTTTGGCCGAACAAAAATTGACTAATACACTATTATTATTATTATTATTATCTAAGATCTTATTAATTTGAGGGTTTATTAGTAATTTCATTAGAGGATATATTTTTCTGTGTTTATTTATTGTTAAAGAATTCGATTGAATAATTATTCTTCGGGGGAAAAAAAGAAGGACAAATCGTGTTAATTTCATCGGAATTTTGGAGAAATTGTTCCCATTACAATTAAAAAATTAGTCTTATTTGAATCAACCTAGACAGCACTCTTAATGTTAAATCCCTGAAAGTGCGATTCAAATTTTGATGACGCTAAGATCAATTTTATGGTCCAAGTTCAGCACGGAACTGATTTTGTTGAATGTTGAAAAAGGGTAGAAGCTTTGGTATGATTTGAAAGGACTTTGCGTTTACCTCAAAAGAATCCTTCACCCATTTTCTAATCGGCATAGTTTACTACCTTCAATGATGCACAATTACAATCAAACAAAAACATGCTTTGTTTTTTAATGCAAAAATAGATGGCAATGCATAACGCCAAAGAGGGCCGAGTCATCTTTCAAAAGGGATAAGAACGCCATGACAGTGTTAGACTGCTAAAGTTGCCACAAGTTACAATCAATTGCCCCACTAAAATCATATTTTATTTTGTTAGAACAAAAAAATCATTTCTTGGATCCTATAAACTATATATACTATCGAGTCTCGATCATCTAGAAGAAACTAATTAAGATTTAATTAAATAGTATATAAAAACTAACCTATTGTAATATGGTTGCCAGAAAAGTGTCACTTAAATCTTACATTGTTTGGCAGACTTAAATGAAAAAAAAAAAAAGTGTGAAAAAAAGGAAAGAGAGTTAACCAAGAGTGAAAATTTAGATTCTTTGGTTTAATAAAAAAAAGTAAAAAAGAAATGAAATGTTTGAACTAAAGTGATTGGTAATGTAATAAAAGAAAAACAAACTAAAATCAAGTATTTTTGAAATTTTTATTGTATCCCCAATTCTTAAAAAATATCATTTTTTTGTTGGAAAACTTTTTTAAAAAAATTAATAGGCATATGATTGATTATATGTCTCATGTATGACTTCTTAAAAAAAAATTGAAGCCACAGGCATAATCCATTATTTACTTTCTTACAAAACGATTAGTATCACAGGAGTCATAAGGGCCTTGCAATACAATAACAACGAAGGGTTATCAAGAATGAAAGAAATGAATGATAGTTTTTGAATTCATTCATCAACGTATTACAAAAGTGATTTATTTATACAAATATAGAGAATAACCAACTTCTAGTAACTCCTAGTAACTAACTTCAATAACTTATAGTAACATAACTAAGTAACTATTCACCTAACTTCTAATAACTCCTAGTAACTAACTTCAATCGTCGCTTAATCGAGATACCCCCCCCCCCCCCCCTCAAGTTGGCGAATAGATGTTAATCATTCTCAACTTGGCAATGAATTTACCAAAAATCGGGCTTGAAAGTGCTTTTGTAAAAACATCTACAACCTGGTGTTGGCTTTTGACATGGACAAGCTTGACAACTTTGGACTGAACATATTCTCTAATGAAATGATGATCAATGTCAATGTGCTTAGATCGTTCATGATGAGCAAGATTTGAAGCAAGACTTATAGTAGATTTATTATCACAAAATAACATCACAGAGGGCACATCAACTTCAAAGTGAAGAAGTAACCTGCGTAACCAAACAATTTCACTAGTAACAGAAGACAAGACACGATATTCAACTTCAGTGGATGATTTTGAAACAGTGGGTTGTTTCTTAGAACGCCAAGAAAGAAGGTTGTTTCCCAAAAAGACACAAAAGCCAGAAGTGGATCTTCTAGTATCAACACAACTGGCCCAATCAGCATCCGCAAAGGCAGTGAGGTTGAGAGAGTTCTGAGCAGGGAAAAACAAACCTTGTCCAGGAGCAGATTTGATATACTGCAGAAGATGATGAACAGCATGTAGGTGAGGAACTCTAGGTGCTTTCATAAACTGACTTAAGCGATTCACATCAAAGGTGATATCAGGCCGTGAGATTGTCAAATAAAACAATCTACCAATTAATCTTTTGTACATTGATGGATCAGGGAGTAAGTCTCCATCATGAAGATTGACTTTCAGATTCGGATCCATTGGTAAATTGGAAGGTTTGCAGGCCAAGAAAACTGTATCTTCCAAAAGAGATAGAGCATACTTTCGTTGGGATAGTGAGATACCTTTACTGGATTTGGCTATTTCTAAGCCAAGAAAATATTTCAAAGGGCCAAGGATCTTCAATTGAAACAAAGACTGTAATTTGGTCTGAACAGCTTGTACGGAGGCAATATTGGGCCCTGGCAGGATGATGTCATCTACATATACTAGTAAAATGACTAAGGAATTGCCTGAGCCAATGGTAAAAAGGGAGTAATCATGTTTGGATTGATGGAATCCATGACTAAGAAGAGTAGTGGAGAACTTACAGAACCATTGTCTAGAGGCTTGTTTTAGGCCATATAATGATTTGTTCAATTTGCATACCAATGAAGGATTGGATGACTTGTATCCCTTGGGAAGTTCCATATAAACTTCTTCAAACAAATCGCCATTCAAAAAAGCATTGTTAACATCCAATTGTAGAAGGCACCAGTTTCTAGCAGCAGCAACACAAAGCAGAACTCTCACAGTGGTAAGTTTGGCTACTGGAGAGAATGTATCAGAGAAATCGATCCCAGCTTGTTGTGTATAACCTTTGGCAACCAAACGTGCTTTGTATCTATCTACAGAGCCATCCATTTTGTATTTAACTTTATGTGGAAGCAAAGCTTCATGATGAATCAACAATGATTCAAAGGTGTTTTGATGATAACAATGATGACAACAAAAGATGATGACAAAGGTGATGAACAAAAAGCTCAAAAGATCAAAGAACAACTCAAGTGAATCAAAGAACATCTCAAGTGAATCAAGAACAAGTCAAGAGTTCAAGAATCAAGAAGAATTCAAGACTCAAGAAGAAAGCCTACAATCAAGAATCAAGATTCAAGATTCAAGATCTCAAGAATCAAGATCAAGATTCAAGACTCAAGATTCAAGAAGAAAGAAAGGACTCAATCAAGATAAGTATTAAAAAATTTTTCAAAACTTTGAATAGCACATGAGTTTTTGACAAAACCTTTACCAAAGAGTTTTTACTCTCTGGTAATCGATTACCATATTGTTGTAATCGATTACCACTAGCAAAATGAGTTTGAAAAAGTTTTCAAACTGAATTTACAACGTTCCAAATATTTTCAAAAGGCTGTAATCAATTACAATGTTTTGGTAATCGATTACCAGTGTCCTTGAACATTGAAATTCAAATTTAAATGTGAAGAGTCACATTGTTTCACTCAAAAGCTTTGTGTAATCGATTACACTTATTTAGTAATCGATTACCAGTGTTTGTTTCTGAAAAATCTAAAGATGTAACTCTTCAAAAGGGTTTTGACTCTTTCAAATGGGTTTTAAGTTTTTCTAAAAGTTATAACTCTTCTGAATGGCCTTCTTGACCAGACATGAAGAGTCTATAAAAGCAAGGCTTTGTTTTGCATTTTTAATCAATCTCTTACAATCCTTTACAAGCCTTGAATCTCTTTAAACTTCTTCTTCTTCTTTTGTACCAAAAGCTTTCTGAAGTTTTCTGGTTTTCTAAACCTTGAAAACTTGTGCTATTCATCTTTTCATTCTCTTCTCCCTTTGCCAAAAAGAATTCGCCAAGGACTAACCGCCTGAATTCTTTTTGTTTCTCTCTTCTCTCTTTTCAAAAAGAACAAGGGACTAACCGCCTGAATTCTTTTGTGTCTCCCTTCTCCCTTGTCAAAGAATTCAAAACGACACAGTCTGAGAATTCTTTTGATTCTTCCCATTCCCTAATACAAAAGCGTTCAAAGGTTTAACCGCCTGAGAATTCTTTTGTATCCCCATTCACAAAGTATCAAAGGTGTAACAGCCTGAGATCTTTGTCTTAACACATTGGAGGGTACATCCTTTGTGGTACAAGTAGAGGGTACATCTACTTGAGTTTGACTGAGAACAAGAGAGGGTACATCTCTTCTGGATCAGTTCTAGTGGAGGGTACATCCACTAGGGTTTCAAAGAGAACAAGGGAGGGTACATCCCTTGTGGATCTTTGCTTGTAAAAGGATTTTTACAAGGTTGAAAGAAATCTCAAGGACCGCAAGTCGCTTGGGGACTGGAGGTAGGCATGGGTTATTGCCGAACCAGTATAAAAACTCTTGTGTGTTTGTTTCCTTCTTCCCTACTCTTTTACTTTCCGCTGTGCATTTAATTTTCGCTTTTACTTTCTGTTAAGTTTCTCTTCTACTCCATATTCTCTTAACAACAAAAGTAGAAGCCTTAAAAGAGTAATTTTTAATTGGTAAAGTTTTAGGAATAATTAATTCAACCCCCCCTTCTTAATTATTCTGAGGCCACTCGATCCAACAAGTGGTATCAGAGCAGGTTTCTTGTAGAAATTCTAACAACTTCAAGATTAATGGCCTCTTTAGATTCTTTGTCTTTCAAAAGTATTTTCAGGAACAGGTTATTCCAAGATCATAATGAAGACCAAGTCAATTTGTGTCTCATGACAAAATCTGATGAGAATAAAAAAGAAGATTCTATAAGGAAGAAATGGTACATAGACAGTGGATGTTCTAAGCACATGACGGGTGATGTATCCTAATTCACAACTATTTCCCCCAAGAAAAGTGGACATGTTACATACGGCGACAATAACAAGGGCAAAATTATTGGAGTAGGTAAAATAGGTATGAGTTCTTCTACTCCTATTAAAAATGTGTTGCTTGTAGAAGGTTTGAAACATAGTTTATTAAGTGTTAGTCAATTATGTGATAAAGGATATAAAGTATCTTTTGATTCTGAAAAATGTGTTATTAAGCATGAGCATGACAAAGATATTGAACATATAGGTTTTAGAGAAAATAATGTCTACATGATTGATCTAAAACAAAAATCTATAAATGATAGATGCTTTTTAAGTAAAGACTGTGATCCATGGTTATGGCATAAGAGAATTGCTCATATTAACATGGATCATCTAAATAAGTTAATTTCAAAAGATCTAGTTATTGGATTGCCTAGATTAAAATTTGAAAAAGATAAGTTATGTGATGCATGCCAAAAAGGTAAACAAACAAAAGTATCCTTTAAATCTAAAAATATTGTTTCTACCACTCAACCATTGCAATTATTACACATGGATTTGTTTGGACCATCTAGGGTCATGAGTTTTGGTGGAAGTTACTATGCATTAGTAATTGTTGATGATTATTCTAGATATACTTGGACTTTATTTCTTACTCATAAGAATGATGCATTTCATGCATTTAGAAGACTTTCCAAAGTTATTCAAAACAAAAAGAATCTCAAAATCATCTCCATCAGAAGTAATCATGGAGGTGAATTTGAAAACAATGATTTTGAAATGTTTTGTGATGAGTATGGTATAGAACACAATTTTTCTGCACCCAGGACACCTCAACAAAATGGAGTAGTAGAAAGGAAAAATAGAGCCCTAGAAGAAATTGCTAGAACTCTTTTAAATGACACACCTCTTCCAAAATACTTTTGGGCAGAAGCGGTTAACACCGCATGTTATATTATGAACAGAGCCTTAATTAGACCTATTCTTAAGAAAACCCCATATGAACTTTTTAACAATAGAAAACCAAATATTGCACATTTGCATGTTTTTGGATGTAAATGTTTTGTTCTAAACAATGGTAAAGAAAGTCTAGGAAAGTTTGATGCCAAGGCAGATGAGGGTATCTTCCTTGGGTATTCCTTACATAGTAAAGCATTTAGAATATACAACAAAAGAACTATGACAATTGTGGAATTAATACATGTTACTTTTGATGAAACTAACATTACTTCCCCGAGAAAGGAGTTTGTTGATGATATTACAGATACTTTGGAAGATACTCAAAATGAAGAAAGAAATCTGAAAAGAAAGAGAGATGATGAAGACAAGGATGATCAAGATGACACAGCACAAGAAAATGATAATCTTCCTAAAGAATGGAAAACTTCGAGAAATCATCCTCTTGATAACATCATCGGTGATATCTCAAAAGGGGTAACAACTAGACATTCTCTTAAAGATTTATGCAATAATATGGCATTTGTTTCATTAATAGAACCTAAAAACTTTAAAGAAGCTATTATAGATGACCATTGGATAGTAGCTATGCAAGAAGAATTAAATCAATTTGAAAGAAATGATGTATGGGAATTAGTAGAAAAACCTTCAGATTATCCAATTATAGGAACTAAATGGGTATTTAGAAATAAATTGGATGAAAATGGTATAGTAATTAGGAATAAAGCTAGACTTGTAGCAAAAGGATATAACCAAGAAGAAGGTATAGACTATGAAGAAACTTTTGCACCTATAGCTAGATTAGAAGCAATTAGGATGTTATTAGCATATGCATCTATTATGAATTTTAAACTATATCAAATGGATGTCAAAAGTGCTTTCTTAAATGGTCTGATTCAGGAGAAGGTATATGCGGAACAACCTCCTGGGTTTGAAGATTCACAAAAACTAGACCATGTCTATAGATTAAAGAAGGCACTTTATGGCCTAAAACAAGCACCTAGGGCTTGGTATGAAAGATTAAGTAAATTCCTATTAGAAAAGAATTTTACTAGAGGAAAAGTAGATACTACCTTATTCATAAAAAAGAAGGATAATGATATCTTGTTAGTGCAAATTTATGTTGATGATATAATTTTTGGATCTACTAATGAATCTTTGTGCAAGGAGTTTTCTATTGATATGCAAAGTGAGTTTGAGATGTCCATGATGGGTGAGTTAAATTACTTTCTTGGATTACAAATCAAACAAACAAATGATGGGATCTTCGTTAATCAAGCAAAGTATTGCAAAGAACTCATTAAGAGATTTGGAATGGAAAACTCAAAACACTTGGCTACTCCTATGAATACAAGTTGTTATCTTGATAAAGATGAATCTGGACAACCTGTTGATCCGAAGCAATACAGAGGTATGATTGGATCTCTACTTTACTTATCTGCAAGTAGGCCAGATATTATGTTTAGTGTATGCATGTGTGCCAGATTTCAATCAAATCCAAAGTTTTCACATTTATTGGCAGTAAAAAGAATCATAAGATATCTATTAAGAACAGTTAGTTTAGGATTATGGTATCCTAAGAATTCTTTATGTAACCTAGTAGGATACTCAGATTCAGACTTTGCTGGATCAAAAACAGATAGGAAGAGTACTAGTGGTACATGTCAATTCATAGGGTCTGCACTTGTTTCTTGGAATAGCAAGAAACAAAATAGTGTAGCTTTATCCACAGCAGAAGCATAATATATTTCTGCTGGTAGTTGTTGTGCACAAATTTTGTGGATGAAACAACAACTATCTGACTATGGAATAGTATTAGATCACATTCCCATAAAATGTGACAACACAAGTGCCATAAACATATCTAAGAATCCAGTTCTTCATTCTAGAACCAAGCATATAGAAATTAGGCATCATTTTATTAGAGATCATGTTTTAAAAGGTGATGTTGTTTTAGAATTTGTAGATACTAAAAATCAACTTGCAGACATCTTTACAAAACCACTAAGTAAAGATACCTTCTATAACATAAGAAGAGAATTAGGACTAATAAATGTTAGTGACTTATCAAAATAAATCTCTATATTACTATGGTATTTGAACAATTTATTATTTCCTTATTTGCATGGTTTGGTTGAACAAGTATGTTATCTGACTATGTGGATTTTATAAGTTAATCTGTTTATGATTGTTACTTCATGTTGTGGTTAATATTTTTATGAATGTTGTATGAATGTTTAAGATATATTTGCATACTTTTAGTTTGATACACACTTTGGCTTTTTGTTGATGCCAAAGGGGAGAGAAATAAGGATAAATCAAGAACTCACATGAGTAAACAATTTAATTTTAAGAGAAGCATAAATTCAAAAACAAAGGGGGAGCATTTATAAGAGTGATCGACTAGGAAAAAGTGTGTGTGTGTTTCTTGATTTCAGAAGTTGTCATCATAAAAAAAGGGGAGATTGTGGAAGCAAAGCTTCATGATGAATCAACAATGATTCAAAGATGTTTTGATGATAACAATGATTACAACAAAAGATTATGACAAAGGTGATGAATAAAAAGCTCAAAAGATCAAAGAACAACTCAAGTAAATCAAAGAACATCTCAAGTGAATCAAGAACAAGTCAAGAGTTCAAGAATCAAGAAGAATTCAAGACTCAAGAAGAAAGCCTACAATCAAGAATCAAGATTCAAGATCTCAAGAATCAAGATCAAGATTCAAGACTCAAGATTCAAGAATAAAGAAAGGACTCAATCAAGATAAGTATTAAAAAAAATTTCAAAACTTTGAATAGCACATGAGTTTTTGACAAAACTTTTACCAAAAAGTTTTTACTCTCTGGTAATCGATTACCATATTGTTGTAATCGATTACCACTAGCAAAATGAGTTTGAAAAAGTTTTCAAACTGAATTTACAACGTTCCAAATATTTTCAAAAGGCTGTAATCGATTACAATGTTTTGGTAATCGATTACCAGTGTCCTTGAACGTTGAAATTCATATTTAAATGTGAAGAGTCACATTGTTTCACTCAAAAGCTCTGTGTAATCGATTACACTTATTTGGTAATCGATTACCATTGTTTGTTTCTGAAAAATCTAAAGATGTAACTCTTCAAAAAGGTTTTGACTCTTTCAAATGGGTTTTAAGTTTTTCTAAAAGTTATAACTCTTCTGAATGGCCTTCTTGACCAGACATGAAGAGTCTATAAAAGCAAGGCTTTGTTTTGCATCTTTAATCAATCTCTTACAATCCTTTACAAGCCTTGAATCTCTTTAAACTTCTTCTTCTTCTTTTGTTCCAAAAGCTTTCTGAAGTTTTCTGGTTTTCTAAACCTTGAAAACTTGTGCTATTCATCTTTTCATTCTCTTCTCCCTTTGCCAAAAAGAATTCGCCAAGGACTAACCGCCTGAATTCTTTTTGTGTCTCTCTTCTCTCTTTTCCAAAAGAACAAGGGACTAACTGCCTGAATTCTTTTGTGTCTCCCTTCTCCCTTGTCAAAGAATTCAAAACGACACAGTCTGAGAATTCTTTTGATTCTTCCCATTCCCTAATACAAAGCATTCAAAGGTTTAACCGCCTGAGAATTCTTTTGTATCCCCATTCACAAAGTATCAAAGGTGTAACAGCTTGAGATCTTTGTCTTAACACATTGGAGGGTACATCCTTTGTGGTACAAGTAGAGGGTACATCTACTTGGGTTTGACTGAGAACAAGAGAGGGTACATCTCTTCTGGATCAGTTCTAGTGGAGGGTACATCCACTAGGGTTTCAAAGAGAACAAGGGAGGGTACATCCCTTGTGGATCTTTGCTTGTAAAAGGATTTTTACAAGGTTGAAAGAAATCTCAAAGACCGCAGGTCGCTTGGGGACTGGAGGTAGGCACGGGTTGTTGCCGAACCAGTATAAAAACTCTTGTGTGTTTGTTTCCTTCTTCCCTACTCTTTTACTTTCCGCTGTGCATTTAATTTTCGCTTTTACTTTCTGTTAAGTTTCTCTTCTACTCCATATTCTCTTAACAACAAAAGTAAAAGCCTTAAAAGAGTAATTTTTAATTGGTAAAGTTTTAGGAATAATTAATTCAACCCCCCCCCCTTCTTAATTATTCTGAGGCCACTCGATCCAACACTTTATACATTCATCGACATCCTATACAATGCTTACCAGGTGGTAATGGAACAAGTGTCCAAGTGGAATTTGCTTCAAGAGCTTGGATTTCCTCATGCATTGCTCGACGCCATTCAGGATAAGGAACAACTTGATGATAGAACTGAGGTTCATAGACAGAGGAGATGTGATTAATGAAAGTTCTGTAAGGAGGGCTTAGAGGCTATAGGGAACAATGATGTTGGATGGGATATACAGCCCGAGATTGTGATATTACATAATCAGACAAGTATAAGGGATGCTTAGAGTGGCGTGTACTCCTTCTTAAGGTGACAGAGGGCAAAGTGTGAGGATGATCTGAGCCAGGGATTGAAGATGAATCAGTTGGGTAATGGTTAAAGCGATTAGTTGGTTGTGGTGATTGGCTACTAGTCTGGTCAGGGTTAGGTAAGGTATTAGTTATGGGAATGGGAATAACCAAATCAAGTAAAGGATCCAGAATGACTTGAGGCTTTGAAATGGTTTGAAAAGGAAAAATGGATTCATGAAAGACAACATCTCTAGACACAAAAAATTTCTTAGTGTCTAGGCTATACAATTTGTATCCTTTATAACCTTGGGGATAGCCAACAAAAATGGCAGGCACTGCTCGAGGAGAAAACTTGTTCCTTGATGATGGAAGAGTGGAAGCAAATGCCAAACAACCAAAACTTCTTAAGGCATGATAGTCAGGTTCCTTTTTGAACAAAATATTGTAGGGTGAGCAGTGTTGCAGTAATGGTGAAGGGGTTCTGTTGATAAGAAAACATGCAGTGGTAACACAATCACCCTAGAATGAGATAGTAACATTAGACTGAAAAAACAAAGCTCGTGCTACATTGAGCAGATGTTGATGCTTCCTTTCCACTACTGAATTTTGTTCTGGCCTTTCAACACAGGAAAATTGATGAAGAGTGCCCATGGAAGCCAAAAACTGAGTAAGGGCAAGTTCTTTAGCATTATCAGACTTGAGGCATTTGATAGATACACCAAACTGAGTCTGAACCATGGTGAAAAATTGTTGCACATAGATTGAAGCTTCAGACTTGTTCTTAAGCATAAATAGTCAAGTGAATCTTGAGCAATCATCAACCACTGTAAGGAAAAATCTCTTTCCCTCATAGGTAAGGTGAGCATAGGGACCCCATATATCACAGTGAATTAAGTCAAACAGTAATTTAGATAAATGGTTAGAGTTAGGAAAAGATAATCTTCTAAATTTAGCAAGAGGACAAACAAAACAATTAGAAGAAGAGAAATTAGGAGAAAGGTGCAGACCAATTTTATTATTCAAATGTTTGAAAACTTTGTCTGAGATATGACCAAATCTAGAATGCCAAATATGAGCATTTTTACAAGGAATGGAATTTGTATGGGAATTGATAACAGGAAAAGTAAATTTGCAATCAAGAGTGTCCTTGAGATCTAAGACATAAAGGCCTTGGATGAGAGCCCCTCTACCAATCCTCTTGCAAGCTTGCTTCTCCTGAATATCAAATGCATTTTGGGAAAAAGAAATAGACAAATTAGGATTGGTTAGAAGAGCACTAACTGAAATTAAATTGAATTTGAATTTAGGAATGTAGGCAACATTATGCAAGAGTAAGGTATTGGTTAAGCAAACTGAACTAATGGCAATGATAGGTATAACATCATTGTTAGGCAGAGTGACAGTTTTATCAGAAACAAGTTGGTAAGACCGAAAATGATGAAGGGAACAAGAAATATGAATGCTGGCACCAGAATCTAAAAGCCAACAATCATGAAGAAAATTAGAAGTGGATGTAGAAAGGATCATACCACTGGCAGAAGAAACACCTTGAGGGATGACAACATTGGTAGCATGACTTTCTAAAAGATTCATCAATTGGCTATATTGTTGGGCAATAAGTTGAAACTGGGAACCCGAGTCACCAGAGGAAGATGGTGAGTCAGACATATCAACGGATACTTGTTGAGCAACCTTGTGTGGTGGTTCAGAAGATAAAGAATGTTTCTTGACTTTTGAGGAAAAACTAGTCCTTTTATAATTTGGAGGATAACCATGCAACTTGAAGCAACGATCCTGCGTATGACCCAACATACCACAATGAGCACACAAGGGGCAATTCTTGAAAGATCATTTGAAGTGATTGGTAGGATGATTGCGTGCAACAGAAGAAGGCTTCAAGGAAAAAGCATGTGAAACTTCACTAGCAAAGGTGGAAGCACCAACTTCCTTTTGCTTTTCTTCTTGAACAACTAAGGAAAAAACCTTAGTTACTGAGGGAAAGGGATCCATGGATAAAATTTGACCTCTGATAGTAGAGAAGGATTCGTTCAAACCCATCTAGAACTGCATAGCATACTCCATTTGTTCAAAATCGCACCAAGGTTTAATTCCTCCACATGTGCAACTATGTGAGGGCTTCAGTTCTGATAATGACTCCAACAGAGAATGAAGCTTGGAGTAGAAAGAGGAAACAAACATGGAACCTTGTTGCAGAGTGATCAATTCATGTTTAAGTTGAAAAATTAAAGGACCATTTTGTTGCTCGAAACGTTCTTGAAGATCATCCCAGATTGCTTTGGCAGAAGAACAATGTAAGATACTGACTTGCATTTCTTTGGATAAAGAATTAATGAGCCAGGAATAAACGATACTATCGTTGCGATGCCACAAAGCATGAGTGGAGTGACCCAAAGCAGGTTCAGGAATTGAACCATCGACAAACCCATATTTGTTCTTCCCATGAAGAGCCATGCACATTGCTTTCTTCCAAGAATTGTAGTTGTCACCGGTAAGAGGATGAGAAACTAAGGCAATGCCAGGATGGTCGGAAGAATGAAGAATGAAGGGGTTAGAATCATCAATGGCAGCCATGGTCATGAGAGAAAAAAAAATAACTTAAATAGGAAGAAAGAGGGACGGAAGCAAAAACTTCTGATACCATATCAAGAATGAAAGAAATGAACGATAGTTTTTGAATTCATTCATCAAAGTATTACAAAAGTGGTTTATTTATACAAATATAGAGAATAACCAACTTCTAGTAACTCCTAGTAACTAACTTCGATAACTTCTAGTAACATAACTAAGTAACTATTCACCTAACTTCTAATAACTCCTAGTAACTAACTTCAACCGTCGCTTAATCGTGATAAGGGTATATTAGAACAATTTGTATACTCATGTTTTATTGTTCATTACATCGGCTTTCACATCATTTTTTAGGTGAAAGTTTCTTAAGTGAGTCCCACGCAAGTTTTTTACCACTTTCATTGATATTTGTTTCACTCAATCCAAATAATAAAAGTTATTTATTAAGTCAAAAGATATTTATATCTTAAGACGAATCATGTTTCTTAATTATTTTGATTATATGTAAACAAATAGTTAAAAGTTGAGTCTTATGCGCTATCAAAACATGTCTCATGAAATCTGTGCCTGATATTTCAAACGATAGCCAAATAGAAGTATAATCTGATACGACATTAAAGATGACATTTAAGACTTTATTTAATATTCTATGTCTAAGATTTGTTTTGTAAAAATATTCTCCTAGGATCTATCAAATCTTATAAAGAATAAATGAAGTCAAGATATGAAATTCTTCAATTATCATCAAAAGAAGAGTTTTGTTTTGCACAGGTCTGCCTTGTCTGCACAGGCCTACTTTGATGAAAAAGGAAGTGATTTCTTACTCTAGTATTTGGAATGCCAATGGCAAAAAGTGGACTCTCTACATGAAGAAAGGACATGCATTTAATGCAAGTAATAAATGTTCCAATGATCACATTCATCAAACAAAGAGTTTCACTCGTTGTGAGACAATGGACACTTGAAGATGATGCTTATAATACTAGAAGCTTTGAAGATATGGACAACAACTTTTGTGTGAAAACATTCATTATTCTTTCTATAAAAAAGCATTATGTGTATTTTTGTAAAGTTAGAAAAAAAAATCTCAAAACACGTTGAATATATTGAGAGAACAAAGACTAATTGTTGATTGTAAATCTGTCTTTAAGATGATCATAGATTTAGTCATTGTGCAAACACAACTAACAAATCTCATTTGATTTGTTTGGAGCCAATAGGCAACGGTGGCTTGGTATAAACAAATAATATTGGTTGTTGATCAAGCTTGGGGTATAGCTTGTTTTGTAGAATTAGAAGTGGTCGTGACATATTAGTGGTTTGCCAAGAATTGAACGTAGTTTCAGTGATATAGGCAAACCAGTATAACTCCTTATGTTTGATCTTTATTTGCTTTATTTTTGCTTTAACTGGCCTAGGGTGTGAATTTATTTTTAAGCATTTGAAAATATCTTTTGCTTAACAAAATTATTTTTCATTGTCTGATTGTGATTTTGAAATTCGATTATATGTTTTACAAAGTTTTTCTTTTAGACGAAAACTTTGTTTGGTAGGAAATGGCTTTAAAAAATTTCTAAAATAACAATTCAACCATTTTCTTGTGATATATATTTTTAAGCTATCAACTTTTATCTCATTTGAGTGTTCTTCCATTTTCATCTTATCACATTCATTCCTTCCATACACAATGTTAAGTATATATGATTAGAGATATGATCAATGGATCTATGTATTTGTCATTTGTTGAAAAAAGTCCAACATCTTAAATGAATTTTATCTCAAAATATTACTCCTTGACTCTTCGTTAAAAATACTTTAAGATTAAAAAAGTAGTAGAATGATTAAGAAAAAAAGTATTTTATAAAAAAATAACATTTAATATTATTAAGAACAAATTATACTAAGACGACATTTTGAGACTTCTCGAATTAAACACAGTATACATCCTCGTCTAATGTTTACAAAAAAATTTCTATGAGTGTTAATGTAATATATAAGGAAATGTGTGTAATGTTTTCAAACATTAAAATGATTACAATATAATATTTTCAAACACTAAGAGAGTTAGTGTAGAAATAGAAAAAAAGTGATATTATACATCATTTTAAAAAAATCCTAGGAATGCATATGCGAGTATAATTTTCTCTTTTATTAATATATTTTTAACATGTGTTTCAAATTTTATTTATTTATTAACTATTGCAAAAGATTTCAGTGCTATTTTTTTTTACGAACATTATTTAAGGCCGGTTTGAAAATATTTTATTTACTGAATTAAGATTCTGTTTCTTATTTTTTTTTTATCCAAGACTCCTACTCAAAGTATTATAGAGTTTATAACAACTCACATATTATTTATTTAACTAAGTTAAACCCATGTTTACTAAAGTTATTTTTACAATAGTCTTTCTCTTTTTTTAACAATTACTTCATTTATAATAGGCATATAAAATATTTAAGAATTAGGTAGAGTTAAAAAAATTAAAAAAATAATCATTAATGTTGTCTCAAATTAAAATAAAAAATAAAATAACTTGTTTAAAATTAATTAATATAAAGAAATTGAATGGATATAAAGGAAAATAAACTATAAGCAAAGATTATTAACCTACTTTTTAAGATCATAAGTTATTAGAAATTAAATTAAAATATTAAAAAATATCATTTATGTCATTTGATATTTATCAATTGATCTTATCTGATACTTTCAATTAAAACAATTAGCTTTCAACTTTTCAGCACTTAACTTATGGCTTATAAGCTTTCAACTAGTTTTACCAAATATAGTCGAAGTAGCTTATGAAAAATAAACTATCTTAAAAGTTACTAGCTTTTTTTGTTCTCAATTTTATCATTACAATTTTATTTGAAATTTTATTTTACCATTTTATTTAATTTAAAAATCATCTTATATCTTTTTTTTTATTGTTTGAAAAACTTTTCTTATCTAATTTATCATTCGTACATGTGCACGACCATCAACTCGTCAATAGTCAACTTTATATGTTTGAATCATATCAACTTTACGATTATTTGCTGAATTTTTTTAATTATATGACCTAATTTAAATGGAATTTCAAATATATATGATTAATTTTAAACAAAATATTTTATTTGTATCATGTTTTATAATTATGCAAGTGAGAGACATATGCATCCAAGTTATTCTTGTATAAATAGAAAAATAGTCATTTAAGAAAATTATAAAGAAAAAAATTTTTATTTTTTGTTTTAAAATGATATTATTAATATAGTATTTAAATTTTAAAAAAATGATTTTCAACAATATAATTTCTGATAAATTTTGTTTCATTTAATTTTACTTTTTTTGGAAAAAAAATTAAGAAAATTGAGTTTAAACAATATGACTAAAATCATCAAATCTTTACCATTTTCTTATAATACAAAATTTAAAAATTATTATCCTACTTTTAATAATATAAGTATTAGAAATAAATTCAAATTTAAAAATATTAAATGTGCCCTTTTGCATCATTTGACATTTATCCGTTAGTTTTATCAAACACTTTTAATTTAATCAACTAGCTTCTAGTTTTGAGCTCCTAGCTCATACTCTTTGTGTCCCTAATTATTAGACATAGTTGATTAATTTACATTTATTAAGAAAGTTAATTAACTTAGTTATTAGCATTAAATTTATAATATTTTTCAAATTTATCCTTAACTTTATTGGGAACCTATTCATTTTCTTCATTCTTCATAAGAGAGAGAGAAATAATTCAAGAGTATTTTAGTCAAAAAATAATTAATACACAAGAGGGATGAAATGAAGTCTTATAATAAAGGACAAAAAAATAATTGACCATGTCTTATAAATAGGGAGGTAGTAGCTTCTAGTTAATTATAAAACTTCAAGTTAGCTTATAAGTTTACCATGGTGACACAGAGCATAAAAGTGGAAATAATGCTAGAATTAAAAAATTGTAACAAATAATATTATGGTAAACCCATAGGATTGACATAGTAGAGTGGTGTAAGAATTCTTGTGTTTACATGAGAGAGAATCATTTATTTAGCAAGATAATAAGTGTTTAATTCTTCCTGAATGTAAAATTTTCTTGAGTCAACAATAATTACACATTGCGAGTAAAATTAATCTTTCACTCAATGGGTTAAAGAACATTCATGATCTCTGATTCAATAAAAAAATTATAATAATAATATTATAATAAGCAATGACTTATGGCAAAGGACATTTAAATGATTCGCCGGTATTACACTTTTGTTTGATTTGAAAATAAATAGAAAGAGAGAAAGTATAAAATATGAAGATGGAAATAAAATAGTGAGAAATATATGGATTTCTAAATTATATAAATTTTTCTTATGCTTTTCTAATTGAATAAAAAAGTAGAAAAGAATAACAAAAACAAAAGACTTTCTCTAAATATATCATTATTTCATTGTCAATAATAGTAATAATAATAAAAACTTTGACAAATAAAATTATAAATGACTCTTTAACAAGTAATAAAAATATATTTTGATTTTTTAAAAAATATTCGCACTTATTTTAAATTTAAGAAAAAAATTATTTGTACAACAATTTATATGATAATTATATAATAATATATTTTTGTGTTTATCGTTCTCCTACACATTATCTATTATATGTTATACAGATTATATTGTATAAATTATTTTACATGTATCACATCTCTTAATTAAAATATTACATAATTGTTGAAAGATATACACAGTCTCAACTTTCAGAAGAAAAAAATAATCATTTGGATAGTCAAAAGAAAAAAGAAAAAATCATTTGGAAAAAAACCATGTCCGTTCAGTGAATAAAATTAATGCAAGGGGTGCATATTTCTGATATCATCTTATCTGAATCGACCACACAGTTCCGACAAGATATTTAACGAAAAAAATATAGGCAATCATCATATTTAATGCAGGGAGTACTAGTATATGATATGTCTGGAATATAAAAGGGAAAAAAAAGTGATTTCTTTTTGCTTGATTGACGTATAAATATAGAAGGAAAGGGAAATTTCGTGAGTCTCGTGTTAAAAATGATTTTTTTTCCAATTTGAAAAGAAAATGAGTTAGTTTGAGTTAAAAAAAAAAACAAAATATCCTTGAGTTGAAATATTTTATATACTTCTCATTTAGATTATTTACTTTAAATTGTCAGAATAAAATGTATCTAAACTTTGTCCATCAAATTAAATAACTAATGACATGTATAGACTAAAATAAAGTAAAATATACAACTAATGATATTTTTTATTTAGTTGAAAGAACAAAAGATAGAAATAACCTTCTATAACTAAAAATTAACTTTTTGTTTCACTCTGCTCTCATTTTCTGTCTACTGTAGCAAGCAGGGGTTAGGTTGGTGTCTATCTCAAATTCTCCTATAAATAAATCTCAAGTTCCGACAGCAGTTGTAACATTTGGCAAGTGAAAGGCCCAAATTAAAAAGCAACCAAAATAGGGTAAGTCACTTGCACATGAAAGAATAATAACAAATTTATTCAACACAGTTATCTTAGAAGCAGACATATTATCCTTACCATATAATCAAGTAGTAACTATCCAGAATAGGTAAACAGTACCACAGCAGATTATATATGACTCTTTAACTACAATATAACAGACGTTGCTGTGACTGATAATTGCTTGAATTCAGATTTATAAGCTGCTGCTGCTACTGCTACTGCTACTGCTGTTGGTTATATGTATGTAGCATGAAGCTAAATTGCCACTGTTGGCTAGGCCTTAAAAACCATGAAGCTTGA
The DNA here is from genome assembly GCF_000004515.6 of Glycine max. Lineage (NCBI taxonomy): Eukaryota > Viridiplantae > Streptophyta > Magnoliopsida > Fabales > Fabaceae > Glycine > Glycine max. Next base: position 8,816,813 of record NC_038248.2, read on the forward strand.
TGTGTTCCTTCTTTACTATGCCAGCCTGTTTGTAACATCACCAGAGGAATTTAGAAATTACAACACTGTTTTATAGTAAAGAACAAGAGCCACATTATAATAAAGTTGTCAGAATGTTCACCTGCACAAGGAAAGTAGAAACATTCTTTCTTTGATCTCCCTGAAGTTGTATGACCTGCATGCATACAAAATTTGATGTTTAGGCTTTCATTGACAATATTTGTTGAAAATCACATAAAATAAAATGTCCACCGGATGACAAATAACAATAGCATGTTATAGTTATTTCAGGCTCCTACAATTACAAAATAAAATAATTACATTATGCATTATTTGTGAAGAAGAGAACAGACAAACCTGGCCCAACTCAGGGTCTTGGACAACAGTACCATTACAGCAGAATTCTTTCTTCAGGTCCTTGAGTATCTTGCTATAGCTATACTCTTTCTTTAATCCTTGAACAGTTGTTAGGCTTTTCCTTCCGTTGCGCTGTTGTACACGAACATGAACATACTCTTTTGTCCCGGCACCTGAGTCCTCAGCATTTGCCTCAGCAAAGGGATCTATTCAATTGTCAAACCACATCAGAAATCAAGCCAATGATAAATTGTTGAATTTCTGGTTTCGGCCTAATTGAATTTCTTTATGCCTTAAAAAACAGTATGAACTGAGATATTTAACACCCACCAAAAGCAGTTGGGATGTTCGTGTCAAATTCAGACATGAAACTTGCCCTTGTTTTCTTGTAACACACAAAGTCCTTCTAAGTTAATCAATCACCTAGCACTGCAAGAGAAATTAAATATATTTCAAGTCAGAGATGAGATGGAACAATTGACATTTCTCATGATGCTATTGTTGTCTATATTATGCTCACTACCAGTTCTCAGTCCAAGAAAATATGAACCAGAACAGAATAAACAGCAACTTTGCAACGTAAGTCTTTTATGAAACAAAGGCATACACATTTAGAAACCTACTTATCCCATTATGGGACCAAAAGATCCTGTGGTTTCAAAATAAACTACACAAAATTAAGCTCTTCACACCATCCATTCAAATTTATATAACTTATTATACCATATTTACCATCAATACCTTGCTAGGCAATAAAATATTTTGTCAAGATTTCCTCCTATTAATTGAATAAATGTCTTTCTCATCAGTAATAAAATGACAGAATCAATTGAGAAAACCCATGTTGTCAAGGTTAAACTCTTCTAAAAGCTTATGCTTTAGGCTGAAGGCTCATAATTGATTTATATCTCCATTCTCTAATAATAGCTATTAAACTTACAAAATGCCCCAGTCATATCTTTCCAACAATCACCTTTCCACAGCACATTTGACATCCCAAAAAACAAAAATTTCTTATTTCACCATCATCAATAGTTATATGGTCAATAAAGGAATGGGCCAGGAAGGAGGTGGGGAAATTATGAGATCTGGGTCATTCTGCGTGCATAATCATTAACCAAAACACAGCTAGCAATAATGTTCCAGTGACCAAATTAAGATTAGTCTAATGAATGAATGTTCTTAGAATGTATACACCCATGCATACATAACATACATACAAATAAAAGAAACAGGGGACACGCATGTACAGACCATACAAACAAAGAAAAGAACCATAGATCTTTATAACTAGAATGTATCAAATACATTCTCACATGTTAAGTCCAATAATTACAATAATCCACTCTCCTTGTATATAATCAGTATAGACCCAAAATATCAAAGAATATGCATTATCCGATTCCCTCACAAGTTACTACATCAATTTTGTTCAAGTGCATTCAATCTCGAAATGGTTCATTACTTTATACTATTACTATAAACTCAAATGGGATCATATATGTATTTGAAGTCTGCAAGAAATAATGACTTAAGTTTTAGAAACCAAGCAATTGGACCAAAAAGAAGGCATGATTCACCAGCCATCTTCTTCACCTAAACTCTAAAGAAACGAAGAGAATAAAGCCCCAAATATAAATTGCATAACCATGAAAACAATCCCAAATAAATTAAACCCCAATTTCATAAAAATGGAAAAAAGATTAAAAAAAAAACCATCAAAAGAATGAAAGACGTTATGATCATGCAAACAAGGTGCAAATACAAAAGAACAATCCTAAAATCCGCAAATGCACCGTAAGATTAACAAAGAACTAATAACACACCCCACATAAAAATTAACATCTGGGTATGAAAGAAAATTCTCGTTCACAAAAAGCAAGGGTTAAAGTTACGAACTTGCTTACGCATAACGCGTAATGAATGCAAGAAACCCACGAAGCAGAGATCAAATAAAAAGAGCGTGTGAATTAGAGAGATCAAAACAATAAATTGAAAAAGAATAATGAAAATACCTAAACACTAGCGAGAGGAAAAGAAAGTAGAATGGATGAAAGAAGGAATAAACGAAAAACGTGAGAGCAAAGAAATGAAATAGGAACCAAAACTGGGTCAAGTTTATATATAGGACGGTTCAGATACGAGATAAGTACTCCTAGCCACGCAATTGGTAGCAATTCCTATTTACATATTTCTTTTTTAATTTTTAAAATTATAATTTTTATTTTTCATATATATAAATGCACGTGCAAAAGAATTTGTAATATATATATATATATATATGCACGTGCAAAAGTTTGTGGTATGTGCAGCACAAAAACAAATTATGGTATGTGTAATTTTGTTTACGATTTTTTATTTCCATTTTCTAATTTTATTTTTTTAATTATAAAATTGTCACTTTACTTATAATGTTTCTTGTTTTAAAGAATTTGTAAACAAAGAAAAAAAATTAAATAACATGCAATGCACTGACAGTATAAAGATTTTTTTATATAAATATTTAAAATGATGCACAGTATTTTCTATATAATATTTTAAAAAAAACATAAAATAAAGTGATGATTTTATAATTAAAAAAAATTAATACAAGTAAATGGGTTTATATAATTTTTAGAATTTATGAAATGTAACAATGCATTAAATTAAAGAAAAATATTAAAGATAATTTTGTATTAAATTCTAATAAGAATCAAGATAAATTCAATGAAAAATACAAAAATTGAATTAAATATATATTCGTATTCTTTTTTAGAAGGACAGATTTATAGTTAAATAAAAAAAAGTATTGTTAAATGGGTATGATATTAATTAGATCAACTTAATTAGTTTTATTCTATATATTATTAGGTTTTGATATATTTACATTCAACTCAATGCAAATGATGTTACAAAAGTGGAGGAAAAATCTCTAGTTGAGAGAGTTGTTTTTGACTTTTTGCATGTTGATAAAATGTTTCATATATTAATATCTCAGGTAGGAAGAGAAACTTTTTTTAAAATATAGGAAAGAGTATATATATATATATATATATATATATATATATATATATATTCAATTTAGGCACATATCAGGGAGAAAGTTTAATTCAACTTTTTTAGAGTAATAAGCAAAACATATAAACTAATATTCAAATGATTGCTAACTCAAGATATGCTTCATCTTATAGTGTTCACTTGAGGAGTGTTCTCTATCCATCTAAATCGATTTTTTCTTTCGCCTGTTCTTATAATTGTATTTTCTTTAATTGTGTTTTATTTCTAATAAAAATATAATATAATCTAACTAGGAGGTCGTTAGTCATTATTTACGACTAACTTTTGCATTGAATAGTTACACAAAATCAACATCTTTCCTTTAATTTATGGTTTTTTTTGTAGGAATTGTACATATTTTTATGTTTAGTTTGATTTTATATAGTGAATACTCTCATTTTGTAAATTAATGTTGAAACCACTTGAATTTCAGGCTAAAAGAAGAGAAGGTTCAAGCAGCTGGTGTCTCGCTAAGCGAGGCATATACGCTTAGCGAGTGACATCCGCTAAGTGAGACACACAACTTACTTAGCGTGCCGGGAAACCCTAGAAGAGGATCAGTCAGAGATATGCTCACCCAGCGCGCCGCAAGCTTGCCCAACGAGTCATTTGTCCCTTCTCGTGCTCAGTGCGCTCAGCTCCCTAAGTCAAAATTCACTTACTCTCGCTTAGCGAGATAACTCGCTAAACGAGCCTTTAGAATCTAAAACATCAAGGAGCCTTTAAAACACTGAAGTTGGCAGAAACTAAGAAGAGGAGTCTAAAAAACAGAGCCAATGGAGAAGCTAGAGCGACAGAAACGAATCCACCAAGAGAGTCTAGGTTAGAGGAGTGAGATTAGGGTTGTAGAGGTTGAAGGAGACATCCTCAACCATTCTTAGCCATTTTCTTCCCTCAAAATCTGTTCTCCTTTGTATCGAAAGCTCATTACTTGTAATGGAAGACTAAACCTCTTGGTTGGGAATTTCTTCTGAACCTTAGATGTAATATTCTTTCACTATCTATTTAATGTTGTTTTTATGTGTTCATTGCTTCTATGCATGCTTATTTTTACATGCTTGTGGCTTGATCACCCATTTGTATGTATAGTTAGGATTTTTAGCATTGGAAAGTGCTTTAAAGCCTCAGAACTTGATAGAGCAAGCTAGAAAATTGTATGTCTAGGAATGGAGTGCAGCAATCTAGTCCATATTATGTTGTAGACTTAATGCAACTCTTTTAGACTGAGTTTGTTGAGGGATTAAGGACGAGGTTTAAAGAGAGTTAGGCCCATTCACTCGAGGGATCTTGGTTTGGATAATTTCTCAGCATAAGAACACTAAGATAACATTAAATAGAGAAAATATATAGCAACATCAAGGTAGATTCAATAGAACAACCAAACGCTTTTTCATTTGATTGTTTTTACTTCTCAAACACTTTTGGTTGTGTATAAATGTTTGCTCATTGAACATACATTTTTTGAGTGAAACAAGTTTCCTATGGATACGATACTCGGTTCTTATCATTTTATATTACTTGCGCGACTCGGTGCACTTGACGAATAGCATCACAGAGAAAGCGGACAGAGGTTCTGCCACCTTTCTTGATTTATATTATATTTATTATAGCTTTATTTTAATTGTTAACTCTATTTTAATTGTTTGTCTTTATTTTTAACTTTTAACCTGTTTTATTTTTAACTTGTTATTATAATCGACTCGGTACCTCTTTGGTATCAGAGCCTTTATTGTTAGTATAGAGTAATAAGAAGAGAAAGGAATAAGGAGAAGAGAGAAAACACAAAGTTTAACGTGGTTCAACACACAATGTATGTGCCTACGTCCACGACTACACTAAGAAAACTTTTTATTACTTGCACATATAAAAGCTTACAAGGTGTCTCTATATATAACACTAATAAGACACAAGTTTTTACAAACCAGGCGATGTGGGACAAAGGAACTAAGACCACAAACTCTAACAATTTTCCCACTTGGGGTCTAAGTTCCAAATTCTAGCAGCTCCTTGTAAGCAATGAGTTCATCGACTCTTTACCTAGTGTAGCGCCTTCATATTCAATTATCCTTGAAGGCCAACTGAGGCAATGCAAAGCGTCAGCTTGTCAGTTGTAACAGCTTTAGTCAATATATCTGTTGGATTCTCTGATCCTAAGATCTTCAACAAAGATAAGTCTCTATCATTTATCAACTCCCTGATAAAATGGTATCTTAATTGAATATGCTTGCATCTAGAATGGAAGACTGGATTCTTAGCAAGACTTATAGCACTTTGACTGTCACTAAACATTGAAGCATTATCTTGTTCTTTCCCTAATTCATTGAGAAAATTCTTTAGCAAAATCATCTCCTTAGCTGCTTCTGAGATAGCTATGTATTCGGCTTCCGTGGTTGAGAGAGCAACTCTATTTTGAAGTTTAGATTTCCAACTCACAGCAGTACCTCCCAAAGTAAAAATGTAGCCTGTGGTGCTTTTCTTGGTATCAAAATCTCCTCCCAAGTCTGCATCTGAAAATCCCTGTAAAGAGAGATTGCTTTTTCTGAAGCACAAACACATCTTTGAAGTACTCTTCAGATATCTAAGTATCCACTTTACGCCTTCCCAATGCTTCTTTGCTAGATTTGATAGGAACCTACTGACAACTCCCACTGCATGTGCTATGTCAGGTCTGGTACACACCATAGCATACATCAAACTCCCGACTGCTGATGCATATGGTACTCTTGACATGTAACATTTTTCTTCATCTGTCTGCAAAGATTGCTTCTTTGAAAACTTCAAATGAGATCCCAAAGGGGTATTCCTGGTCTTAGAATCTTTAAGGTAAAACCTGTCAAGCAACTTGTGTATATATTTCTCCTGAGATAGCTTCAAAATTCCTTCTGATCTATTTCTTAGAATTCTCATACCAAGGATTTGTTTAGCTGAACCAAGATCCTTCATTTCAAAGTTTTCTGTCAACTGCTGCTTCAACCTGTTAATGTCTGCCATACTAGATCCTGCAATCAACATGTCATCAACATGCACGACAAGGATAACATAACTATTAGTATATTTCTTAACATAGTAGCAATGGTCCATGTCACATCTGTTGAATCCTGAGTTGCTCATAAACTCATTAAACTTCTTGTACCACTACCTCGGTGCTTGTTTCAAGCCATATAAACTTTTATGAAGCTTGCACACAAGATTCTCCATGCCTGGCACTTCAAAACCTTCTGGTTGGGTCATATAGATGTCTTCCTCTAAATCCCCATGCAAGAATGCAGTTTTAACATCTAACTGCTTGAAGTGAAGATTCTTTGCAGCTACAATACTTAGAATAACACTGATGGTAGTCATCTTTACAACTGGAGAGAAGATCTCTATGAAATTAATTCCTTGTTTCTGCTGAAACCCTTTCACCATAAGTCTCGCCTTGTATCTTCTTTTACCGTCAGATTCTTCCTTTAGCCTATAGACCCACCTATTTTGTAATGCTTTCTTTCCTTCTGACAATTTAGTTAGAGACCACGTCTTATTCTTCTGAAGGGATGTCATGTTATCTTTCATTGCTAGCTCCCACTCAATAGAGTCATTCCCCTACATAGCCTCACTGAAACATTTTGGCTCACCAGCATCAGTTAACAACAAATAATGCAATGAAAGGAAATACCTATCAGGTGGTACTGAAATTTTGCTAGATTTTCTTGGAGGAGTTGATGGTTCTGGTTCTGACTCAACCTCTACGCCTGTACTTTGGTTTCTGTTGGCTACATCACTTTCTGAAATTTCTTCAAGTGTTGCTTTCCCAGAAATTTCTGACAGTTTATCTGCACATGTAGATTCTGCAAAAAATTTGCCCTTATAAAATAAGTTCTCATTAAAAGTAACATTCATGCTTCTAATAACTTTCTTGGTTTGGTCATCCCAAAACCTGTAGTCATACATGTCAGATCCATAACCAATAAAATAACACTTCCTCGCCTTCGGATCCAATTTATCTCTACTATTAGAGTCTGTCAGTATATATGAAACACAACAAAAAATTCTCAAATGTGAAAGTTTTACCTCCTTTCCAGACCATACTTATTTGGGCAACTGATAATTCAAAGGAACTGATGGTCCTCTATTGATGAGATATATTGTTGTGTTTATTGCTTCTGCCCAGAATGCTTTAGGCAACACCACACCTCACTTTCTCGTTCAAGGTTCTATTCATCCTATCTGCAACACCATTTTGCTCAGGTGTTCCTGGTATTGTCTTGATCATTCTGATCCCATGTTCTGAACAAAAGTCTTTAAACTCCTAACTATCATACTCCCCACCATTGTCAGATTTCAGACTTTTAACCTTTAGACCTATCTGATTTTCAACTTCTATTTTCCACCTTTTAAACACAGAAAACACATCAGATTTATTTTTAAGAAAATAAACTCATACCTTTCTGGTAGATTCGTCGATAAAGGTGACATAATAGCGTGAGTTTCCAATAGATTTCATTGGGGCTGGCCCCCAAACATCTGTGTGCACCAATTCTAGCCTTTCAAGTTTAGAAGTCTTCCCTGCCCTTGAGAAGCTAACCTTTTTCTACTTTCCAAGGATACAGTGTTCACAAACACCAACATCAACATGCTTCAGGCTTGGTAGCTTACCCTTTGCCACCATAAGCTTCATTCCCTTTTCACTCATGTGTCCAAGTCTTTGATGCCACATGGTTGAATTATTGTCAGTCTCAGTAACTGTTACCATATCCTCATCTACAATCATGTAAAGAGATCCTCGTTTTTTTCCACGAGCCACAACGAGATTGCCTTTTGTTACCTTCCAAGCTCCATCTCAAAAGTGGTGTGATGCCCCTCATCATCCAACTGCCCTATAGATATTAAATTTCTCTGTAAGGTAGGAATGTGTCTGACATTATGCAATGTCCATAGGGATCCACTGGAGGTCTTGATGTCAATATAACCTCTTCCGACAATGTCCAAAGATTTTCCATCTGCAAGGTAAACTTTCCCAAATCTTCCAGAAATATAGTTAGACAATAAATCTTTACAGGGAGTGGTGTGGAACGATGCACCTGAGTCCATGATCCATGAATCAACAGGACTATCCAAACTGCAAATTAATGCATCATCAAATTCATCAATTGCTGCATTTACGGATTCATCATCATCGCGCTTCTTGTTTTTATGAGACTTGTTCTTCTTTGGTGCCTTGCACCGATTGCTAAAGTGACCTCTCTTGTCACAATTCCAGCAAGTAATGTTACTTTGAAACTTTGTATGACCTTTCCCTCTTGACTTTGATCTGCCTCGACCATTCTGACCCTTCTGGGTAGTCCTTCCTCTGCCTTCAGTATTCAATGCTGAATTGGAAACATGGCTAGAAGATTCTCTTGAATCTCTCTTGCGAACATCTTCGCTTAAGATCAATTCACGTATTTCACTAAGCTTTAATGTGTTCTCCCTTGTAGAACTGCTAACTGCAATAACAGTTGTAGCCCAACTATTCGGTAGTGATGACAATAGAATCAATGTCTTCACCTCATCCTCAAATTTAATCTGCACTGATTCCAATTGGGCAAGAATAGTATTAAATTTATTAATATTATCAGTTACAGAGATACCTTCTCCCATCTTGAGGTTGAACAATCGGCGCATTAAGTATACTTTGTTGGCTGCCGACGGCTTCTCGTACATATCTGATAACACCTTCATTAAGCCTGTAGTAGTCTTCTCGTTTACGATGTTGAACGCGACTTTCTTGGCTAATGTCAATCTGATCACGCCAAGAGCCTGTCGATCTAGCAAGTTCCATTCTTCTTGCTTCATGTCGCCTGGCTTAACCCTTGATAAGGGTTGATACAACTTCTTCTGATATAGATAATCCTTTATCTGCATCTTCCAAAAGCTAAAATCTCTGCCATCGAACTTCTCGATCTTCACCTTCCCCTCTTCTAATGACATTGCTCCCACTGCCTCCTCTAAACTGAGGAGACTCCCACTAATTCCTTTAAACTAAGGAAATCTCGTGGAGTAACCAAAATCTCTTGATACCAGTTGTTAATATAGAGCAATAAGAAGAGAAAGGAATAAGGAGAAGAGAGAAAACACAAAGTTTAACATGGTTCAGCACACAATGTATGTGCCTACGTCCACAGCTACACTAAGAGAACTTTTTATTACTTGCACATATAAAAGCTTACAAGGTGTCTCTATATATAACACTAATGAGACACAAGTTTTTACAAACCAAGCGATGTGGGACAAAGGAACTAAGACCACAAACTCTAACATTTATTTAGCTCTAGATAAACATAGAGATCTAACTAATACTAACAGTTCTCTTAATAAATATTCAACAAAAATTCTTGAAGACCTTTCTGAACATATAGAAAGTCTAATAAAAACACAAAATTTGTTTTTTAATAAAGTGAAAATTTTAGAAAACAAAGTCACTGATATTTTGAAACTTCTTAGAACCAAAGATCAACAAATTCGTTTTTCTACGAACAATCTCGACAAAATAACAACACAACTATCTAAGTTATCTTTAGGAAAAAGTACTAATCAATCCTCAAATAAATTTGTGTTGGCAAAACCAAGAAAATGAGAACTATACCCTTTACAGGAACTTCATCAATAATTTCAGGACACAACCCTGTAACTGAATCTATAAACCAACATCTTGGAATCATAAATAGATTCTTTAGGAGAACAAACTCCTGAACCAGACAACTGAAACAAATAGTAGACATAGAATCCAATATTGAAATTGGGTCAAATTCTAGGATGGACTCACTCAATCCTAGGTAAGTATACAACCTAAAGTGGATAAGTTCTGATAGAACTAGTTTATACAGATATAGAAGAATGGATGACTTTCATCTTCCTGATGGGAGACACGAGATTATTAGATTAATTTCAGAACAAATCGGACAACAACTTCTTAGTACAAATAGAAGATATGTACACCTAGGGTTAATTGCCATAGGCGTCAAGTCTCTAACAAGATCTTTTGTGGGAGCTAAAACTTTTGTAGTGCTCTTCGATCAAAGGTTCAAAGATAATAATTCTTAGGCCATAATAGGGATGATAGAAATAAATCTAAATCAATTAGTCTCCCTGATGTACATTGCTCCTAATTATACAATGAATCTTAGTGATTTCATACAAAACATAAACTTAGAAGTCCAGACAATAGGTTTTGGAAGAAACTTTGTAGGACATAACTTATTTAGACATAATCTTCATAGGCAGAATAAGTGATCAAATATCCCCTAGATACAAGATGAACACCAATCCATTAGTGACAACATTGTCATATGATGGAATTCAATTTTTGCCACCTGAAATCTTTGATTCCTGGAGGAATCAGAATAACCAATGACAAACACATATCGATGTTGGATCCTCTAGGAGTGCTATAACCACCCCTGGATCAGCTATATTAACAAATAGAAGAAATAGTCTTTCAGTAAGGTTTACTGATTATGAAGACATACAAAATTCTCCAGAAGAGAAGATGGAACCCTCTAGAATGTCTATGATGAATTTATGGCATTGCTCATATTTTGAATCATATATCCCCTACGAGGAACCCAAACAAATTGAAAACTCTTTTTCAGAAAAAAAACTTTTCTCTCCCAAAAACTTCTTAAAGCAGTTGAAAAGTGGGAATAAGATAAGAAGTGTCAAGGACAAAGTTTCATAAATAATGAAACAAATTCTAATGACACCGATGAAGACGATGAATATATTTTTAGACAAAAATTATTCTCAACAATAGATAAAGAAAATTTAGATATAGATAGTAATGAAGATTTACTTAAGAAGATTGATTTACAAGAATTTTACGAAAAAAATCAACTTCAAAAATGCATTAGAGATTAATTCCAAGATTGATGAAACATAATCATTGGTTTCTTTTCATGAATCTTACAAAGGTCTCATGACTGATGCTCCCGGTACTAGGTCAAATTTTACCCCACAATTTGATTATAGTATGGAAGATTACCAGATGGGGTTACCTCTCCGTCAAAAAATTATCACTCCTGTAGACTTAGCCCTAGTAGATAATATAAAATCCAAAGGAAAAAGGTTGCCCATTGAACCAACATTCAATATGTTGTCTCTCCTATTAAACATAGGAAGTGTTGATCCTCAACTACTTCCAAATTACATAGAACAGTGGACTTCTGTTATTATAAGAGATTATAGGGTGAACCATGAAAATCATGTATCCACTAACCAAGACATGATAGCAAGAGCTGAAACATATTTGGGAGATATAGCTAGAGCTTGTTGGGAATCATTTAAACAAACTTTCCCAGAACAAATCAAAACAAATCTAATGGACCCTAGTCCAAACATCTTCAATTTCTGTAGTTTGATACAAAGAATCTTTACAGCCCAATCAGTAAATGATGGAAATACCATTAGACAAAAGATTTACCTAGGTAACCTAGAAAAACTTCCTATGAGTTACTTTGGTAAAATGAAGGAATTTAGCCAAGATTACTTAATGTATGCCTCTATAGTAGGAGGATTTACTGATAAATCTTTGGGAGAAAAATTATTCCTAAAACTCCCTGGTAAATTAGGACAAAAAATCAGAGACAGTTGGAATGATGATCAAATTGACCCAGTCATGAACAATATGACTGTTAGAATCCAACACATAATGAAAGTAATGGAAGATATATGTACCAACATAGCCATTAACAAACAGATAAAAATGGTTGATTTAGAAATCTCTAAACAGATTTACACTCCACAACAATACCACAAAGAAATTAGAAAGAAAATGCCTTAATACAAACCGCCTAGTAGATACCCCCCTAGAAAGAAGAATCCAACTCGTAGGTATTCAATTAGAGCCTCTAATTCTATAAAACCTACTCTCAACAAAGAAAGACATGTAAGAAAACTCAAAGATAATAAAACATATACAAAGCAACTAGAATGTTATGCTTGCCACCAACCAGGACACTATTCCAGAGACTGTCCGAACAAGACCAATCTATTTACAAGAAGTAGAACTGATAAAAAGTTGTAGGATGAATCTCATTCTCATAGATGAAACAATCTCTATTGACTCAGAAATATATTCAATAGTCAATTGGCCTGACTATACTTTTGAGGAAGAAGAAGTTAACAAAGATTATAAAATCTTAAACGAATTCACTAGAAATGAGTACACTGATCTCTATCCAGTGGATGATAAATATAATCATTATGGAGAAATCCTTGATGATTTGGGATACAACCTCATGTTCAAAACCAAATTAAAAGACTGCGAACATTATATACAATTTCACATAGGACTCGATCATAAAGAATGTTATTTTTGCAAAAGATATCTTCACAAAACGTTAAGAGCTCATTGTAGTTTATGCTTCAAGAATTTTTGCAAAACTTGCATACAAACAATTTTGAAAATCGATTTTCCTGATTTTAGAAAGGAAAATGATTCTAGAAATAAAACTACAAATAATAGGATTTCTACTTTGGAAACCAGATTAAACCAAATTGAAAAAACGGTAGACTTTCTCTATGAAAATTTTGAGAAAAGTAGAGCCCCAAATTTTACTGAAGAACAAACAAGTGGGCTTATGACACTACAAAACAAAGATTGCATTTCCATAATTTGCAATAAAAAGAATAATAAAAGCCTACATATTTTGGTTAAAATAAATAAGTTTGACCAAACTGAAGTAGTCTTACAAGTCTTAGTAGATACCAGTTGTTCTTTTACTTCCATATGCAAAAGTGTTGTACCTCAACATAATTATTTTAGAAGTAATATAATAACCGAAACTAGAACCATGTATGGAGACATAATAACCAATGATCCAGAAATCAGAAATTTCACTCTTCAATTATCTACAAATTATAACATTTTTTGCAACAAGATTTTTATAAATAAAATAGACATAGTAGATTTGCAACCAGTCAAAGAAAAAATAATTTTAGTACTTGATTTTATTATATTATTATATCAGTTACTATTACAAAAGATTATTTTATTATACAATTATAAGAGAGTTGTTTTTGACTTTTTGCATGTTGATATTAAAACAGACTAAAATGTTTCATATATTAATATCTCGGGAGGGAAGAGTATATATATATATATATATATATATATATATATATATATATATATATATATATATATATATATATATATATATAAAATTTAAGTACATATTAGAGAGTTTAATTGAACCTTTTTAGAGTAATAAGCAAAACATATCAACTAACATTCAAATGATTGCTAACTCAAGATTTGCTTCATCTTATATGGGTTTTAACACTTATCACTCAATGTTGACTAAAACAAAAGTACTCATCACTTGCATACGTGCGGTTATTTGTGTTCATTTTTTTTTTTGAAAGTTTATTTGTGTGGGTTGATAGTAATACACGTGTGTTGTTAGTCTTATGAAAAATTCACTTTACACTCAATCTTCTGTAAATTATTTTATCAAGTGATTAATAAAATATTATTTGTAATATTACTATATTTAGTATTAAAACAATTATTTTTGTATCTTATTTATTATTCTATTTTAAGAATAGAATTATATTCAACAATTGTATGTTCAAAACTTTATCTTATCCTATTACTAAATTGAATCAACAATAACAATGAACTTAGGTCCAATCTTAAGATCAGGCCTCATGATTTCAAAAGTTTAACGTGGCTCAAATCATACAACCAACTAATTTAATTTAATTCTCATTATTATTATTTCCTTAGTTCAGTTTCAGAATTATGCTGTATGGGCCTGTCTATTTAAACTTAAAAAAGCACCTTTTTAATAAAATAAACAGTTTTTTGTTTTTTTATGTGTTTATCTAAATTATTTTAAAAAATCATTTTTTTAAAGTTTAAACAAAATAGTTCACATCGTGAATGGCAATCCCTTTATTTTATATTCTGTTAAGTGTATCAAGGGTATTGCAATTAATTAAATTTAGGGCTCCCAATTTTGATAGTACACAATTCTCTGGTAAAATAATTCACTAGTCCAATAGAATCGGGCCATAAAATAATTGTGAAATTCTTTCAAAACAAAGAACAAGGTTTTGTTTGTGCAATGCGCCTGAGTCCCGACAAGAATGGCACCAAGCTTCCAATTAATGTGTTCAGCATCCAAACCAAACAAAAAATTTCCAAATTTCTTTGTCGCTCAATGTGTTTTTCTAGTTGTTTTCTCCCCTCTTACTCCTTTTATCTCCCTATCAAGTTCTAATATCGAGTTTCTTTTATCTCTCTATTGGTTACCATCACACACATAACTATTATTTTCTTAAAAAATAAAATTTAAAAAATGCTTAAAAAAGGACTAACAATCATGTTCCTTCAAATAAGAAAATACTCTTTTATCATTACACTCAAGTACTCATTTAAACATTTAGTATAAAATATGTATATTTATATAAGTTTTATTTTTATTTTATATTATATTTATCTTTTAAAATAATACTTGTGATTTAGTGACAAAATTTATTTACTATAATATAGATAAAAAAAATAATGTTAATAAATTACATACATAAATATTTTAAAAAGATAGAAAATACTATTATTTTATTTAATTATGTATCTTTACTATATAATTTAATTCTTTTAAAAAAATTTATACCTGATTAAAGAAAGTTAAATATAAATAAAAAACACTATTATAATAAATAACAAGAATATATTAATATAGGTAAAAAAATATTGTCATTAAATCATATATATATATATATATATATATATATATATATATATATTAAAAAGATAATAAACTATTGTCATTTTATGAAATTATAATTTATGTAAAAGAAATATATAGTAAAGATAAAATTTATATTATATATTTACTTTATAAAATAAGTTTTGAATAATATGATAAAAATACATAAGATTATAAAAATATAATATAATATATAAGATAAAAATAAAAGTTAATAAATATACATATTCTAACTTCATCCTAGACAAAGTTTTTGGCCTTTTTGAGGAGGTTCATAATGGGCTTAGCCCTTTCAGGAATTCTCGATACAAACCTTGATAGGGAGGTTATCATGTCGGCTAGTCGTTGGGCCTCCTTCACATTCTGAGGACTTCTCATCTCGAAGATGGCTTGACATCTGTTCGGGTTGGCCTGCATTCCTCGGTGGGTGAGCATGTAACTCAAAAACTTTCATCCATCCACCCTGAAGACACATTTCTTGAGGTTTAGCCTTATGTTATATTTTTTGGAGCTAGCTGAAGACTTCTTCTAGATATACCAAATGAGCTGTCACATCGTCGGACTTGACAACCATGTCATCCACATAGACTTCCAGGTTTCGTCCAAGCTGACCCTGAAAGATTTTGTCCATTAAGTGCTAATGTCTGGCTCTAGCATTCTTTAGTCGGAATGGCATAACTTTGTAACAAAAGTTTGTGGATTCGGTGATGAATGTCGTTTTCTCCTTATCCCTAGGGTTCATCCTTATCTGATTATAGTTGGAATAGGCATCCAGAAAACTTAACACTTTGTGTCCAAACACTCCATCGACCAGTCGGTCGATGTTCGGGAGTGGATACTTGTCCTTGGGGCACACTCTATTCAAATCAATGTAGTTGGTGTACATCCTCCACTTCCCATTCGGCTTCTTGACCATGACCATGTTGGAAAGCCAAGTGAAGTTGTCGATTTCTCTTATGAACTAGATGGCCATCAACTTGGCCACTTCTTGCCACACTGCTCGGCACCTCTCTTCACCCATTTTCTCTTCCTTTGGGTGATAGGCTTGGCGTCCTCACATATGGCCAACCTATGACAACAGAAGCTTGGGTCGATTCTAAGCATGTTTGTTATGGACCAGGCAAACAAGTCAACATGTTCTCGGATGACTCGCTATATCTGGCTGTTGTCGTCCTCGGGTAGTTAATTCCCCAACTGAGTGACCTAACCTTCCTTAGGCCCAAACTGGAAAGTGGTTGTCTCTTCAACATGGGTCACTCGATTATCATCATTGGTTTTGGGGTCAAGCTCAAGTCCTTCTACTTCTTTGGCCTCAGTTCCAATCTCTACACAATGGACAACCTTAA
The DNA here is from genome assembly GCF_000004515.6 of Glycine max. Lineage (NCBI taxonomy): Eukaryota > Viridiplantae > Streptophyta > Magnoliopsida > Fabales > Fabaceae > Glycine > Glycine max. The sequence goes on from NC_038248.2 coordinate 8,833,284, forward strand.
GGGTTCTTTCCCTCGTTTAAGGTCGTAATCTAAGGTTCAACATATACGGTTATAATGGTCCCTACGTTCGACGACAATTTCATCGCTAGGTGAGGAATTAACATAATCGCGCCGAGGGCATTGAGTGAAGGGAAACTGAGGAGTATGTTATATGACGTATGGGTGTCCACTATTATGTGTCGTATCTTTAGCCTTTTCTACAGTGGTCCCTCATGCCAAAACTTGGTGTAGAGCCAGATGCAGCCCCTTGTCCCTACATGTTCTCCAGCAAAACCGAATAAGGGGTCATCGTGGGAGAGGATCTCGAACTCGGGTATGTCCATCTGTTTGAAAGTTTTCCAAAAAGGATGTCATTCAAGCTCCCTTGATCTACAAGGTCTTCTTGATGATGCAGTTAGCTATCTCCACGCCCACAACCATTGGGTTGTATTGCACTGGTTCAATTGCCTTGAAGTCCTTGATTGTGAAGGTTATAGGCGGCATGTTAGGCACTTGGTGCCAGGAGATCATGTTGACAAACTGGAATTGCTGAAGGTGTCTTTTTTGTGTGGAGGAAGTGGCCCCACCCCCAGTGAAGCCTCCAACTATGTTGTTTATGACCCGCCTCGATTGGTCAAAGGGTCTTTCTTCTTTCTCCCTGGAGCGACTTCAGTTCCTCTGCATGTTCGACCATCTTGCATGTTCCCAGTCTCTTCCCTGTCTGGACTCGGGTCATTTTCTCCCCTCAGGCCTGTATGACTATTGTTTGTGAACAAACTTCTTCAGGTGGCCAAGCTGGATGAACTCCTGTATCTTATCCTTTAGAGCACTACATTTTTCTGTTGAATGTCCACAATTGCAATGATACCGATAATGTTTTGAGTAGTCAGCCTTCGATGGGGTGTTGGTTTTCTTGAGCATGGTCAAAATATTGACAACTAAGGCCTGATCCATGATATGGGATTTGTTGGCGGTAAGAGGGATGTACTGGGTAAAATGCGACTCTTGTGGTGGTCGATCCCTCCTCCCTTCGTCATGGCCTCTGTTAGAGCCAGGCTTGTCATTATCTTTCTTGGCTGACACTGCCTCGGCCCGCACCTGGTTTTGGTATTCATCCAATTCGTTCATCGGCATGTATTTGGTCACTCTCATTTGTAATTCGTCAAGGTTAGATGCAGGTTTTTTGCATAAACTGTTGACAAAAGGTATCGATTGTAACATCATTATCAAGTGGTGCATAGCCACTACTGAGTTCAAGTTTTGGATATTCACTGCAACCTTTCTGAAACGTTACATGAAGGTCCATAATGGTTCTTTCTTCTCTTGTCGTATGTTGACAAGGGCCACAAATGTTAGGTGGTAAGGCTGACTAGTGGAAAACTACGTGCCAAAGCGAGCGACCAAGGTGTCGAACAAGTCCATGGAGTTTGGGGGTAGCTGTGTGAACCAATGAAGGGCTTGCCCATCAACGACATTAGGAATACTTGGCAAAGGATGGCATTGGTCGTGGTGTACAGGCTCACCTGGGTAATGTACACGATCAGGTGCTCGTCTGAGTCTGTGGTGTCGTCGTACTTATCAATGGTCAAGTTCTTCCAGTTGGAAGGAAGAGTTGCCTCCATGATGCTAGGGATGAAGGAGTTCTTTAATTGCAACAACTGTCTTCCTAGGGTATTAAAGGATGGGGGGATAGCGTTCAGATGCACGCTCAGATTAATGGCTTAGGGTAGGTTAACTGTAGTTGATTCGACCTCTCCTCCTCTGGTAGATTAGCCTCAGGTTGTCGTGACCTATGTGCCTCCCGAAGGTGAGCGCTCTCGCGTCGAAGGGTGATGATTTCCTCAGTGTGGTGTTTTTTCATCTCAAAGACTTGTGTCTGTAGTCTCCTGATTATGGAAGATAGGTCAATTTAATCTTCTATGTGAACATCTTTGTTATATTGATTGTTAGCTGGTTGCTTTATTGCGGCGGTGTTCATTCCAGTTATGGTTATACCCATAAATTCTTGGGGTCAGGATATATGTTACTTGGCCCTATAATGGGTGCCAAAAATGTTCCTGTCACAAATGGATTGGGTACTCGTCCTTCTACCGAAGGGTCTTCTACTGTGCCAAGAGGTCGTTTGCTTTTTGTTCCTAGTTAAGGATTCAAGTGCCTGAGTATCTGGTAGAGCGGAGGGAAGGGTATCTGTAAAAGGAACTTTGACGCTCAAGTGAGGGTTCAACTCAGAGCTATTAATGATATATAGTGAATAAGTGAGAATCAATCAGTACTCTTACCTAGGGGGTTTGCCCCTTTTTATGCTAACCTTGTTGGGCCAAGGGTCTTTGGGTCTGTCACATCATAATTACTAGTTGAGCAATACTCCTAATCATGCTCAGGTATCCCTAATTAAGTGGTTACCCTTAAGCAGATTTAGTGGTGATAATCACGACCGAATGGTTCTTGTTGTTCGTGCATGTTAAAGGCTGAGATGTATTATTTGACATATGCGGATATATGATCGAATGGTGTATTCAGTTTGGGTGTGCCAAATGTCCCTTCGGCCTTACCGTGTAATTTTATCCAATAAGCATGTATAAAGAGAAAGAGAGATGGTTGAAGAAAACATGAAAAGTTGGAAAAGTAACCACGTGCAGTTAAAAATAATGTATGTGAGTTTTAGCAAAATTGCGGGTAGTTTTGTGTGAACGGTTAAATAAAATGTGAAAAGAAAAATAAAAAAATTAAATAAAATGAAACTTAGAAATTAAAATTTACTTGAGGATTATTTACATTTATGCGAGGGTTAATGAAATAAAGTAATAGATTAGGAGATTCTGACATTAGTCACTACTACATATCTAACTTTCATCAATATTTTCTTTTTACACTTAATAAAAATGTTATTAAAAACTTTTTCTAACATTAAAAACATGTCGCTAAATTATAAATAAATGTTACTAATATGTTTTTGCAATATTTTACCAAATGTTGTGTATAATCCATGTTGTTAAAACCTACAAATGTCACAAAAAGACTTCAAAATAGGATTGACAACACCCTTACTAAAATGCCTAAACAGTCAACAGAAAGACTACGTCATGAGAGAACTTCATGAAGGGATCTACGATCTCCATACTGAAGGACACTCCCTAGCCACCAAAGCGGTAAGAGCTAGCTACTATTGGCCAACACTCAAGGCAGATGCCTCGACTTTACCAGGAGGTGCAGACGATGCCAAGAGTTTGCAGACGTGTCATGCACCCTTCCTGACAGCCTTCACAGTATGAGCTTCCCTTGGCCCTTCGCCATGTGGGGAATGGACATACTGGGACCACTGCCAAAGGCCTCAAGAGCAATCAAATACTTACTAGTCACCATCGACTACTTCACCAAGTGGATAGAAGCAAGACCACCATGGGAAATTACGGCCAACGAGGTGGAGAAATTCACCTGGAAACACATCATATGTAGGTACAACCTCCCATACACCATCGTTATGGACAACGACACTCAATTCAAAGCTCAAACTTACGAAGACTTCCTGACAAGGCTAGGCATCAAGCACCTAGTCACCTCTATCGAAAATCCTCAAACCAACGGCCAGGCAAAGACAACTAAAGAAGTCATCCTCTATGCCCTGCGTACTAGACTCGATAAGTCTAAGGGTCTATGGAAAGAGGAACTCTCTAGTATACTCTGGGCATACCACTGTTCACCCCAGACAACAACCAATGAAACTCCTTACCAACTCATATATGACACAACCAATGCAAGATCACACCATTAAGTCTCTAGTACGTGTCACCCACAATGAGTGACACATATGCAAGAACACACCACTATGTCTCCAGTACATGCCACCCACAGCGAGTGACATGTATGCAAGAGCATGCCACCATGACTTTAGTATATGCCACCCACAATGAGTGACATATATGCATACTACTAAGTCTCTAGTGCATGCCACCCACAACAAGTGACATGCATGCACAAGCACACTACCATGACTGTCGTATATGCCACCCATGACAAGTGACATATATGCAAGAGCATTCTACTATGACTCTAGTACATGTCACCCACGGTGAGTGACATGTATGCACGAGCGCATTTCCATGTTTTTCGTATATGCCAGCCACAGTTAGTGGCATATATGCAAAAGCATACCACTATGTCTCTAGTGTGTGCCACCCACGACGAGTAGCATGTATGAAAGAACACGGTGCTCAAAACCCAAGTCAGACAATTCCCTGGTTGATCCTCTAAAAGGCTCGCAAAACCTAAGGTCCACCCTTGGTGAGTCCTATTGATTTACACCACCATGTCTCCAATACATGCCACTTTGTAAAAGGAACATATGAAAGAGTATGCCATTACATCTCTAGTACATGCCACCCAGGGCGAGTGCCATGTATGCAAGAGCACAATACTTGTGTTGCATACAAGACTCGTCAAACTCAAGCTTCACGCTTGGTAATCCTCATAGGTTCATAAAATCCAAGGCTCGTCCTTGGTAAGCCCCTACACAACTCCATAGGCTTGACAAAACCCAAGGCAAATACGTCCTGGTCCAAGGCTCAACAAACTCAAGGCTCACTCTTGGTGAGCCATTTCTGTTACTAGGTTCCATCTCCACAGGAAATCGGGGTACACAAGGTCTACCCTTGACAATCTTTTCTATTCCTATTTTTTATCTGTGCAGGAATACAAGCCTATCAAAAACCCAAGGTTCGCCCTTGGTACACACTTCTACAAAACCCAAGGTACCCCCTTGGTATGCTTACTCACAACAACTACGACGATCACCATCAAAGGTCCAAGTTCAACAAAACAAACTATCACCAGATTATGTGGCAAGACCTTCAATCAAGTGGAAGTCATACTTAGTCCTCATAACCATTAGAGGAAAAACTTCACTGGTCAAGATGACTCATCACCAGATTGCATGACAAGACCTTTAATCAGGTGCGGCTCATACTTACTCCTCATAACCATCAGAGGAGAAGCTTCGTAGGTCAAGTGACTTACCCCACACTGGTTGGAAAGACCTTCAACTAGAGGCAAGTCAAACTTACTCCTTATAACCATTAAAGGATAAACTCAACAGGTTAAGCGACCTACCCCCAAACTGGTTGGCAAGACCTTCAACCAGGGGAAAATCAAACATATTCCTCATAATCATCAGGGGAGAAGCTTCACAAAGTAGACGAAAGTCCCACCAGATGGGTGACAAGACCTTTAACTAGGTTGAAATAAAACCTGAGATGATTTTGTGTCATCTACTTTTTATATGACCACCACGGTCCTACCTATACATCGACAAGGTCTTGTTTCCTGCACTGTCAAAGATTCCACACTTATCATCACGACGGGCTATTCATACTACCACAAGTATGGAGCGTTGCATAGACAAAGGCAACATACATGAAATACACATAACACATACATAAACTGTGCAAAATTTGTAATCAAAGGAAAACATGTGCATTGAAGAAAAATAAAATAATTGTCAACATTACAAGGCCTATGTGGCCAAAATTCCAACAATGAAGAAAAAAAAAGATAAACAGAAGGTAGTCTAGACACAAGCATCATTGCCTTGCTCCGCAGCACCCTGCTCCTCATCAATAGCCTCTTCCTCCGCAGCAATCTCCTCCTCGTTAAGCAAGACACCATCCTTCACACCCTTGAAAGGATTGAAGATCTAAGTCAAGGTCCTTGGTGAAAAACCCGACCTACCTGACGGCCTTGTTGAATCATTTTTCATGCTGCTCCATGACCTCCTTCTTGTAAACAACCAGCTCCTCCTCAAGCTTCTTGTTGGTTTTCCCCTCCTTGGTAACCCGCAGCTCAGACTCCTTCAGCCTAGACTCCGACTCCTTAAGTCGGGCCTCTAACTCAGCAACCACCTTCGCAAGCTCGACCCTCTCAGTCGCAATGCTTTCCACCTTTCTACCCAGGTCCTTCTTCTTCACTTTCAAATCCTTGCATCATTTGAACAATTCATCACCATCCATCCTGGTGTGTAGCAACTTGGCCAATAAACCACTAACTTTGGAAGACAGTTGGCGATTCGACCTTACGGCCTCAACAAAAGTAATGGTGGCATTGGCCACCTTAGGGTGCTCCACTTTCCAAACAGTGCAAGCAGTAGCCCTCCATTTGGCGACCTCTGCCTCCAAGGATGCCACCTTGTGTGGAGACTCTTGGTGTCGCTATCCATTCTCCTCCAGAATTTCCAAACTCCTCTAGAGAAAGACTTTGGCAGAATCCATAGCATTTTGCACCCCAGCTGACTTAATAAGGTTCTTATCAAAGGCTGACACAAAGTCAATCGGGGTCTTCTGCTCTGGCTTGTAAGTTGCACTCCACAATGAATCAGCATCACTAGAGATGTACAAATGATCCAAGGAGACGCAAGGGTGAGAAAGCAAAGAAGGCGACACCGCCACCAAAATAGTAAAGGGGAGAACTATTGGAGCTGAAGAGGAAGGAGGCAGCACTACAAGAGCACTAGTGGTTGCCATACTAGTACTTAGCTAAGGTGCAGCAACGGTGGAGGACGACGCCACAACAAAACCAGCCAAAACAGCTAGCACCCTAACTTCAATGATAACAGGAGCGGCCACCTAAGCAACCACAAAAGGAGGAGGAGAAAGAGCAGGAGTAGCAACAGGAGCCTCAATGGTTGATGGAGTTGGAGGCACATCCAGCACGATAGAAGGGTGACCCGCACTGGGCGTCAACCCTGCAACCTGCCTCAGGGCACAAAGGCTCATAGGGGCCTTCGACTTCTTACGACCAGACGACCCAGCACCATCATCCCACTTCCTCTTTGCCAAAATAGAGGAAAGAGCGTTGGGGTTAACCTCAGTAACAATAGCAATAGGGCCAACCTCACCAGTAGGTTGACCTTCTTCTCCAACAAGTGCAGCAGTAAACGATGGCATATTCCCACCTACAAGTCTGACCTGCTTCACGAGTGGCCTCCAGGAAAAGTCACCCATAATACTTGCAAAAAAACAACAACAACAACACAAGCAAGTGTTAGTTTTGGCCGACACCAACCTCAAACACAAAAGAGGGCAAGGTTAGGCACTTTACCATTCAAGGCAAGGAGGGGATCACTTATCGAAGGAAGAGACAGAATGGCCCATGCGTCCAATGAGGTTAGCAATAACTCCAAAATAGCTTTGTCAACTCTTTACATAAAGGTCAGCAGATCCTCGTCATATGACTTGAACCTGGTAGAGACAGACTACCAGTAGAATGGGAAGTGGGGCTTCGCATCCCTATTGAAAATCAGTGGCATACCATCAGCCACGACATCAGTAACTAAGACCTTAAAGAAACAATCCTTAAAATGATGAAAGATGTTTGAGTCAAACTCAAACAACTTCTTGGACACACGGTTCAAGGAGACCCATCTAATCTTGTCAGTCAACTTCATTTGGAAGAAAAACAAGAAGACCGACACATTAGGCCAAATGTTGAAGAAATGAAAAAATTTCAAAGGCCCTCACCATTGTCCAACTATTTAGGTGGCATTGAGAAGGGGCCTCATTCAAGTGCTCAAGCAGAGCACATTGGAAAGTGGTCAAGGGGAGAATGAGACCCAAGACCTCAAATAGACATTTATACATGAAAAAGAAAGGCAGGCTGCCCAACGCTGCCCTCAAGAATGGGAAGTCATCACTGTCACAAGCCTAAACGACCAACTTGTAGAAGTCCTCAAGACTCGTTAGTTTCACTTGACACTGAGGAGCAATGACACTTGCCGTTGAGGTCAAAGAGGACTTTTATTTTAGAACGTCGTCACTCACCCATTCATAGCTAGCGACAAGAGGGGTGGATGACAGTGACCCAGCACTATGGCTACATCACACGTGGGGAGACGCCCTGGCATCTCCATTGTCGCTACCTCTCTTCACACCCCAGAAGTAGAAGGGGGGAGGATCATAATAACCGGGACAAGCTCCCCGACAGCAGCGGAAGGCCGTACCCTCCCGCAAGGATAGGAAGTGCCCCCACCAGTCCGATACGAGACCTTACTTTCTCCGAAGAGGAGGACTCGCTATCAGAGGCACCACGATGAATATCCTCAAATGAGGAAATACCAATAGAGATGACGACTCGATCCATTGTGGGTTGCTCAATCAAGCCCCCTAAAATCACTGCCACCAATGCCAATGGCGGAATCAGACAAAAATAAAGACATTGTGGAAGACGAAAGTACCTTGAAAAATCGAAGAAAGTGAACAAAGAAGAAAAGGAAACCGTAAACAAGAAAGCAAGAAAGCAAGGGATCAAAGAAATTTCGAGAAGGAACAAGGACCCAAAATCAAATGTCCACTCCATTTAAAAGGAAGACAGACTCTTCGATAACTGATGGGAGCTGAAGTGGCTCCCTAAAATTTTGCACCATGACACACCTCCACTCAGGCACAAATTATGACTCTAGTACGTGTGTCTTCAATGCACTCTCCAACGGTCAGAAAAGGACAAAGTTGTCAAATCCGACGACTTCCCTTACCTGACACACCAAAAACACGTCCATCTCGGACAACTTGACAGAAGCAGCCCAGACAACACTTGCCCAGGCTCGGGGGCTTGACAAGCCACATTGACCTGTAATTCTGTCACACTTGCTGAGGTTACCATACTCGACATTGGACAACACTCATCCACACTTAGGGGCTTGACAAATTGGTCATTCTTTGCTTTTCAAGACTACTACCCTAGACATCAAACAAACTCCATCAACACGAGACAACTCCCTCTAGCATTGGATAATCTTTTTCACCCGCAAGCTGACTCAGAGCTTGGGGGGTTTATGTACTATCCAGGACCCACAAAATACATGTGACATCCTATGTGACACTCTGAGACACGTGTCAACCCTCCACGTCATCCCTACAACAAGAGCGCGAACACTCGACCATAGTCAGGCTCCCCAACTAACATGTTATCTCTAACCTATTAATATTCAAATATATTGGAATATCTTTATTTACTGGCAGGTAGTTAATTATTTAGAAAGCCACACATTATCTACAAGGTATGATTATCTTCTAGCTTTTATCTATAAGCTACAATTTATCTCTAACATTATTTACAAGCTCCCAACTATTATCTATAAGCTGAGAATTATCTGTAAAGGCTATAATAGTCCCTACAAATATGGATCCGCAGCTACGCTCTATTCCTATGAATACTAGGTTTCATCGAACTCTTTACACACATTCGCTCACACCTCGAGCTTATGCATACTTACTTTCATACGCATATACTTTCTTATTTCTCTTCACTCATATTCTTACTTAAGTGTCAGAGTCTTTTGTTTTGCAAGTCTCCCTTCCTATCCTCTAAACAAAGGTGTTTCTTCAAGCCGACGTATGAAGTCCAAGAGTTCACTTTGGACACATCCACCCTAACATGTCCTACTTTCGGATTTTGATAAGAACAACTTTCTAATATTGTGTTACAATGACCAAATAATTTGGATCCAAGGAAGTTGTAGATCCCTTTTCTTAGCATTGACATGGCAAAAAGAAACCGTAAGAGAAAATTTCAAAGGAACACAACACTCTAATTTTAACTTTTTTTTTACTAATTTTAACTTACTTAAATTGTCGAATATAAAAGTTGATGCTTTTATAAAGTATTATAATAAATAGAATTTTTTTTCCCATTTAAGCTTTATAGTTATCTTTTTTATGATTAAAAGAAATAATATTTAGATTGAGAGTGATTTAATTTATTTATAAGGATATTAGTGAATAAATATTAGTTGAAAATCTAATGAACTTAATACTTCAAGTCGCATTTACTGAAATTTTTAATATTTGAATACATGTTAATGCTTAAAAACTAATGATGTGTAATATTAAGAAAAAGAAAAATAAAAAAGGAAGAATTTTCGCATACCAACTTTAGTATGCATTCAATGCGCTCAAACTAACTCCCGAGAATGCAGCACACGTGAACATCCTTCAATATTGTGTGTACAACTCCAACTCTATCTCTATAACTTCCTTTCCTCTTTTCTCAAAAAAAAAAAACTTCCTTTTCTCATTCAAAACCTATTTGTTTTTAAGTTCAAAATAACATTGTAGAGATGAACAATAGTAATAATTGTTGATGTGTAATGCCATGAAGGTGGTGGTGCAGAATTTGACAGGAACACTTTTCTACATTCAAGTTGACAATGATGCCACGGTCGAAGATCTAAAGAAGGAAATTGAGGCTCAACAAAAGCTCCCTTGTGATCGTTTGATCCTTGCTCTTCATGTTGATTATCGCCCTCTAAAGAAAATAGAGGAAGAAAAAGCGTCTCTGATTGATTGTGGAGTTCAAGATGGATCCCATCTTTACCTTTTCTTCAATCCAATTGATGATGATTTTAAAGACCATTTCATGTTAACCTGGCCAGATTTCCATCTTGATTAGACTCACCAATCCGCATTAGTAAGAATATTTTATTTCTAAATTTTATACACATTTAGAAATATGGTAAAAATAGTTGTGTTGAAAGTTGGCCTTTTAATTTTAGTATTAAAGATGCTTGCATGGTTAATACGTGGATTATTTGCTCAACAAAAGTTAAATCTGCATTGTACAGTTATAATTCTACAACTCCATTTTCTTGAAATTGATTTATGTATTTTTTCATAAATATTTTTTTTTCATTTCTATCATTTGCAGATGATCAAAATCTATTTTATTGTTCTTTATACTTAATTGGATTCAAAAGCTTGAAGTTCCCTTAAATTTGTCATTTGACTTAACAGTGTATATTCTTTTAGAACTTTGAAGTTTAACACCACTATTAGTTCAAGGTTGTTTGTGTTAATCATGACGCCAGTCTTCAACTTTTACTTCAATAAGATATTGTATTATGCACTCGCAAATTTAAAAGCACAGCAGATGAAAATGGCTATTTGATTAAGTGAATAAATGTATTTTTTGTTTGCGAACATTATTATTTTACAAATTAAGCTCATAATTATGCAAGTTTTTTCAATATTTCAAGATACTTTTTATACATTTCTATTAGTTATGGAACACTACTTCAATGATTTGGTTTAATTTCTTTGTGCCTTTTAGTTAAATTTTTAGAATGGAGTCGTCAATAAGATTCAACAACAATATAAATTGAATAAGTAGACAAATTTTGTAAACAAAAATACTAACATGTACAAAGAAAACAAATCTATAAAATATCTTGGCATCAGGTGAAAGTATAGTAGACCCTGTTTTGTATTCTCATAAGGAATTATGTGTGATAGTAATTGTTGTTTATAGTTTGTGGTAATGTAAGGTTGGAAAATTCACTATGATTTGTCATTGGTAATTAGTCAAAGTGTTTATACTAGTTAAAGTTAAATTTAGTTGTATTGATTTTGTGCATGTCAATTTATATACCTTCAAATGACTATTGAGTAATCCCCCTTCTTTCCAAAAAAAAAAAAACTTTCTTCCCTAATCAATCCATTAGTTATTTTTTTATAGCAATAATCGTACTGAAATTTGAACTTATATTACTCCACCATTAGTTAATGGTTTGTAGAACCATTATGAACCTATTAATTTATTGTATTTTTATTTTGTTTCAATTTTATTTCTAAGTTCCTACTTAATTAAGAAATTGATTGGTGTACATTCCAGTCGTCATCAAGATCGTCCCAATGCCCAACTAAGTGGGTCAGATCCCAATAATGAACCTAGCGTGTGTGACTGATGAATGCTCCACTTCGATTAATATTTTTCCATTTATGTGTTATTATATCTTATCTAATCATATCTTACATATAAGAATCATGCGGATAAATATATGATTAGATCTTATCATATATCATACTTCTTCTGTTCTTATTTATAAGATTCAATTATCTAATTCATCACAAATAAGAAAAATGGTTAATTTAGTTTATAGCAATAAATTTATCTTAAATTTATAAATTTTTTTCAAAATTATCCTTATCATTAATATTGTTCTCTCTCTTCTTTTAATTAAGGGCATTTATATAAGATTGGCCCAATGGTTAGAGAAGAGTGAAGGGAGAAGGAAAGGGGGAGAGAGATCATGTGTTCAAATCCCCCAAGTGACATTTCTAATAAAAACTAACAAATTAATATTTGCCAATAAAAAAAATTAAGAATATTTCTAGTCTTAAAATAATTAATACAAGAAATGTTATAAATTGGGTCTTATAAAAATAAATAAACATTGTTTTAAACTTGGATCTTATATATAGGAACAAAGGTAGTATTGAATCACCACTATATAATAAACATTAACTCTAGAGAGAAAAATATATTACACATGTAACACCCTGATATATATCTATATATTATTAGTAATTATGCTTGATGTTTGATTATATTTGTTATGTTATTTTATCCGTAATTATTTTTGAGGAGGTCAGTTTAGTTATTATTAAAAGGGTGTTAGTAGTTAAAGCGTTAGCTTCTCAAAGAAGCCTCTTGAGAAAGCTTCTCAAAGAAGCCACAAGGAAGCTCCTCAAGGAAGTTACATGAAGCTGCCTCGGTAAAAACGCTTCTCAGCCTTCATTAACCGTTGGATCTTCTCGAAATTTGGTCTGGATCTTCACAGAACACTTGTCCAAGATCTGACCGTTGGGATCTTTGAGAAGATGTTTTGAGTGTGCACGAAGTTTCCGTTTCCGAGAGCATTGCTCATTTGTGCGTTTTGTGCCTTGTAGTCCAAGTAGCTTTGGAAAAACACCATTTTTTTTCTTCTTCTTTCTTCCAAAACCATTTCCAACGTCCCAAGCACTTTCTCCATCACCCACAGCCACCATTAGCCACCATAAACCACCGTTGTTCTTCGTTGAAATCCCACACCGAGAGGAACCCTTCAACCGAAGCGGAATCTTCCAACTTGTCTCGCGGTTTCAGCAGAGAATGAAACCCTAATCTGACCTTTTTTGTTTTCCTTCAAGGTAACCATGGTTCTATGCTTGTTTCCTGTTAGTTTCATCTTACCTTTGCATCATTTCTGAGTTTGGAAACCGTCATTGCATGTTTTACGCTTCCTCTAAAAAACCCTAGAGCAAAGAGACTTTGTAAACATTATCTTTTCATGAAATGGGTGTTATTTTGTGACCTACACTGAACCCCGATCTGGCATGATCGGAATTTCAAAATGATGTCCCTTTGTAAAACCCGAAATGCTCTCAGCCCTTTTCATGTAGTGATGTGGGTGTTTGACCCAGAGCATTGTTATTAGCTTTGTTTTCAGAAATCCATATTAAGTCTCCTTCATTTTGACATGATAGAGGCTTAGGTGAAATCGAAGAGTGGGGACGAAAAAGAAATCTCCAAGTGACGTGACGAGGAACCCGCGGGGAGCTCATAATAGGTGAGGGGAGTTTATTATAAAATTTATCGTTTTAACACCATAGTTAGGGTTAGGGAACCTAGCTATGAGGATAAATGTCTATCCCTATTGCATGCTGATTTTTCTTTTATAGAAAACAATGTTTTTCTTTTATAGAAAACGATGTTTTTAACAAATGGGATGCGATATAATTGTTATTGATATGCATGCTGGTTTTTCAGGAAAGACTATGTTTTGACGAATGGGATGCGATATATATATTTATTGTGATAAGCGATATTATTGTCTTTATTTGATTTGTGTTGTTTGAAGACCTGGGAAGTGTGAATCTCAGGCATGAAAGAAATATATGTGTGAGAAATGCAATTGATTGTTGATGTCGCTATTGAGGATTTTAATTGATATGTGGTGATATTGATTTGAGATGACGTTGTTAATAAAGATCATGTCAACATGAATTAATGTTATTGTTGATGATTATGTGAATATGAAATGAGTTTGTTGTTGTTGTTGATAACGTCATTGAGACGAGATGATGTCTATGTTAAGAATGATATAGAAATGAAATGTTGATTGATGTTGGAAATGCATTGGCATGTGCATGTTGTGTATGTTCGTGGGGGGCGAAGTGCACTGACCTTCCATGGTCTTTGGCACTTGCTTTGGGCCACGTTCATACGTTGTATGTTGTGTATGTTCGTGGGGGCCGAAGTGCACTGACCTTCCATGGTCTTTGACACTTGCTTTGGGCCACGTTCATACGTCGTATGTTGTGTATGTTCATGGGGGTAAGTGCACTGACCTTGTCGGATGGGCCAAATGTGGGTGACAAGCGTGGTTAAAGAATCTAAGTATTTCTGAGGGGATGCTTAGGCGCTTTAATTGATCCATGGTCTTTGGCACTGCTTTTGGCCATGTTCATAGCTCATATGACACATGAAATAGAGTAACTGTGGCAGAGTGTACTTTGTACTGAGGGGGCGTGTCACCTAGTAGGGAACTCCTCTGGGCCCCCAGGTTGATCACCTATGGGGGGCAGTTACGTGTACAACCGGGTGGTCTCGACGAACTCTGTATGGTTTCTTAAGTGAGAGTGTCCTGTGGACACGCTTAGGCTATTTCCTGAGATTTGGTTGTTGGTACGTACCACATTGCATCTGAGAGTTGAGTCAGGTGCATGCATCATTTTGTGCAGTCATGATTGGATCCATGAATGGATGATGAGAAATTGTTGAATATGGATGATGAGTAAATGTTGAATGTGGATGATGAATAATTGTTGGATGTGAGTGTTGAATAATGAACATTGTGTAAGCTCATAATGTTTGCCTATGTTTCTTGCTAATTAGGGTTATTTGGAATTGGTATTGGTTCTTTTTATAATGAACTCATCTTTGCAATTTTGTATCGTGTGGTTGATACCTGTGATGATCACGAACATTGTTCGTGGGAGCAGAATGACAGCAGCAGGGTACGGGGAGTAAGATTCTGGTGAGGAGTCTCCGAGGCGACGTGATGACGTTGGCATTATTTTGGAAGAGAGTTGTGTTTTGTAATCAACTCCTCCGTAGTTAGTTTTAAGTTTTATTTTGTTGAGTTAAAGATGTAAAACTTGGATTTTAATTATATTTATGAACAGATTTAATTTTCGTTATGTGTATGACGTGTACTGAGCTACTGTTTCTATATAATTATGTATATTCACTTAAGTAATGGCGTGTTGTTGGGTAAATGTATGTTGTGACAAAATTATTTTTATTTTCATAAGCAAATGAAGGAAATTCTTTTTTATAAAAATTGAAATTATCGCATATTAGAGTGTTGATATCGTAGCAACGAGGCGGGTCGTTACAACACACATGCTCTGGGTAGCCAACCTCAAACCCTAAAGGAAACCTACACGAAAAAGATTGATTCGGATTCACATGATTACCATATTGATTCAAATTTGTGACCGCCCCTAATCATCATAATTGATGTTGTCATTAATGTCATTGTAACTGTTATCACAAAAATATTTCTCAAATGCTTGTATGTCTATCTTTGACGTCATGCCCGTTTAAGTGTTTTGTTTACAAAAAAGATAATGATGGATAAATATTGATCCCTTCTTATTTAAAACATCAACACAGAAAGAGAAAACATATATAAATCAGGTTCGACCCTGAGGGTTGTTCGGAGGGGCAATCGCACCAGACCCATGAATAAAGGGGGGCCAAAAAAATTAATATGAGAAGATATTTTTTTAATTGTTTTGGAAATTATATGTCAATTTTTTTAATGAAATATATGTTTATATTTTAGGTTTACCTATAGTTTTGACCTACCTATTTTGCTTAATATGTAATTTTGGTTATTCCATTTTAAAAAAGAGGCATTTTGTTTTCCTATTTTAGGCCTATGTTTTATTTATTTTTTATTTTGGTCCAATTAAGTCCTAGACATAACGTATTCATTTAAGCTACAATCAAGAAATGATTTAATTAATTAAAATTTAAGAAATAAAAGAAATATATATATATATATATATATATATATATATATATATATATATATATATATATATATATATATATATATATATATATATATATGTATATATGTATATATATATATTTTTTTTAATGTATGAGACTATATATCTCTATTTCAAAATAGGGGATCAAAAATACAAATTTAAAAAAAGAGGGGGCGCGGATTATATTTACGCTTATATTTTATAATAGACATATATATATTTTTCTCATATATATATATATATATATATATATATATATATATATATATATATATATATATATATATATATATATATATATATATATATATATATATATATATATATATATATATATATATATATATATATATATATATATATATATATATATAGACATAACGTATACATTTAAGCTACACTCAAGAAATATTTTTATTTATATATATATATATATATATATATATATATATATATATATATATATATATATATATATATATATATATATATATATATATATATATATATATATATATAAGTAAAATTGAGAACATGGCCAAAATTATGAATTTTTTAAAGTAGGAGACTAAATATCTCTATTTCAAAATAGGGGATCAAAATTACAAATTTAATAAAATAGGAGGATCGGATTATATTTAAGCTTATATTTTATAATAGACTTAAATATATTTTTATCATTTAAATTTAATTCATTATTGTATTTTGTCTCTAAAATTATATTTAAATCTATCTTTTACATTAGGAGGTTTAAAAAAGTATTTTTTTTTAAAAAAGATTAAGAGATTTAAAAAATAAATTTAAATTCAGGAAACCAAAACAATAATAGACTAATTTAAGAGACTAAAAATATTTTTAAATTTTATAATATTTGTTTATAAATGACCCTTATAAATTATTTCACCGTGAACCTATAAAATATCATGATTGACCTGAAATAAATGTAAATGTGATAGGTGATTTAATGTGATTGCATGATAGAAAAAAGAATATCAAATAGTTAGTTTCATATGTCATTATCCTTAACAAAAGTACTAGCTGGACCTCTGCGTCTTCTATCCAAACAATTTTGTCCATAGGTGGCTGCGCAAGAAGCTGTCGTTAATTTAATTCCAGAAAGATTCCTTGTACACACTTCAAGCCTCGTAAAAGTTTGAAGACGCCGCCACCAAATCACTCCTAGGCATCTAGAATCGGAAAACATAAGAATTGTAAATACAATTTGCGCAATGCCTTTTTCACCTGCCACAGTACCTTTTTTTCTTTTATGCTTTGCAATTCTTTCTCCTTAAAGAGTTGTCTAGTATAATCAAAGGTGCTGAAAAAGATGAAAATTTACAACATGAGATTTATAATTTTTTAAACTTCAAGAAAAAATCTGACGATTTTTAACACTTCTATATTAAAACTAATTATTTTAAAATGTAAAATATTGACAATGTTAGTTTAAAAATAACATAAAAACCAAATTGACTGTGTTATAAATTTAAAAGATTAAAAAAAACCTTTTTTGTAGTAATGTATGTGCTTGTTTTACGTTAAAAAATTTATTTTGAATTTAAAATTGGTTTTAGATCATTTTTAACATGTTTGATTTCATGTTGAAAAAAATTAAAATTAACTATGGTTCAAAATTGATTATGAATTTAAAATAATTTTAAATAACTTTTACTTTATATAAAAAATTTATAATGAATTTCACCTTTAACTCAATTTTATATTAAAAAAATTTCAAACATAAATTATATTACTATGATCAATTTTATAAAATCATTTTTTTAAAAATAATTTTATCCATAATCATCATAACACACTATTAAAATCAAGGGACAAAAAGGTACTATGTTATTCCATTATTAAATTGAAAGATATGGTAAAGTAACATGTACGTCACATGCTGCATGTGTAAGAATTAATGTCTCATGTGAGGGGCATGTGACTTATGTAGGGAATAATAAGTAAATAATTAATGATTAATGGCTAAATTGTAATTGGGCTTAATAGGAGAAGTTTCTAGAGCTAACTGCTACTTGATGGGAGTAGTG
Organism: Glycine max; assembly: GCF_000004515.6. Lineage (NCBI taxonomy): Eukaryota > Viridiplantae > Streptophyta > Magnoliopsida > Fabales > Fabaceae > Glycine > Glycine max. The sequence continues at coordinate 8,851,174 of NC_038248.2, forward strand.
GTTATAAAAGGGGGTTAATACCCACTAACGTGAGATAAGGTCCCCTTCCTGACCAGAAAAGTGTTTTCTCTCACTCATAGTCATCACGAATGGAGAGAGGCAGAACAGAAAAGACAAAGGAAGTGAAATCTTATTTCTCTCTTCTTTCAAGGAAATCAAAGTGCACCGCAGAGAAGTTCCTATGGAGAAAGGTACAAGTCTTCCTATGGAGAAAGGTACACATCATTATCTATTGTTGTTTATTGATTGTTTGTGAGAACCATAGGTTTCAAGATCCTGTTGTTTCCTATCATTGATAGTCTAGGAAACCCCTTAAGAATTTTTACATGTGGTATCAGAGCATGTGTTATGAAATTTATGATTCCCCAAGAATGATTTAATTTCTCTTAATTATACATGAACCCTAATTATGAAATTTAGGGATAATTTAATTTCTTTCAATTATGTATGAACCCTAATTATGAAATTTAGGGATAATTCAATTTCTCTCAATTATGCATAAATCCTAATTATGAAATTTAGGAATTTTATTTTCCGCTGCATGTATTGTTTTATTGGCAATATATTTTATTATTGTTGAATACCAATTTTTGGAGAAAGATTATTTAAAAACTTATGATTATGGGAGAGAAAGCTGCACGACATGTATATATTGAATTTGGAAAAAGTTTTTACTTCTAATGGTGAAAGAAAGGAAGCGTGCCTAAATGTAAAGATTCAATTTCAAGTTTGAAAAGCTGTGAAATTTTGGAAATTGCTATTTGCAACCTTATGTTTGCTATTTCCAATCCCACTTGATCTTTTTTTTACCGAAAAATTATTGTTGAGCGTGATTAAAGGATTGAAAGTTTATGTTCTATAATTAAATTAATGTGAATGTTTTGCAATTATTGGTAGCAGTAAATATATCTATATGCTACATATTTGCTTGAACGTGTTTGAATGCAAAAACACAAATAAATGCAAATATTATTTTATGGCCTGGAATGAAATTAATAGAATGGCTATGAATTGTTAATAGCAATAAGTATGTGCAGACCATACATATTTGGTTGGAATTAAATGTATGTTGAATTTGTTAGTCACCAAAGTGGCCAAATTTGTAAGGTTATTTAATTCCAAATTAATGATTATTTCAATTATACTTGGTTGGAATTAAATGTATGTTGAATTTGTTAGTCACCAAAGTGGCCAAATTTGTAAGGTTATTTAATTCCAAAATTAATTATTATTTTGATTACTCATAGAATAATGGATGCTAAATTATATGGTTATTGGTTTATGAGTAATTGAAATTCATTGTTATAAGGCATTTATGGATCGCCCAAAGGTTGATTAGTTGTTCTTATAATTAATGAATATAATTGTAGACGATTTGTGTGTATCATTAGTTTTATTTATATGCCCAAAGGAAATAGATACTACTAATTGGTGCATATTTAATTGCCAAATAATGTTAAAATTTTATTAGCATCATTATGTTTGTATGTTGTGTGTTGATGTATCACCCAAAGGAGAACATCAATATACATTGACTGTTATCTGAATGAATCATATGTATGACATGTATTTTATGTCTCAAAACACTTATGTGAATTTTATTATGTAATACATGTTTTGAATTCATTGGATTCTTATGTATCATCTGAGCCAATTTTAATGGGCTTAACTTCTCTGACTGAAATGAGCAAGTCCAATTTCACCTCGGTGTTTTGGATCATGATCTTGCTATGTTGGAAGAGAAGTTTGTTACTATTATTGATGTTAGTAGAAATGAAGAGAAAATTCATTATAAAACTTGGGAAAGATCCAACAGACTCAGGCTAATGTTGATGAGAATGACTATTGCAGACAGTATTAAGACAACTCTCCCTAAAATCGAAAGTGCTAAAAAGTTTATGTGATTAGTGGGAGAGCGCTCTCAAACAGCTGATAAGTCTGTTGCTGGGACATTAATGAGTACATTGACCACCATGAAGTTTGATGGTTCACGTACTATGTATGAACATGTCCTTGAGATGACAAACATTGCAACAAGACTTAAGACCTTGGGAATATAATGGTTGTGAATGAGAACTTTCTTGTTCAGTTTATTCTAAATTCATTATCGTCTGAGTTTGGTCTGTTCTAAATGAACTATAATACCATGAAAGATAAATGGAATGTGCATGAATTGCACAGTATGTTAGTTCAGGAAGAAACGAGGCTTAAGAATCAAGGAAGTCACTTAGTCCATTATGTTAGCCACCAAGGGAATCAAGGAGCTTGAAAAGAAATTTATGAAGAAGAATGATAAAGGTAAATGGTCATTAAAGAACAATGACGACTCTTTGCAAATCCAGAAGAAAGGTATTAAAGGGCAATAATTGTCAATTTTGTGAAATTAAGATATTTCCAAAAAAAAAAAGGATTGCCTAAAGTGTAAGTCTTGGTTCGAAAAGAATGGTGAGCTTAATGCTCGTGTATGTTTTGAATCAAACTTAACTGTAGTTTCCCATGATACATGATGGATTAATTCTGGATGTATGACTCATGTTTCTAACATTATGTAGAGATTCCTTACAATCCAAACCATAAGCCCAAATGAGAAGTTTATTTTCATGGGGAATGAAATGAAAGCTCCAATGCAAATAGTTGAGACTTATTGTTTAAAACGCAACACTGGACATCGTTTAGATTTACTGGAAACTCCTTATGTACCTAGTTTATCTAGGAATTTAGTTTCATTATCTAAACTTGATGTTACTGCATACTTTTTTAATTTTGGTAATGAATGTTTCAATTTATTTAAGCATAATCATCTCATTGGTACTGGTATCCTTTATGATGGTTTATATAAATTGAAATTAGACAGTTTGTATGCTGAAACTGTTTTGACTCTGCATCATAATGTTGGCACTAAACATAGTTTAGTGAATGAACGATCTGCTTTCTTGTGGCATAAACGTTTAGGTCGCATTTCTAGAGAAAGGATGGAAAAATTAATAAAGAATGAAATTCTTTCTTATCTAGATTTTATGGATCTAAATATTTGTGTGGGTTGTATTAATGGAAAACAAGCAAAACATACAAAGAAAAGAGCTACAAGAAGCACTCAGCTTCTTGAAATTGTGCATACTGATATTTGTGGACCTTTTGATGTTAGTTCTTTCGGAAAGGAATAATGCTTTATCACCATTATTGATGATTATTCACGTTACGGTTATGTCTACTTACTGCCCGAGATTTCTTAGGCAATGGATGCCTTAGAAATTTACTACAATGAAGTAAAATGACAATTAGACATAAATGTGAAAATTATTAGATATGATAGAGGTGATAAGTATTACGGAAGATATGATGAAACTGGGCAACACCCAGGTCCATTTACTAAGCTTGTTCAGAAACGTGCATTTGTGTGCAATACACAATTCCCGGTACACCACAACAAAATGGTGTATCAGAAAGGCGTAATTGAACTTTAATGGATATGGTTAGGAGTATGTTAATCAATTAGACTTTACCCGTATCTTTGTGGATGTATGCCTTGAAAACTGTCATGTATTGAACAGGGTTCCTAGTAAGACAGTTCCAAAGACACTTTTTGAACTGTGGACAAATAGGATACCTAGTATAAGGCACCTGCATGTTTGGGGTTGCCAGGCAGAAATAAGGATTTATAATCCGCAAGAAATAAAATTGGATGCAAGAACAATCAGCGGATATTTCATTGGTTATCCAGAAAAGTTAAAAGGGTATATGTTTTATTGTTCTAATCATAGTATGAGAATTGTCAAAACTGGAAATGCAAGGTTCATTGGAAATGATGAAATCAGTGGGAGTACAGTTCCACGAGAAATGGAAATTAAAGAAGTTAGAGTGTAAGTCCTTTTAGCTTATGCCTCTAACAATAAGGTGATTGCTCCTTCAGTTATTGCTACAAAATTAATGAAGAGGAGCAACACAATAATGAACCCATGATGCATAATGAACCTATTATGGAGGAACCACAAGAAGTAGCATTAAGAAGGTCTCAAAGAGAAAAGGAGACCAGCTATTTCGAATGATTATGTGGTATACCTACATGAAACAGAAACAAACTTAAGCATTAATGATAATGATCCAGTTTTGTTTTCACAAGTTGTAAGTTGTGATAGTTCTGAGAAGTGGTTAAATGCCATGAAACAAGAGATAGATTCCATGGAACATAATGGTGTTTGGGACCTTGTAGAATTACCAAAGGGTTGTAAGAGAGTTGGTTGTAAGTGGGTCTTCAAGACTAAACGTGACTCTCATGGCAACCTTGAACTTTACAAGGCTAGACTTGTTGCTAAGGGATTTACTTAGAAATATGGCATTGATTATAAAGAGACGTTTTCACCCGTCTCACGAAAGGATTCTTTCAGGATTATTATGGTATTAGTAGCCCATTATGACTTGGAGCTACATCAGATGGATGTGAAAACTGTCTTTCTTAATGGAGATTTAGAGAAGAATGTTTGTATGGACCAACCAATGGGGTTCTCAGTTGAAGGAAATGAACACTTGGTGTGCATACTAAAGAAATCAATATACAGTCTTAAAGCAAGCTTCCCGCCAATGGTATTTGAGGTTTAATGATACCATTATTTCCTTTAGATTTAAGGAAAATATTGTTTATCGGTGTATGTATCTGAAGGTCAGTGGGAGTAAGGTTATTTTCTAATTCTGTATATTGATGATATCTTGCTTGCAGCTAACGATCTTGGTCTTCTTCATGAGACTAAGAAATTTCTCTCTAGAAACTTTGAAGTGAAAGATATGGGTGAGGTAAGCTATGTGATAGGGATAGAAATATTCCATAATAGATCACAAGGATTGTTAGGCTTATCTCAGAAAGTATATATATCGATAAAGTGCTAGAGAGATTCAAGATGGAAAGGTGTTTAACATCGCCTATTCTAATTTAAAAATGAGACAGAGTTAGTCTCGCACAAATGAAAGTAATTTTGTATGCATCAGTTGTTGTTGCATCTAAGAGCTGAATTTGTAGTATGTTTTGAGGCTACAATTCAGGCTAATTGGCTGCGGAACTTTATTTCAGGGCTTGGAATTGTCGACAGTATTGCTAGGCCACTGAAAATGTATTGTGATAACTCCACAACAATATTTTTGTAAGAACGACAAGTACTCTAAGGGTGCTAAGCATATGAAATTGAGGTACTTTGTCGTGAAGGAAGAAGTTCAGAAACAAATAGTGTCAATAGAACATATTAGCACAAACCTTATGATAGTTGACCCTTTGAATAAGAGATTATTGCCCAAGACATTATAGAACATGTTGAAAGTATGGACATTATTGTTATTGATGATCATTAAGTGTAATTTACCTTATGTAATTTTGCTGACACTCTGAGCTCAATTATGATATGTTTCTGATTACCTGTTCTCTCTGTTTGCATGCATGTTTGTGTTAGAGTAATGTTAACAGGTTTTGTCTTGAATGAAGACATTATGTTGGACCAATTATGTACTCCTAACTAATGGTCATATTAAGGAGAAGACTAATTTGTAGTACATGGAAGGGACTATGTCGATCAGATGATGTACAACCGCCATGACTCGAATTGGTTCCTATTCTTAATCATGAAATTATGATGTACCCAATGTATAGAACAATTTAGTCAATTTTAATGCGCATTATGTTAGTTAATCTATTTATTTATTTAGTCCATAATGTTTATTAATGTCACATGAGCCAAGTGGGAGAATGTAAGAATTAATGTCTCATGTGAGAGGCATGTGACTTATGTAGGGACTAATAAGTAAATAATTAATGATTAAGGGCTAAATTGTAATTGGGCTTAATAGGAGAAGTTTCTAGAGCTAACTGCTACTTGATGGGAGTAGTGGTTATAAAAGGGGGTTAATACCCACTAATGTGAGATAAGGTCCCCTTCCTGACCAGAAAAGTGTTCTCTCTCACTCATAGCCATCATGAACGGAGAGAGGCAGAAAAGAAAGGATAAAGGAAGTGAAATCTTATTTCTCTCTTCTTTCAAGGAAATCAAAGTGCACCGCAGAGAAGTTCCTATGGAGAAAGGTACAAGTCTTCCTATGGAGAAAGGTACACATCATTATCTATTGTTGTTTATTGATTGTTTGTGAGAACCATAGGTTTCAAGATCCTGTTGTTTCCTATCATTGATAGTCTAGGAAACCCCTTAAGAATTTTTACAGCATGAACCATTATGATTTGCCTCGTTAATTGTTACACAAAGCTGAGGACTATAAATAACTAGGCGTTGTGCTGAATCCAACCAAAGAAATGAATTGAAGTTGCTTCTAACAAAAAGTATCTAAGTTTTATATCCTCTCTATATATATATATTATATAGTTTTCTGCAGGCAATTAAGCTCTCAGCCAAATACGCACAAATGGGGAGCCAGAGTTACTTCAAGGCTTTGATTATTTCTTATAGCACTAATTGGATCAACTCAAGCTCAGTTGCAGCTTGGTTTCTATGCCAAAAGTTGTCCAAAGGCTGAGAAAATAATTTTGAAGTATGTTGTTGAGCATAGCCGCAATGCTCCATCACTAGCAGTTGCTCTCATAAGAATGCACTTCCGTGATTGTTTTGTCAATGTATGTAGATAATTTATGTTTCATTTTCTAGTCAATGGCTATTTAATTTGTTAAACTGAGGAGGTAAGAATGTAACATTAATATCTAGTACATATATTAATTTCAGGGTTGTGATGGATCAGTGCTTGTGAACTCAAAATGTAAAATAATTTCCAGCAAAACTAGGAAAACGTACTGACTGGAGTAATTTCTGGCAATCAGTGAGTCAGTAGTAAAAGTAAAAGGAATGTTGGACTTGATGTAAACGACCTTGTCTTGCTTTCTGGTATGTCAAATACTAAGTTTTGTAATAAAAATTAGGTTTAAACATGTTTTTAAAATTTAAAATTAATCTTTTTAATGTTTGAGAAAAATTGTTTTAGTACCTCCCTCAAAACATCCTATGCCCAAACGCAAATGAATACATTTTAAGGAAAACACACATGTAGCCAGTTGTTTGACAATTAGAATGCAAAATCAAAGTGGATTGTCAAGTAAGTGACTTATAATTCAATAGCTACAAGTGAAATCTTTAACGACATTTGGATGAATGGATTAAAATGGATCCTTTTCAAATTATAAGAATAAAATGATCAATTTTAAATTTGGAAGACAAAAAATAAATTATCATATTTAAAAAACTAAAAATATATTTAAGCTTAAAAATTTACATTAAAGGAACATAAGTTACCAAGGTGAAACTCTAATTTTGATCGGATAACAATATCAAAATCATGCAAAAAAAAACTATATGTAAGTTTTATCATTTCCTTTGTTACACATTTTAAATTCTTCGATTCTAATCACCAAAGATTCAATTCCCTTAAAGTGCGTTTGGATATAAAATTTTAACTGAGGAAAGTAATTTATCAGAGAATTTAAATTTCTTTAATATAAAATTCATTGTTTGAATGTTTTTTTTATGAAGAATTTAAATTTTTGGAATTTTAAAACAGAATTTTAAACAACTAAAAATGTGGAATTTTAATTTCCTTCTAAAAGGTGAGAAATTAAAATTCTCTTCTTAATAGAAGAACCTTTCAAAACGTTCGCGTATTTCCTTTATAACCTTCATCCTCTCTTCCACCTGAAAGTTTCCAAAATTTCGTTCTCGAACTCGTGACTCTTCTCTCACGCCGAGGAGCCTCTTCTTCAAGAAACACCGTCTGAACTCGTAGAGCATCAATTGGGTGCGAGCGTAGTGGATACGTAGAACTGCACCCGCTAGTTAGGGGAGCAGCTGTCGCTGCCCATCATATGGCGGAGGTGCTCGCCGGCGTGGAGGGCCTTGGCCATGCCTTGCGTCGTTGATTGAATGTTGTGGTCGGGTGTGGTGGTGTACGCCGCCATGTCCTGGTTTCCCTGCGACTCCCCATGCCGCATCAATATTCTTCTCTTTGGAAGCACACCAACCATATATTCTTTTCTCTTTGCATTCATTTTTTTTCACCCTGACAATTTTAATTTTTTTTTTATCAAAACATAAAATTTTGAAAATAAAAGAATTTCAATTAAAATATTTAAAATTCTTAGAATTTTAAATTTCTCATAATTTTAAATTCCTTCATCCAAACACACCCTTAGGTGCTCAGACGATTGGTGTTTCCCATTGCCCATCAATTGTAACCCGTTTATATAATTTCACTGGCAAGGGTGACACTGACCCGACTCTAGACAATGAATATGCAAAAAATCTTAAGACCTTTAAGTGCAAGAATATCAATGACAACACCACACTTATTGAGATGGACCCCGGAAGTTGTGACACATTTGATCTTGGCTATTATAAACAAGTGGTTAAGAGAATGGGCTTGTTCCAATCAGATGTTTCATTGCTTGAAAGCTCTAACACAAGGGCTATTATCATCAGACAACTTCAATCAACTCAAGGATTCTTTGCAGAATTTGCCAAGTCCATGGAGAAAATGGGACGAATTAATGTCAAGATCGAAACAAAAGGAGAGATACGGAAACATTGTACACAAATAAATAGCTAAGAATATATTGGTATTGACTCACCTAAGTGCAATTTATATGTTTACTTTTCAACACTAAATTTTGTTTTGGTTTCGTTATTTATGTTATGCCAATGGTTTCTTGATATATGAGATACCTTATGGTTATGGTTTATTGTTTTTCCAAGTGGTGTGGGAAAGATTGGGAGTGATTTTCAAGCTTGAAGGGAAATCATGTTACGGTGGTAATAAGAAGTAGTTGAGAAAGTTGCAATGCACAATTGTGCAATAAAGTCTCCTTTGTTATGTTGGAAATTTATTACCATTCAAATAAATCTTTCTTTCTTTCTTTAATAAGGCACAATAAAAGCACACACTGAGGTAGATGGAAATAACAAATATTAAATAGATTGAAATGGCCTTGATTTGGAAGTTTACCCGTAAGGCCTCACCTAAACTATGATTTAAAATAAACAAATAAATAACTCCAAGGATAACCCTTTATTCATTCTTATTTGAACAGTACTTACATTTAAGTATTACATTATTTCAAGCAAAAAATTTTACTATACTAGATAAAGTACTCGGTCAAGTCGAAGGGACACTTGGCACATCCAAACCGAGTACCCCCTTGGCCATATATCCATATATTTTGTACAAGCCATCTCGGCCATCAACATGCACAAATGGTGAGTACCATTCGACCGTGATTATCACTAATAAACCCACTCAGGGTAATTACTTAATTAGAAATGCCTAAGCATGATTAAGAGGTGTATTACTCAACTGGTAATCAGGTCATAGACCCTAGGCCCAGTAAGCTCAATATAAAAAGGGATAATCCCCCAGGTAAGAGGACTGATTCATTCTCAAATATTCACTATATATCACAAACAACTATGAGTCGAACCCTGACTTGAGCGTTGGGGTACTTTTTGCAAGTACCCCCTCCCCGCTCTTTCTGACTCACACACACCAGAGGATTTGACAAGGAACCACCAGAGAAGACCTTTCAGCGTAAGGGTAAGTATCTGGTCCATTTGTGACAGGAACATTTTGACATCACCGTGGGGCTGTGTAAGATATATCATGACCACAAGAGTTCATGGCAATAAGAAGGATTGGAACGAATATCACAACAATGGAGCAACCGACCAATGACCACAATGAAGACATTCATGTAGAGGACCAGATAGACATGTCCTCAATAGTTCACAGACTATAGGCTCAGGTCTCTAAAATGTGAAGGCACCATGCTGAAGAAGTCGCCGTCCTTTGGCGGAAGAATGTTCACTTGCGAAAATGTCGCCACAACCTTAGGCTAACCTGCCAGAAGGAGGAGAAGTCGAGTCAACCGCAGTCGGCTTACCTAGAGCCACCAATTTGAGTGTGTGTCAGGACGCTATTCCCCCATCCATTAACATTTTAGGGAGACAACTATTGCATTTTAAGAACCCTTTTGTCCCTAGCATCATGGAAGCAACTCTTCCTTCCAACTATAAGAACTTGACTATCGAGAAGAATGATGATACCACAGACCCAAACGAACACATGGATGTGTACATCACCCAGGTGAGCCTATACACCACGGATGATGCAATCCTTTACCAGGTGTTCTCGACATTGCTGAAGGGGTAATCCCTTCATTGGTTCACATGGGTACCCCCCCCCCAACTTCGTGGATTCATTCAACACCCTGGACACATGTTTTGGAAATAGTTTTCTACTAGTCAGCCTCACCACCTAACGTTTGTGGCCATCGCCAACATCCAGCAGGAGAAGAAGGAATCATTTCGGACCAAGTGTGGGACGATGTCGTGATGGCCAAGAAAGATAATGACAAGCCCAGCTAACAAAGTTCGTGACGACAGAAGGAGGGATAGGTTTTGGGGGTGGGTTCATTGATTAGTACACCTCTAGTGCTGATAAGATCGAGTTACAAGATCCGTGTTATGCTCATTACACTCCCCTTACTGCCACTATATCCCACATCATGGATCAGGCCTTGGCCGTTAACATTTTAACCATGCCAAAGAGAGATAACACCCCACCGAAGGCCAACTACTCAAAATGTTGTCAATATCACCGCAATCACGACAACTTCATAGGAATGTAGCGCCTTGAAAGACAAGATAGAAGAACTCATCAAGCTTGGCCACCTAAAGGAGTTTGTCCACACGCCACAGTCGTATAGGCCCGAGAGAAGGACAAGACTAGAGTCTATCCAAGGGAGGGACTGAGAACATGTAGGTCAATCAAAAAGGTAGAGGAATCGAAGCAGCTCGAGGGAGAAAAAAGAAAGACCCATTGACCAACCGAGACAGGTCATAAACACCATCGCTAGAGGTTTCATTGGGGTTGGGGCCACTGCCTCCGCATGAAAAAGACACATTCAACAAGTTCGATCCATCAACATGGTCTCCCGGCATCGAGTACCCAACATGTCACCCATAACCTTCACAAAAGATGACTTTAAGGCAATCGACCTATGCAGGATGACCCCATGGTTATCAGTGTTGAGATAACTAGCATAGTCAAGAAGATCCTTGTAGACCAAGGAAGCTCGACCAACATGTTATTTTGGAACACCTTCAAGCATATGGATATACCCGAATCCGAAATCCTCCCAAATGATGACCCATTGTTCAGTTTTGCTGAGGAATAGGCAGGGACGAAGGGCTATATTTGGTTTTACACCAAGTTCGGACATGAGGGACCACTACAGAAAAGACTAAAGATATGATACGTGCTAGTGCATGCTCACATGTCGTACAACATACTTCTTGGTTGTCCTTCACTCAAAGCCCTAGGCACAGTTGTTTCAACCCTTCACCTCACGATGAAGTTCCAGTCGGACACTGGGATCATCATAACTGTGCATGCTGACCAGAGGACGGCTAGAGAATGCTATATGGCGAGCCTTAGGTTATGCCTTCATACAATGGAAGGAGCTTCAAAAGTCGGCCATTGCATGGAGGCTAGGATGAAAGTTGAGGAGGTAGAGGAACTAGAGCTCGACCCCAAAACTAATGATGACAACCAAGTGAAACTAGTAGAAAAGACATCCGCCTTCCAGCTTGGACCTAAGGAAGGATGGATCATTCAATTGGAAAACCAGTTACCCAATAATGACAACAGCTGAATACAACGGGTTATCCAGGAGCAGGCTGACTTGTTTGCATGGTCTGCGACAAACATGCCTGGGATCGATTTGAGCTTTCATTGTCATAAGTTAGTCGATGCCAAACTAGTCGCCCAGAGGAAAAGAAAGATTAGGGAAAAGACATGTTGGGCTGTACAACAATAAGTGGCCAAGTGGACGACTACCCAATTCATTAGGGAAATTGACTATTCCACTTGGCTTTCCAATGTGGTCATGGTCAAGAAATCAAACGGGAAGTGGAGAATGTGTATGGACTACACAGATCAGAATCGAGCATGCCCAAAGGATGCATACCCACTCCCGAACATCGACCGTCTGGTCAATGGAGTAGCCAGACATAGAATGTTGAGTTTTCTGGATGCATATTTCGGCTACAATCACATAAGGATGGATCCCAGGGATGAGGAGAAGAAGAAATTCATCATTGAATCTATAAACTTTTGTTACAAAGTCTTGTCATTTAGACTGAAAATGCCAAAGCAACATATCAAAGTTTGGTGAGTGTTCCAAGGTCAGCTTAGACGAAACCCAGAAGTTTACGTAGATGATATGGTAGTCAAATTTGACGACATCACAACCCATTTGGTGGACCTAAAAGAAGTTTTTTGGCCAGCTCAAAAAGTACAACATGAGGTTGAACCCCAAAAAAGTGTGTCTTTAGGGTAGAAGGGGGGAAGTTTTTAGGTTTCATGCTCACCCATCGGGGGATACATGCTAACCCAGATAAATCTCAACGTCATGGAGATAAGGAGTCCCTGGAATGTGAAAAAAGGCTTAAAGCCTAATCGACAAAATAGCCTTGTCAAGATTTATGCCAAGAATTGTCGAGAAGGACATACCCATTTTGAACATCCTCAAGAAGACCAAAAAAATTGTTTGGGATGAAGAATGTAAAAAGTGACATTGGCAACATCGCCCATCTTGTCAAAATCGAATACCAACAAGAAGTTGATTGTCTATCTTTCGATCTCGACAAAGGCCACAAGCACGATACTGGTGCAGGAGGAGGGGGGTGAGTTAAGGCCCGCGTATTTTGTGAGTTGGGCACTATAGGATCTAGAGACGAGGTACCAGGTAATGAAAAAGGTAGCCCTCACACTTGTTAATGTTTCCTTTTGTCTCCACCAATACTTTCAGAACCATAAAACCACTGTTTGGACTAATTATCCCAAAGCCAAAATACTATGAAAGCCCGAGTTGTCAGGACGAATGATAACATGGTGAATCGAGATTTTTGAGTATGAAATTTCCTATAAATCAAGAGGTACTATTCGGGCACATGTGTTGGTTGACTTCATCAACGAGCTATTTCCCTCAGCACTACAATTCAAACTAGAATGGTGGATGATGCATTTGGATGGTTCCTCCAGCCAGTATTGGAGTAGAGCTGGGCTTATCTTGGAAGGACCCAACGACATGGCCATGGCACAATTGTTACACTTCGGCTTCAAAGCCACGTGTAATTAGGCTTTCCTCACAGGACTGAGACTCACCAAAGAGGTCGGCACTCAAAGAGTCTGGTGCCAAAGCAGTTCCAAAATCATCACTACCATGCATTTAAGAAGCTCATAGAAGAGTTAGAGGAAGTATAGGTGGCTCATATAAGTCGAGAAGTCAACGATAAACTCGACAAGTTGGTCGGTTGGCAACCTCCCTTAAACCTGGGTAGCTTAAAATGTTCATTCTCCATTCAGTTCCCAAACTCAGTATCTCAGGAAAAGAATGCTTGTAAATGGAAGAAACCCCTTTAGGATGGAAAAGGGAGATACTTAAGTACTTGAAACATGAGACACTCCCAGCAGACAAGGGAAAAGCCAGAAAGATAAGAATGCAAGCTTCCAGGTACACCTCACTGGCCAGCAAACTATATAGGAGATGGTTCTCCTCACCTCTTCTCAAATGTCTTGACCAAGAAGGCTAACTATGTCTTCTACGAACTACATAAGGGTGTTTGCGATTTGCATTCCGGTGAGAGGACCATGGCCACTAGAGTTCTAAGGGTCAAATACTATTGGCCAACTCTGAAGACGAACTGTTTGAATTTTGTGAAGAAATGCCTCCAGTGCCAAAGACATGGAAATCTGATACATCGGCTTGCTGAATAGCTGCATCCAATGGTCTCCCCTTGGTCGTTCGCTATTTAGGGGATGTACATTCTCAGGACCTTTCCTACAACCCCAAGGCTGAGGAGATTATTGCTAGTGGCAATTAATTACTTCATGAAATGGGTTGAGGCTGAACCACTAACAAATATCACAGTCCAAGTTGTCCAAAAGTTCTTCTGGAGAAATATCATCACACGCTTCGGAATTCCAAACACGCTAATCATAGACAATGGCATACAGTTCACAGACCGAAAACTCAATGAGTTCTTGAGGGGTCACGGTATCTAGCATAAGGTGACTTCAGTGGAGCACCCCCAGACCAATAGACAAGGCGAGGCAACTAACAAGATGATTATAGGCAAGTTTAAGAAACGGCTGGATGGAGCCAAGAGAAGATGGGTCGAAGAGCTTGTGGAGATTCTATGGGCATATAGGTGCACCCCTCAATCTACAACCCAGGAGATCCCTTTCCGGCTGACATATGGGATAGATGCCAAGTTTTCGATTGAGGTAAGAGAGATCTCTCTCTGAAGACATTACTTCGTTGAGGCTGAAAACAAGTAAGCATTGTAGATAGACCTGGACCTAATCAAATAAGTACGAGAAGATGTGGTCATCATGACCGAAGCCTGCAAGCAATGCATGACCTAACGCTTCAACTCTAAGCTATCCCCTCGGCAGTTTGAAGAAGAGGACCTAGTATGGAGAGCATGCAACAAAGCCCGGAAGGCCCTGTTAGATGGAAAATTGGCAACCAACTGGGAAGGAACCTTTAGAATCCAGCACAATTTGAAGAATGGAGCATAAAAGTTAGAATAACTATTCGAGAAGGTCATCCCGAGTACTTGGGAACTCCAGGAATTTAAAATTTTATTATAATTAGGTGCATCTCTGTAATGAGTGTCGTACTCTTTTTCCTACCTCTATTTTTTATCCCTATAAAAATGTGAAAGGGTTTTCACCAATAAGGTTTTAACGAGGCACACTCTAGCAATCAAATATTAATAAAAATATTTCCTAACCTCTATCTTTGATTGTAAGTTAGCATATCTGAACTCATAAATAGTTCCCTCCCGAGTATCCTCTTTAGCTAAGGTTGAACTCGAAGACTCATAGTTCCCTCCTAGGTACCCTCCTCAATTAAGGTTCAACTCGAAGACTCACAGTTCCCTCTCGAGTACCTTCATCGGCTAAGATTGAACTTAAGCAAATCATCAATTGTTACCTCTCGAGTACTCTCCTCAGATAAGGTTGAATTTAGATGTTTATTAAAATTATATGACTTACATTAACATTCCTTACACTTCGGTTTAAAAATAAACTTGTGCAATTTCCTTTTAGTGTTTTATCACTAAATACATTATTTGGTCGAACACAAAGATAAATAAGTTATTATCAATAACATTAAAGTTATAACGAAACAACCAGTACTTAGAAAAGAAATTTCATTGATGATAGGTTGAAGATCGGTGATTACAAAAAATGTCGAAGATTGGCCATTACAAAAGGCAAAAAAAAGCTACACAAAAAAGTTATGCATCTAAACCTAAAGAAGTTAGTCCCTAGGCTTTAATTGTTCTTCGTCCTCGGCCTATGGGTCCTCCACTAGAGTCGATGGCCTCTCGGGTGAAGGGGCAACATCCTCTTCCAGGATGTCATCAATCAATACCAACTCCCCTTCATATACATCCTTGTTGATATCGAAGACACTCGGGTCAGAAACTTTACATAGATGCAACACCTTCCAAATGCAGTGGTTGAAGGTGGCCTCATGTGCATTGTGTACATCATCAAAGGCCTTATGCTGAATCCTTTCTGTATCAGCAATAGCCTCCTCTATTTCCTTATTAACATCAGTCACGACCAATCAAAGCCTGGAAACCTCAGCATTAAGAGACCTAACCAAGGCCTCAACATTTATGGCACACATCTCCAACCCTTTGGCATCGTTCGTCAGCACACGCAACCGATCCTTCAAGGGATTGGCTTTTGAAGACCCCTTAAGATGTTAGGTGATGCCCGACGCACTATCAAAGAAGGCCCAAAAGTTGGCCCAGTTGGCGGCAGCGTCACTCTTTGCCAGCGAGAGGCACCACGTCATCAAAAACCTTACATGGCCCTAGTTTTTGGTTGGTAGTGGGGTTCGCAGAACAATCACCATCGGCAGTGATCTATTTCCTTCGGGCTTGGCAAAAGGCATTGATGTCAGTGCCAGTTAGAGTCATGATTACTGCAAAATAACACAAGTGATAAATCCACAAGTTAGAGCAAGAAATTGTACACAATCGAAAAGTAGTTGTCGAGGGAGTGTTTTGAGGAATTTGAGGTCTTAGTGTTCATCAACACTCAGAAGCTCCTTCGGGCACTTATTGTACCGCCGAGGGCATTGTTGCGGGTAGAAAAGGAATAGAGGGTTCCTTGCTGAGTCATAGAAAAAGTTCTTCTCGACGATAGGCCTTATTGTTACTTTGAAGTAACCAATCTTAAAATTTTTGTAAGAATAAGTAAAAGGACAAAAAAGAGGTTACTTTGACAGTTGAATCAAGGATATCTACTGAGCCTTATCTTACAAGTGGCTGCAAAAATAGTGCAAGAAGAGTCTCGGCGTTGCCGACACCAAGCTATACAAGCAGAGTGCATGGAACGCTTGCATGGTCGACCACTCGTTCGAATGAAGCTGTGTCGGGGCCATGTTGAGTATGCAGAGCACGCCCATCATGAAGTCATCAAACGGGACTCTTACATGCAGATCACGAAGCAAGCAATCATACATGTAAAAGAAATCCGTGTTCATCCCCTCTCGATTTATGAACACAAACTCCGCGGGCAGAGTGGCATCTGACCCAACAGTGCGGAGGGTGATCCAAATCCATTTTTGTCCTAATAGGCAGCCAACTTAAGAGGTTGATTAGATCTGACTCATGGTTGTATTGGGAGAAGTAGGTACCTACCTCTGTGTCCACCCACGTGTACCCTAAAAGTATGATCAGAGGAGGCGAGTGCTTCTCCTTTAGCATTGGGAGCCTCTTAGGCCGAGATGTAGCTCCCAGGGAAGTCCCAGTCTCAGCAACGACCGCCATGTTCTCACCTATTTTTTTATGGTAACTGGCTCAAAATGCCAAAAGGTTGATAACTGCTAAATATGAGTTATTTTGATAGTAAAAATATATTGAAAATATCTTTAAAAATATTTATTTAGCAGTTATTTTTGGCTTAAATATTAAGATTTGATATTTTTCTTATTTATGGCTTGCAGATATGAAAAGGAGAGATTAAAAGAGAAAAAGATCGAGAAAATATCCAAAATATCAAGAAGATATGATTACAAGCAAAATAAATCCAAAAGATATAAAAAAATATCAAAAAGGAAGATTTTTAGCATCAGGCCCAAGTCCATTACAACAACTATAAAAAGGAGTCAAGCCAAGCAGAAGACAACAACAGAACCCCCTCTCTTACGGGTTTCATTTACTCCCTTACTTTCTTTCACCCCTCTTATCCCATAAGTTCTTATACCCCATCCATTGTAAAGCCCTCAATGGCCATGAGTGGCTAAAACTGTAGTTAGGGCCTGGGAGGCCTAAAAGCCAAGCGATGTATGATGTACTCACTATTTATCAATGCAAAGGTGTTTTGTATTCTATTATCTTTTCTGCTTTTATCTTGCATTATTCATCTTTATATTCTGTTAGGGGTTAGACGCTCGGGAGAGGGTAACTTCTAAATAAGATTTAAAGAAGGTATGCATGCATTGATTTTAGAGGTTAGACACTCGGAAGAGGGTAACTTCTAACAGAACAAAAAGAAAGGATTTCATAAGAAAATCATTGCTAGGAATATAATGATAATTTTATGCCCATGCATTCTTGCAAACATCCAGAATTCATACTTCATGCATTTTATTTGTTGAGTCTTTGCAAAGGAATTTGGAAGATAGATAAATAAAATAGGCTTGTCATCATGAGAAATCAGGGGCAAGTAATTGAATAGATGTGGGTAGAACATAATCACCTAAATTGATAAAGAAAAATCATAAACTAATACATCCTAGGCAAACTAGGCAGGTCAGGTCCTAACCTTATCATATTCTGATTTTATTTCTTTTATCTTCTATTTTTATCTTTTATTTTTCTTATCTTATCTTTTCTTATCTTTATCTTAATCTTTTATTTTTCTTATCTTTTACTTTTATTTTCTTTTATCTTTATATTCTATCTTTATCATCTTTTAATTTAAATCTTTTATTTTCATCTTTAAATCTTTATCTTATCTACTATATTTTCTTATCTTTATTTTAAATTATTTATCTATTACTTTTAAATTGGGTTTGCATTAATCTAAGTACAAACAAAGTCCCTGTGGATTCGACACTCGGACTTCCGAGTACTTTACGACTTGTGACAAATTTGGTACACTTGCCAACGAGTTAACAAAGGTCACTAGACCCCTTGGTTGTCGATAGGTCAATGGAACTAGAAAAATCTGACCCCCGGGAGCGAGAGTCGACAACACTTCAAAAACTTCGTTGTTGTACCCACGAACCTCAAAATCGTCTCCAACCGACTCCCTTGATGAAAAACCTTCAACTGACACCATTATTACGTACCTAAAAAAGAATTGACTTGCTACACTACTCGGCTGAAAGCAAAGTATGCTATTCGGTTGAGAGAAAAGAATAAGATATAAGAGGCAAAATATGAAAAGGGGTCATCCCCCTATTTATAGGAGTTAGGCCTGCGACGAGGCCCAGTCAACAGCCTATCCCCACCTTTCAATTGGAATAGATCAACGATTAAGATCACATGACATTTTGATACCCAACGTGGGAAGATGAACAATCATGGGAATTAAATGTTACACCCACGATGTAACCATTGCAATGTGCCAATTATGACGTGCAACCATCAGAGGAGTTAATGGTAACCATTCTAACATAACATAAAACCCTTTTTTTTTGGCCGAGGCTGAAAAAGGGCTTGAGAGACTAGTATACCGGATAAAGTACTCGGTCAGAAGGAAGGGACACCTGGCCCATCCAAACTAAGTACCCCCTCAGCCACATATCCACATATTTCGTACAGGTTGTCTTGGTCATCAACATATACAAATGGCGAGCACCATTCGTCCGTGATTATCACTAATAAACCCGCTTAAGGGTAATTACTTGATTAGAAGTGCGTAAGCATGATTAAGAGGTGTATTTCTCAACTGGCAATCAAGATGTGCAGGCTCACAAACCTCAGACCCAGTAAGCTCAGTATAAAAAAGGATGAACCCCCCAGGTAAAAGGACTGCTGATTTATTCTCAAATATTCACTAATATCACTAATAGATTTGAGTCAAACCCCGACTTGAGTGATGGAATGCCTTTTGCAAGTAACCCTTCCCCCCGTCGCCGCTCTTTCGGACTCACACACCAGAGGATTCAGCAAGAAATCACTAGAGAAGACCCTTCGGCACAATAGAAGACCCTTCGGCGTAAGGGTAAGTGCTTGATCCATTTGTGACCGGAATAATTACATTATGAACTTGTTGGTGATATCAAAGTGATGAATTATGAATACAAAAATACAAACAAGGAGGCAATTGGACATCTAGGCTTTGAAAGATTAGAGGTAGTGCCTGGGTTGAATACTTATAGTGCTTGAAATCTCTGATTGAATGTGAGTGGCTTATTTTATTTTCAGAAGCTTGACTAAAAATTGGTAACCCCTCACTCTGTGATGTTGTTCCTTTTGCAACTTTCTATATGTATGGATTTTCAGATTGTCACCCCCTCTTTGTTATGTGTGATTCTAATTTATAGACACAGTGACCCTTAAGGGTGGATTATGACTGAATTTTCACGTTAAGGCTCAAGCAACACCCTTGGCTGCACATATTGTTGTACCATATTATTTGTACCAATTAGACTTTGAAAAAGAGAAATAAGTCCAGGCTTAAATTAGCCAAAATCCAATAAAATCCAAAAAAATATAATAATAATAATAATAATAATAATAATAATAAAGAGGCAGACACAAATAGGTGTTCAAAATATAAGAACTGACCAGGTACCATTTACACTTACGGTGTTAGTATTTTATCAAATTCGGCGTCTCTCTCTCTCCCTCTCTATATATAAATGAAAAAAAAATTAAGAGGCGTTGATGTAAAAAAATTAATAAGTAAAACATAAAAATTTTAAAAATACATTTCTAATTCCTTAATTAATTTTATATAAGAAAAAAATAATGATTTATTATTGTTTATCATTTTTTTAAAAATAAATGAGTGAGAAATATAATGGAAATAAGGATGTTTAATTTCAGAAAAGTAGGAAAGAAATATGGGTTATATTGGGTAAGATATTTCAGATAATTTCTAATATTTTTTATTAGTTGAAAAGTTAATTTGATTGTTTGGTAAACAAATTTTTTAGTAACATTTTATGTTCAACAAAATTAGCTCAAGAGCTAACTGGTACCTTGAAGCTGAAAAATTAGTTTATTAAATTATAAGTATTCGATAAAATTAGCGGTTGAAGTAGTTGAAAAGTATAAAATGACAGAAAAATAATAAAATCATTATTTATTTAAAATGATAACTAGGAAATTGGATAAATATATTAATAATAAAAATGAAAGAAAATATAAAAAACTAGAAGTTAGAAGCTAGCGTTTTTAAAGATGCTACTTCGTCTATATTTGATAAAATTGACCAAAAAGCTAGCTGAAAGCTGAAAACTAGAAATTGATAGTTGGAGTTGAAAAACTAACTTATTAAATTATAAGTGTTCGGTGAAACTAACTATTGAAGTATTTGAAAAATGTAAAATGATAAAAAATATTAAAATCATAATTTATTTAAAAATAATAATAAGAAAATTGAATAAATTTATTCAAGATAAAAGTAAAAAAATATATAAAAAATTAGAAGTTAACGTTTTAAAAAATTCTAATTCTAGTAGTATTTCAAAAAAACGTTGGAAACTATTAAAAAGTTATAAAAAAAAAACTTATTTACCAAATAATTAAACAAGCTTTCTAATTAATAATAAAAATTAAAAATGAGTCAAAATATCTTGTTGAACATAACTTTTAAATAATATTTCAAAACACACTAAAAGTTATTAAAAAAATTTATTTATCAAATAAACTTTTCAAATAATAAAAAAAAAAACTAGAAACAAAACTGGCATACCTTATCTGACATAGCCTAAAAAATCTTATATTGGTTTCAACGAATATCATACGTCACATACACACACATATATCTATATATATATATATAATGCAGCAACTTTCCTTGCATGTGTGGGAGCATTTGACTTTTATATCATATAATACTGAGTTAGTTAGAGGTGCGATCGATATTTTATCATGGAGTTTATATGATTTTCATTGGCTATAACAGTTATGTAGCATATATAAGTCTGATAAACGATAACTAAAACAAAACAAAAACAAAAAAATAGTCATTTGCATGTCAAGGTCAAAACATGCATGTGATATGATCGATCCACACAGTTCCCTTTGATGAATCTTTAGAAGAGAAAATATGCAACATGAATTTAAAATTTCTTTATTTATATGGTGTTGGTTATTCATAAATTGACCCATATGTTAATAATTATATAAAATTGCCCGAGTCTTATCTCACGAATGAAAATCAAATGTGATCATTCACCTATATAATATTCGTGCATAACACGCATGCACACGCTGGCAAACAAAATAGTTATGCTGGAGCAATTCCTTTTCCTTACCTAATACCATTGCACTTTGATTTAATTATTTAAATAAAACGACCAGAAATATATATATATATATATATATATATATATATATATATATATATATATATATAAATAAATAAAGAAGGACGAAATAGTAATATAATTTTGATAATTATTATATCATTTTATAACTTTTAGTCCTAAATCATTTATTATCTCGTTCATATAAATTAAAATTGAAATAATATAAACGTTTTAAAATATACTAAAATATAAATAATTTGATTATTTTATTGTAGTTCAATTTTGAGAAAATGAAAATCACATAATATAATAATTATCATAATTATACTGATATAATTTAATTTCCCCTCCTATATATATATATGAAAAATATTTACAAGCTAATATTGAAATCACCCAGTTAGTTAAAAATGAAAACTAGATGCCTAAGCAGCCCGGTGATCTGAATCTTTTTTCTATTTTTATTTTTAATTATTTCCATTCTTGAATTTATTTTTTTCTGCCAAAAAACTTATATATTACTAGCGGAAACACAGAAGTTTTTGCGTCTCAGTCTGCATTCTATTTTGCTATCATATTTTTTTTTGTAAAATTGAACTGTATGGCAGTAATATAAGAAACTTTAATTATATACATAGAAAAAAAAATGTTAGAACAGGATAAAAGTCAAAGGAAAAATATTATTTATGTACAATACTTTGATAATTAGTAATCATAAATCTTTCTTAATTGACAAACCAAATAATACATGCATTTCAAGATGATCTTTAGCTTACCTACAATCACAAGAATCAAATGTCAATTTTGTTATTATTTTTAGTTAACATGTAAAAAAAGTATACCAATGAAGTAATAAATAATAAATTTGAATAGTTTTTGGCATTTCAAGAATTTTTCTTAATTCTTTATAGAATACATTATCCATAGTTTCTTGACTTTTGAAAAACTACAAAATAAGTCACACAATGTCATGTATATGTTGGGTGGTAGTTTCCATCTAAATTAAAAGTAGTTAATTAAAGAACTAAATACAACCTCAAGAATCAAGATACTTTGTTTTGCAAATGAAAGTTGCTAATATGAGATG
Source organism: Glycine max (assembly GCF_000004515.6). Taxonomy (NCBI): domain Eukaryota; kingdom Viridiplantae; phylum Streptophyta; class Magnoliopsida; order Fabales; family Fabaceae; genus Glycine; species Glycine max. Next base: position 8,873,808 of record NC_038248.2, read on the forward strand.
TATTATTTGGTGTTGTATTTTAAAATCTCCTAATATTGAGAAAAAAAACTATCAGTTAGAGATGATTTAAATTATCAAAAATTTTACAACTACATGTATGCATTATTAAATTAGCACAAATAATTATTCTAAAGTAGTATGGTTATATTACCTTTTTATCTTTTGAGACAATAGTTCTCTTTTTACCATTTTACAAAGTTGAGTTTTATCCATTATTACTATAGAACCTCACCCAATAAAATAAAATTTTAGACAATGAATATGTGTTAAAGAAAATTATAAATTGATAGTAACAAATCTTATAATTGATAGTAACCCAATCCAAATGACATAATATGAATATTGATGGTAACAAATTTTGATATAACCTTGTTTTCAATTTGGAAAATTGTTTCGAGTGAATACTCACCCTTCCAAATATTCCATAGCTTTTCAAATGCACCTTCCTAAAATAATAAGTAATTTTATTGAAAATTTGTACAAAAACTATAAAAAAAAATAAGTAGAAATTTCACCACTTACCTATTTGTCAAAGTACAGATTCAAATACTTTGTTTTCAACTCTTCATATAATTAAAATATCTCTTTGAATCTCAATTTGCCTTTAAACCCAACAAATATATATATATATATATATATATATATATATATATATATATATATATATATATATATAATCAATGCAATTTTGTTTTTGTCTATTAAAGTGCTTCCTAATTTATTTTCATAATAAAATAAATAAATAAATTTATCGATACCATTATGAAAAAGGAATAATACCTAAGTTTGAGTTAATAAAATTTCTTTAAAAATAACATTTTTTGTTAAGTTTCCATCTTTCCCTTCAAGTTGTCCTTCTTTAATAAGGATATTTGTGGAAGCTTGAGAAACACCTATTGACAAAGCAACATATAATTGATCACGACTAAAAGCATGTGGAAGATAAATTCCAACATTGGGTATGGCCTGTCCTTGAGACTTATTGATGGTAATTGCAAAACTAAGTTTAATATGAAATTGCTTCCTAAGAAGAACAAAGGAAAGTCTCTACATTCTTTGTTGTCCTGAGTTTAATTCTAGGTGAGAAAGTTCTCCTTCTAGCACGGTAGCATGTTAGGATTTTAACGTCTAACATATTCATAAAAAAATCAATGGCATAGTAGTCTTGTCCCATTACACAGGTGAAATTTAGGGTCTATGTTTCGTAACAACATTAAGGTTGTGCCTTTTTTAATCTTTAAAATATGAGGGGGCAAATCACCTAAAGTAATGGAGTGCAAATACTATTGTTGATAGAAGTTGTGTGTATTCTCTTCAACCTCATTAAATGATAACAAATTATGCTCTTCTCCTAGGAAAATGAATAATTATGTCATTAACTTTTTGAACATCCTTATTTTTTGGGGTCATGACTCTTTGTACCATATAAGATGCATCTCACATGTGAGATATAATTGAGGAAATGTTTCTTATATAAGCTTTTAGGCAGAGGGACCCTTTTAGAAACTTTTTACAAAAGAGGGTCTATTTCTAAACTATTTATGAAGGGGGTCCGTTTTGTGCAAGCCGCAGCTGCCATTGGCGATACAGGTTGACCCACCATTGCCATTGGCGAGAGAGGCGCTAACGTGGATGGTCCTGCCATTGCCATTGGCGAGACAGGCTGCCGTGGATGGTCCTGCCATTGTCACTGGCGAGACAAGCATGACAGGTGGTTACCGCCATTGTCATTGGTGAGACAAGCACAGGCTACGCAGCAGAAACAACAGGCTAGGGTTTAGCTTTTCTGAGCATATCACCATTCCTAATGGCAAGATAGAGTGAGATAGCTTTTAACCGTTTGAAGCTTCCCTCTATAAAAAAAAACTATTCCATTAGAACGCGTATCCTCCCCCAGTTGCCTCTATAATATATCATCTTCTTCCCTCGTGTGGCTGGTGCGTTTCACTTCTACTGGTGGTGATATACTCATATATTATCATTTTTCCTCAGCTCAACTGGTACGTGCTTTTTTAATTGATATTTTATAAATAGTTTTATGTATTCTATTGTTAATATTTGAATTTAATATTATAAAAAGATTATTTATGTTAATAGGTATTCTAAGCTATTATTTGTGTACGTCAGTTAGTATGATAATATTATTTGGTTTAGGTTTTATAAGTTTGTGAAATATATATATATATATATATATATATGGTACGTTAGTCGGCACGTTTATATTATTTGGTTTAGTTATTTTTAGTTTGTATGTTATTATTTGTATTATATATATATGGTACGTACGTTAGTGTTCGTTTTAGTTTCTAGGTTAATATTATTTATGTTAGGTATTTTAAGTTATTAATTAAATATATGGTACGTTATTAGTTTTGTATATATATTGTTTAAATTTTTCTTTGCGTATTAATTTTTTGTTGTATTTTAATTTATTCGTTATAATATATTTTATTTAATTTAATTTTTGTTAATGGTAGAATATATTATGTTATTTATTTAAAATTGTCTTTGTATGTATTTTAAATTATTTGTAGAATATATTTAAATTTTATTATTTGTATAATATATTTTGTTATTGAAATAAATATATTCTGTTATTTATTTAAATTTGTGTTTGCATGTATTCTAATTTATTTGAGAATATATTTAATTTTTATTATTTGTATATAATATATTTTGTTATTGAAATATATAAATTTAAATATATATATATATATATATATATATATATATTGTGTTATTTATTAAAAAATTATTTATTTTGTATATATATATATATATATTTAATTACATTTTTACTTCAGAAAAATTATTACTCCAATAAAAAAACGAAAGGGAATCACGTAAATATTTTTAAGGCAAAAAAAACATCAACAAAGGCTTATAAATAATTAATCGTAATAAAAATAACTTCAAAATAAAAAAAATCTAATTACAAAAATTACTACACTCTAACTTCAGCTTATAATTTTGTTCTAACAAAAAAAAATTATTACTTCAAATAAATAATTTGTCAATGATAAAAATAAAAAATTCTATTTGCTTGCTCTATTAAACTTAAACTAGTGATTAAAACTTCATTCTAACAAAAAAAATCATTACTCCAATTAAATAATTTGTGAATAATTCCTTAACTTCAAAAACTGGAAGGGTCACACGTACAAATTTCTAAGGCAGAAAAACCATCAACAAAGGCTTATAAATAATTACTCGTAATAATAATAACTTCAAAATCAAAAATCTAATTCCAAAAATTATTACACTTAAACTTCAGCTTCAAATTAGATTCTAACCAAAAAAATTATTACTTCAAAATAAATAATTTGTAAATGATAAAAATTATTCACAAACTTAACTTGAAATAGAGTGAATGAAGGCTTGTAAATAATTGATTCAACAACAATAAAAATTGTTACTCCAAATAAATAAAACTGTGAAGGATGAAATCAGAAACTTGAAACACGCTTTCTTCTTTCTTCTCTTGAGGAACCACTGGAAATGGAAATTTTCAAGGCACAAGTGCTTATATCTACACCAGTCTCGCCACTTGGAATGGCGAATCCAGACTGCACCAGTCTCGCCACTGGGAATGGCGAGAAACATGCATGCATTTGAACCCCTGACTTCTGCGCCTCTGCCCTAGCCTGCAACCTATATCGCCAATGCTTCTGGTGAGACTCTCTACGTATGCATGCATGTGAACCTCTGACCTCGCCTCTCCCTAGGCTGCAACCTATATCGCCAATACTTCTGGCGAGACACTCCAGGTCAGCCTTTATCGCCAGTGCAAATGGCAGGACCATCCACGTCAGCGCATGTATCGTCATTCGCAATGGCGGGTCACCCTTTACCGCCAATGGCAGTGACAGCTTCCATGTAAAACAGATCCCCTTCGTAAATACTTTCGAAACAGATCCTGTTACATAAATAGTTTTTAAAAAGGACCCTCTGACGTAAATTTGCCTAAGCTTTTGTATTGAACTTTCTCCATCCTATGTTATTGCAAGTGAGTAAAAAGTTTTCACCACGTCATCATGATTGGTAGGTTCACTATCATCTCCATATGCATGAGATATTCTATAAAATTATGATATTGTAATGAATGCATGTTGTCTCAAATGTAGGACCTTTGTGATAGTCCATGCATGTCTGCATTTCTATTAAGTTATTGTATTTTTTTGCATTAAAATTAATATATTTTTTAATTTACTTTTTGTGGCTCAACTATTTATGAAATTTACTATTTTTTTTTGCCTTGCAAAGTTTTTCTCTAGATGCATATATTTTTGTCTACATAGTTAGATTTCTTCAAATCATTTTTTAGATAAATTTCTTCAGTTTTCATAAATATTGTTTAATTTCTGCTTGTGTATGTAATCTTACATTTTTTTTCTTAATACTTTATGTTAAATTGCCTGATTAGACAAAGTAGTTTTAATTTTAAAAAATAAAACTATCCCAGTACTCTTTTCATCGTTTTAAAAATAAATCAGTATTATTTTAAAACTGTAATTTTTTGGAATTTTAAAATTTCAAATTAGTATATTTATTGTCTTTTTTTTAAAAATAAAATAAAATTCAAAACTACCCCACTACTCTCTTATTTGATATTTTAGACAAACTATTATTATCTAAAAGCTGTCATTTTTTAATTTTAAAATTTAAAATTCTAAGCTACACTACTATTCTCTTCTTGCTTGATAGGGGCATATTTAGACCTGTCATTTGTATTTGGTTAAAAACACTATTTTAACAGCAATGTAGCTACATGATTATTTTTTCCATTACAAAATATACATTGTGACAAAGCATTAATATAGTAATTAACAAGCATGCTTCAAATATAAAATCCTACTCCAAGGCTTATACATCTAAATTAGCAACCTTTCATTTGGATACTTGTTTAATTTGAGATGTAGAGCATTAAAAATGTCCTAACTTCAAACTTAATTTCCAGTTACAAAGATTACTAAATTTGATAAACTGATGAAATTAGAAGGTGAAAATTGTTAAAACATATTTATTTAATTATTCACATGTATGATAATAGGATATTTAATCTTTGTTGCTCACTAAGCAATCCAAACAGTCTATTTGAAAGATAAACCAATAAAGTACTGTCTCTTGATCCCATTTTTACTGCAGAAATCATTAAATGCAGTTGAAGTGAACTCACCACCTCAATTGTTAGTGTAAGGGTGTTTCCTCTTCTCATTCATGTTAGGCAAAGTGCCTTATATAGACATTACAAAGATAAACCAGTTACTTGGTACAAGTAAGCCCATATATACAAGAGAACTAAGCCCAAGCTTCTCTTATCCTAACAAATCCTCCCTTACACTGAATTTTACAAACATACAAAGGAATTCAGTGTAACAAACATTTTTAACCAGTGTCAATGTTTTTTGTTTCTGTCTCCATTGTTGCACTGCATAATGACCTTAAAACTCAAGAACAATACGCCAATAACCGAGCTGCATCATATTAGTAAACCTTTGACATAAAAGATAGTAATAAACTAAGACATATTAATGTGTATACAAAGTTAACCATAAGATATTTTAAAAGTAAATAAAATTTTAAGATAAAATAAATATAGTTGTTATGTTAAAAAAAATTATAATCAGTAGTTCTGGTCAGCACAGAAGCTATTCGATAATGCATGATTAAGCATTAATTGAAAAGAAAGGAAAATGCACTATTCCTTCTCACCCATAGATTAACCTAGAAAGGCAGGTGAAAGGAGAAGGTGGATGAAACAGTCGTATCATATTGCGATGAATTCAATCTTTTAGTATACAACATCAATACATTCCTTTTTCTATTAACTATTAATTAATTGAAACCCCCACAGGTTTATTTTTTGAAAACAAAACTTATGAATTAAAAAGAAGGGAGATAGTAGTTTGTTTGTTTTTGAAAAAATAACAGAATTCAAAAGAAAGAGATATATTTTGTTTTTAAAAAATATATGAATTAAACATAAAGAGAAAGCAAACAATAACTCACCATAAATTGATTAATACAAGTGTTGCTTCACTAAAATTAATTTTAGAAAATATCATCGTGGTCCTTGAGAATTTTTTTCGAGAGCCTTTCAAAATTAATGTAAGATAATTTTTTTTTCAAAATATAATTTGGGTATTTGCTGATCAGGATAGAATTACTAATTTGGATGAGAAAATATAATTTGAAGTGATAGATTTTATCGAAATATTGAGTTTTTTTATTCAAAAAATCCTTTTGAAACTTTAACAAATTTTAAACTGCACATTTCAAAACTGTAACTGATTTTAAAACTGATAATTTTAAACAAGTAACTGCCCAATGTTCATGTATTAAAATAAAAAACCCTATCATGTATCATGCTCATTTTAAACTGTGCATTTTAACTTAAGCGAACGCGTACATCATTTTAAAGGTAATGATAAGATAAATAATTTTTAAAATGAATTTTTTTAGTGATTTCTAAGAAAACCACTCCAATATCACAAACATAAAAAAAAGAAACAAAAAGAAAAAAAAAAGAAGGAAAAAATAAAAAGAAAACATAACCATAAAAAAAAGAGAAAAAAAGGAAAGAAAAAGATTATAAAAAGTGCAAACGAAGAGAATAGAAAATGCCTAGTATGTACCTTGCTCCAATTTACAAAAGATAGTATCTATGAACTCCTCAAAATACAAAAGCAAGAGATATGAAAATTGCATAACTGCAAAGGATAAAAAATTTGAGAGGAGACATTTTGTTTGGTAATTTAAGTGTTGTATATATGAGATCCTGACAGGATGCATTCAACAACATTTACATCATTTGTAACACGCTGATGATGAGTTTTTTTTTTCTTTTTTCGGAGTCAATTGACTTTCTTTTGATAAGAAAATGAATTCCCTTGCCATCAGATTCTTCAAGTAATCATTATTTTGCTTCCATGCTCCATATGAGGGTGGATTTAAAGAATTTTGTGTGGATCGGATATGCACATCAGTTCTATCATCAATTCATCACAAAATATAAGTATGAGTAAGTGAAAGATATTCTGCAACTAGTGTTAGGTCCGAATGGCCATTCATATCCACATTAAGTTTTAATGATTAACAAAAAATATTAATAGTTGATAAATTAATGAGTTTATGACAGGTAGACAAGATCGATGTTATTAAAGGACTTAATTATTATCTAAGTTTATTGTCTACACTCAAGAGAAAAATACTTTGTTTACTATTAACTAGCGCCCACTCCTTATGTTAATCAATGTTATACATTGAGTATAATTATCACTTGTGTCTAGTAGGCATGAGTTTCGTACAAACTCTCAAAGTAATCAACACAATTTGAAAATACTATGATAGCTAAAATGGAAAGTATATGTATTCTTTTTCTTAAATTTTCAGTTTGTCTCTCTTTGTTTGAATTGATAATTTTTTAATTTAAGAAAAGGACAAAATAGAAGATAATAGAAGGTCTACACATGGGTCGCTTTCGTCAAGTACAAGGAATACATGGAGTTGTCTGTGCTTCTGCTTATTTCCTCTCTAATCAGAGAATATCACGTAGTCTTATCTCCCATTGTGACACAATAATTATTTCAAGGACTCAACACTAATCTCATAATAAATCCTTCACTAAAGTATATAAAAGGCAAACTCTACCCAAAAAGTAGGACGGCAAAATTATTAAAAGAGAACAAGAATAATTCTAAAGTAATACTTTGTTGAATAAATGATTGATTTAAGCTTTCATTGTTTATTCTTTGCTTAGCAAAATTACCTTGTATTTGAGCTTACTATTTATCCACTCATCGAGTGTTACTGAATACTTATATCCATTCAAACTATTACTGAAAATACCCAATTAAACATTAGTTGTGTTTTGTAGAGTTTTGATGCACCAACAAAGAAAAAAGTATTTTTGGGTTGATGAAGAAGCGTGTTTAGCGCGCATGAAACAGCTTGGAAGGCCACGTGACAAGTATTTGAAGTTTGGTGCGCATTCAGCATGAGGTACACATTTAGCTAATTGTTTCCTCTGCCACTAAATTGGGCTAAGCCAGGCTTAGAGCGCAGCTACTTAACCCAGTGTTGTTTTGTGTGTGCGCTTAGCACGAATCCCAGGCTAAGTGCACAAGCCTTTTTGAGAGTCTACATTTTGGAGAGAAAAGTTTAAAAAAAGAGTAAATTTTAGGGTCAAGCATTAAAAGGGTTTAGATCAAAAACATATTGGGTGCTCTTGTGCTTCCTTTTTCTAGATCTTTTTCTTCTCCTTGTATTCCCATTCTTGTTTTGAGTCTCTCATGGATACGAAAGGCTAACTTTTCCATTGTTGAGGGCTTGGATATCAAAAACTTTGTGATGTAACTATCTTTACTATCCATTTAATGTTATCTCACTATTATTGCTTCCTTTTATCCTTTTTGCCTTGTTTATGGTTTGATCACCCATGTGCATATATGTTGTAGTGTAATGATCATTAAGAAATGTCTTTTCACTAAGAATTGAATGGGGCTTCTAGTTAACTCATATCTAGGGATGAAATGATGTTGTCTAGCCTTTTATAACCTTTTCTCTTAATCAAATCATCGGGTTTAACTTGCTTAGGGATTAGGAGTACAATCTAGTGATTTAGACTCTTTCACATGAAAAATTATGGTTATAGTAGATTAGTTGGTTAAGGTAATAGATGAAATAACATTGCTTGGTGAAAAATCATCACTATTACATTAAGACTTCATTTGGTAGGCCAAACACCCAACATTCTTACAAAATCTACACTTATCTTATCTTGGACCCAAAGTGTTTATGTTTTTGTCCCTTTAATGTTGTACTATTTTTATGTATTTGCTTAATCTTAGATTTTAGATCTCTATGTATGTTTTAAAAATAACTTAACTTTTTTTATTCAATTGCTTAGAACTTGGTTCACACAAACTACTTAGCATAAACAAAGTCCATGTGGATACGACACTTGGTCTTACCATTTATTACTACTTGTGTGATTTGGTTCACTTGCCAAACGGTTAACAATGGTACATGTGATTTCCAAATGTGCAACATAAAATTATCAACCAATATTCCAAATCTCAATTGTAAGGCAGAATAAGCAGAATGTACAGTGTATTTACTCATTGTGTCGTGTGCTTAGAGCCAAGCATCTTCACAGTTCTTGCTATTGTTTTAACTTCAAGTAGAGCTAGCAATTAATTCACTTGGGGTTGCTCCTAATTAAACCAATTTTGACGCTAATTTAGTTTCCAAAGCCATCGGTCCCCCTCCATACACCCGCATCCTTAATACAAGCATGTTGTTGATGTGTTGTGTGCTTAGAGCCAAGCATCTTCACAGTTCTTGCTATTGTTTTAACTTCAAGCAGAGCTAGCAATTAATTCACTTGGGGTTGCTCCTAATTAAACCAATTTTGACGCTAATTTAGTTTCCAAAGCCATTGGTCCCCCTCCGCACACCCGCATCCTTAATACAAGCATGTTGTTGATGAGAGTTAAGATATATCCTTGGGAACAAGGTTGCAAGACTCTCATCACCCAACCATTTATCCTCCCATAACTTTGTCTTACCACCATCACCTAATCTCCACTCTCTCAAACTTTCATACCAACTACCCTCATGACACACACTCCTCAAGTTCCTTCACCTAATAGAATATTTTTTATCCTCACCACCTTCCACAAGCTCCCTCCCCCTACCATACCTAGACTCTACAATGTGAGTGTATGAATATAGGGTTTTGATGATGCCAAAGTAGAATTAATACAAAGTTGCTTCAAGATTAATTTAAGGTCAACCAAACAAGATCAAGAAAAAGATAAGGCCTCAAACAATCTCATTGGTTGATCAGTTTTTGCCTCAAAACACATTGTTTCCAACATATTAAGGCACTAGTAATCGATTACCAGAAGACAAGTTTGCAAATCAGCTTTTCAAAAGGGTTTCGAAATTTGAATTTTGAAAGTTGTAATCGATTACCATTGGTGTGTAATCGATTGCCAGTAATGGAACTCCTGAAATTCAATTTGAAAAGTCCTGACCCTTCAAAATATAACTGTGTAATCGATTACCAGAAACTTGTAATCGATTATCAGTGAAAAAATTCAAAAAAAAAACTTTTTGAAAAGACACATCTCTTCAAACCATTTTGAAAAGGCACGATGGGCCTATATATATGTGTCTAACTTCAAAAAGTAAGAGAGAGATATTCTAAGAGAACTTAATTGTCAAATGCTTTCTCAAAAACTCTTGGGCAAACACTTGCAAATCTATTGAGAATTCATCCAGGAACTTCAAATTGTATTATCATCTCTAAAAGAGATAAATTCCTCTAGGAACTTTAATTTGTATCATCCACTCTAAAGAAGAGAAATCTTTATGTTCATCTCAAAAAGTCAGTTGTAATCAAGAGATTGATTGTCTCTTAGATTGTGAGAATTGTAATCAAAAGACGGGTTGTTTCTTGGAGAATCTTTGAACACAAGGGTGAGGGATCCCAAGATTTGTTCAAAGTCTATAAAGGATTTACAGAGATAATGGAAAATCTAAAGTGGGTTGATTGAGGACTGGACGTAGGCACGGGAAGTGGCTGAACCAGTATAAATCGAATTTGCATTTCTCTCTTCCCTTATCTCATTTATGTTATTGCAATCAATTTTGTCTTGCATGTTTAAAGAATATTATTAAATTTTTTTTTTTTTTTCCCCTTTTTGACCCTTTCTTTTAAAAAGGGGTAAAAATTTTTTTAGGGAAAAATTTTGAAACTTAATTCCCCCCCCCCCCCCCCCCCCCCCCTCTTAAGTTATTGAGACTACTTGTCCAACATATAATTTGCCCCCTAAGAGAATTGTCACCATGATATAAACCCCACATCCATTTGGTTAACAAAGAAACATTAAACTAGCCAATGTCTTTTAGACCCAACCCACCCTACTCCCTAGGTTGACACACCTTCCAACTTATCCAATTTTTTTTTCTACAACCCTTCCTTCCCATTAATTTTTTTATTGAATTTTCTTTAATTTTTTCTCTATCACACGAGGAACCTTAAAAAAGGATAGATAATAAAGAGAAAGGCAAGATAGTATCGACTTGAGGCAAATTCTACCGGAAAAGGACAAAACTTTGTTCTTCCACAAGGAGAGTTTTTTCTCAAATTTCTTGATAATTGGATTCCAAGTTTCTTTTTTCCTAGGATTAGCACCCACCGAAAGGCCCAAGTAATGAAACGGAAGGGACATAAGTCTACAATTTAGCATTCCCACACATCTAACAAGATAGTCTACAATTTTGCCAATAGATAAACCCTCAAACGTCTTCTTCACCACCTCCCTCATCATACCATTTAATCCTTACATGACAATAGTAAACAAAAAATGTGCAAGTGTGTCACCTTGCCTAAGTCCTCTTTGTGTTGCAAATTTCTCTGTTGGAGTTCCATTGACAACCACTAAAATATGTGTAGCACTAGGCATTGTTTGATCCATCCCACCCAGTTTTCGCAAAAACCAAGTCTCCTCAACATGTAGACTAGGAAGTTCCAACTCACTAAGCAATATGCTTTCTCAAAATCCGTTTTGAAAAATAAAGCCTTTCTTTTTAAATCTCTTCACTTCATCCATCGTCTCATTTTCTACAAGTAAACTTTGTAGGATATTCCTTTCTTCCAAGAAGGCACTTTGCTTGCCATCAATAACATTATGTAGAACTTTCTTCACTTTTCTTGCAAGTACTTTAGTCAAGATCTTATACATGCACCCCACAAGTGAGATAGGACGAAATTCTCCTAAGTTTTGAGGATCCTCCAGTTTAGGAATTAATGTGATAAATGAAGAATTATATCCTTTAGGAATGACCCCATTAGAATGAAATTCATTCATATACCACATTATGTACTCCTTTCAACGAATTCCAAAAAAAATAGGACAATGATCCAATATAGATCTTTCCAAAATTGCTTGTGTGCTCCCTGCAAAGCAATAAACCATTCCTTGGACACTAAAAACCATTGGGTCTATACCATGTGAATCCTCTCCCCTCCTTAGGTACATCTTCCATTTCCATTTCCTCCACAAAATTATTAAAGCACGTTGTATCCCATTGACTTGAGCCATATCCTTCTTTACCTTGCCTTTCTCAACATCTTCTAACAAAAGGATTCTTAAGCTCTAAGCAATCTTTACTCCATAAACAAAGAAATACACCCAACGTATTAATAGCTGGATTTAACATTACTATCCCCCCATATAGTATGACAAACAATACTCTTTACTTCCTCACATTTTATCTCTTGTAAACATGCCACTTGGACATCTTCTTTAACAATAGCCTCCCTAATGAATCTTCACTTCACCCTATCCCCCATCCCCCTAATATTATATGAAAGTAGCTTCATAAATTACCTTGCACATTCCCTTTTCCCATGCTTCCTTTTGACCTCCTCAATTCCCATTTTGTCTTTTTTCTCTTTGATTGCCATCCTATCGATCACCTCCTTTTCTCCTCTAGGTAGTGCCATCCCCATGTGCCTTCCAGAAAGAATTAACTTGCTAGCCTCTTCTTCTTCCTTTCTGACCCAAAACTTTTTAATGCAAACTTAAATATCATCATCAAATATATTGTGGTTGATCACTGGACCACATTCCTTAGCTTTTTTATTCCCATTTTTTTGTCCCTTTGAGATTGAATTCACAAGTTCTGTGGAGTTAGATTCACTAAGCACTTCTTTTCTACTTTTTATTATTTCCTTTCTCACCCCTGACACATGAGATGCACTCTTTATTGATCCTTCATTCACTGTCAGATTCTTCTTCTTAATCATAACAATAAAGGTTGATGCCAAGTATTTTTTATGTTTCTTCTCCACCTTTTTTCTTTTGCTGCTCTTTCCAGAGCCCAAATTGCCAACAACGTAGCCTCCCTCAATAGCCCCACTTTCCTCGTCAACTTTTTGTGGTTCGTTAATACAATCATGCACCCAGCTGACCCATATGTTATATTAGCATTACCAGACCCACTTCTATTATATTTTTTATCCACCTTACTTCCACTTTCACTTAGGCTTTCCCAACAAAGCCTATTGGGCCTGATTAACGTCTGTAGTGAGCGGTTCAATCCATCAACGCGTCTTTCTTCTAGAATATAGTTCAAGCCCACGTTCCCATCCTCTATAGTACATTTGTTTGCCACTTTCAAATTTGAAATTCGTCTCTTTACATCTTCTGGTTGCAATTGACTTGGCATCTTTGCACATTCCTGTGGTTGTGCAGAATCATTAACAGGTAGATCAGCCAAGGTATTGCCTAAAACGCTCATATTGTCTCAATTTTTCTTTTGACACGACCTTGTTTGTCTGCACATCCCCTTTATCTAGCCCCCTTATCACCTTTTTTTGCAACCCCTACCTACATCATTATCCAAAGGATTATTTTCCCCTTGGTTCCCCTCATCGTTACTTCATAGATCTTTTGTTGAACATTCTAACTGCGATGATAGAAGTTACATCTAGCATTGCTCTCTATCGTTGAACCTTCTCTGGAAGCTGTGCCCGCCTTCCATAACCAACACGAACAACGACTAGGCTGAAGACAAGTTTCCTCCACCACTCTCATTTGATATACTTTGCCATTAATCCTAGTATTGTTACAGACATCGATCTTCTTATAGGCATTCGTCTTAACCACAATACGCACATAGTCCAGCCTGTGTAGGTTTTCCGTTTCCTCATCTAACGAAACAAAATTACCAAAGGAGCGGGTGGTTGTTGCAAAACATTGTTTTCCCAACAGATGAAAAGGTATACTAGAAAACCTAAGCCATATAAGTCTGCATGCTAGTAGTGACGATTTCAGGTGACCACCGGTGAATCGAGTTGTCTTCACTTCTATCCATCATCTCCTTAGCAACTTCTTCATCCATGCCCACTATAAGGACCATGTCATCGTCGAGGTACCTAAGGCTAATCCTATTCAATACCTCCACATTTGATAAGTCTTTTTTCCTATCAAGCATAGACAACTCTCTCAGGTATCCCACCAAGCATTCCTTAGCCCATCCCAAATTCTCTTCTTCAACCTTGAAATCAATGGCTATCCATCCCCTTTCTGTTGTGGCATTCATGCCATGATTTGTTGGTTGTCGTCTCTGCATACCTTTCCTCCCTCCATGCTCTACCACTTTGGCATAAGACTTACCTGTCCCTACCTACGCAATATTGTTCCTCTTCGGTTCTTCCTAAACAATCGATTTTCCTTTAATTCCCATGGGTCTGTTGAGTCTAGGAATATTCACGTACATCTTTTCCTGGTCAATAATCCTTATGCTGTCTAATCGTTCTTCCAAAAGCTTTTCATTTTTAACCCCTAAAAATCTCACAAATCCAAACCGATGCCCCCCACCCTTTATCCCTTCATTTTGCAATGACCACTTCCCACACCTTGCCCCATTTCATAAAAACACGAGAAGTAATAAGTCAAAATGTCCCCCCTCTCAGTTCTTCCGATTCCACATCCTATGGCGTGCCTCGTCCGATACCACTTTGTCCCACCCCTCTCTAGATCTCTCCTGTTTGCTCTCCCCTCCCCATGTTCCCATCTTCAAATCTTGTCTTGCATCCTCACATCTGAATTTTTTTTTCCATTCTTGAATTCATGTCGTTATTAAGCTCGTACTCCTTTGTAAACAAGACTATTCTTAATTGATGAAAACTAATCATTTGTTAATATGGATTATGAATTAATACACGAAGCACGGTAGATCCAAAACCATGCAAGATATATATGACGTTTTAATTTTATATATATATATATATATATATATATATATATATATATATATATATATATATATATATATATATATTGTTTATTGTTTGCTTTTGACAATGTAGATTGTTTAGGGTTTAATTTGAGCACTCATTGATCCCTTACACATCAAGTTGGCTACTACGCAGTAGTGTCACCTTTGACATCCTACCAACGCTTGTGGGGCAGACTTAAAACATGTCTAGGACTAGCAACGGGACAAGTTTAAAATTCGTCCTCCAATTTGGGATCAATGTATTTAGCATCTTCTCTTCTTTGCAGTTTACGTCCTTCACTAGTAAAGTTACATATTTTTATTAATTTAATATCTTGAAAATATTTTGTTAATTTAAGATATAATGAATTTATACTCATTTTAAAATATTCATAAGGAGTTAAATGAGGAAAATGATAATTTTGACCACTAGTGTCGATGGGATTGGATTATATAAGCAAAATTTACTCCTATCACGGTCGTGGAAACCACAAGGTCAATGAGGCATTTTCCTTAGACCCCCAAGAGTTTCCTTTTTTTTATATTTTTAATATTTTTTTGTCAATTTAAATTATTAAGTGATAAATTTTGTTAAGATATGATTTATTATTTGTAATCATTTTTTCATTAATAAGACTATGTAATCTTAAGTTATGAATGTAATGGTTATCGTAAATCATTTATCTAAAAAGTCTGATATTGATGGTATTGATTTATTTTCAAAATTGAAAGTACTAAGAGAAGTGTTAAGAAAAGAAATTAACATACCAATAGAAGTATTGAGTTATATTAAAATTTTAGATTCTTTTCCAAATATTTACATTACATATAGAATTTTATTGACAATCTCTGTAACAGTTGCTACTGGTGAAAGAAGTTTTTCAAAATTAAAATTGCTTAAATCATATCTAAAATCAACAATGTTACAAGATAGATTGAATGAGTTAGTTATTTTATCTATTGAAAATGAAGTATTAGAATTGTTTGATTATAAAACTCAACCAGAGTTGTTCAGAGCACGTATCAACTGGTGCTCTCGTTGTCACCTTCATGGCTTCTTCTTCTTCCTCCGATAAGCTTGAGGAACTCATTATTCGTCTCACCAACCAACAACTCACCCTAACCAACAAAATTGATGATCTCCTTCAGCATGTTTCTCCTTCTTCCCCTCAGCCTCCACCGTATCAGCCTCCATTACATCGCCCCTTTCATAACCCAACCCCTGCACAGAACCACAGACTTAAATTAGATGTGCCTCATTTCGATGGCACTGACCCTTTCGGGTGGATTTTCAAAATTCAGCAATTCTTTGAGTATCATGGAACTCTAGAATATGACAGACTCACAATTGCCTCCTTCTATATGGAGGGAAGAGCCTTGGCCTAGTTTCAGTGGATGACCAGCAATGGTCAATTCACTTCCTGACCCGTCTTCCTACAAGCCCTCCAAACGAGGTTCGCACCATCGCAATATGAGGACCCTACAGGGGCTCTATGCAAACTAATGCAAAAGGGTTCAGTCGTGGCTTACCTGGCTGAGTTTGAGGATCTAGCAAATCGGGTTGTCGACGTTCCTCCACCGTTTCTCCTCAGCTGCTTCGTCTCCGGCCTCCTTCCGGAGATACGTCGGGAGGTTCAAGATCATCAACCTCTCACCATTTGCCAAGTTGCTGGCCTCGCACGTCTTCAAGAAGACAAGCTTTCCAACCACCGCCCCCGCCACCTCGCCCTCGTCCACCACCTCTTCTCAACCCTAACCCCATTCGACCTAACCCCCTTCCACCTCTTCTCTCACCACCCCCACGCCCCAACCCACCCCCACCCTTCAAGCGTCACACCTCCGACGAGATAGCCTCTCGCCGTGAGAGAGGTCTCTGCTTCTCTTGCGATGAGAAATATCACCGAGGGCACTGCTGCGCCTCTCGGGTGTTTCTCCTAATCGCAGAAGAGGAAGCTAACCCTAACCCACCTCATATAGACACCTTTGACCCAGGCCCAGACCCGAACCCCGACCTAGTTCCCGACCCGGACCCATACCCGGCCCAACTAAGCCTTAACTCCCTGGCGGGTCATATTGCTCCTGAAACTTTGCGTTTCATGGCCACCATCTCCGGCCACGACATGGTGTTGCTGGTGGACGGCGGCAGCACCCACAATTTTATTCAGCACCAACTTGTGGATCAATTGGGCCTTCCGACGCGACCCACCACACTGTTACGTGTTATGGTCGGTAATGGACAACATCTCTAGTGCTTCTCCATTTGTGAGTCCATTTCCATCATCATTCAATCCACAGAATTCATTGTTGACCTTTATGTGCTTCCCCTCTCCGGTGCCAATGTGGTTCTTGGTGTACAATGGCTCAAGTCTCTGGGCCCAGTCCTCATCGATTACAACACTTTAGCCATGCAATTCTTCTATAATGAGAAATTGATCACATTACAGGGATACATTGATGCTTCGTTGCATGCCCTTTCCCCCTTACAATTTAAACGTCTCTGTCGCACTCACAGTGAAACTACCTTTTACCACATCACGTTGTTATCTCCTTCGTCTTCCCTCAACAACCAGGAACCATCCCTTGTTGTTCAACCACTCATCTCAAAGTATGCGAGCCTCTTTCACCCTCCTACCACTCTACCCCCAATTCGCGACACTAACCACCATATACATCTACTTCCTCAAGCTTCTCCGGTCAATGTCAGACCGTACCGATACCCCCATTATCAGAAACAAGAAATTGAGAATCAGGTTGATGGCATGTTGCAGCGAGGCTTCATACAACCAAGCACAAGCCCGTTTTCCTCACCCGTGTTGTTTGTCAAGAAGCACGATAGGTCTTGGCGCTTATGCGTCGACTACCGTGCTTTAAATGCTTTGACGGTGCATGATCAGTTTCCAAGTCCGACTGTGGATGAACTCTTGGACGAATTAGGAGGCGCCAGCTACTTTTCGAAGCTCGATCTACTCCAAGGCTATCATCAGCTTCGCATGCATCCTGATGATATTCCTAAAACGGCCTTTAGAACGCATCACGACCACTATGAATTCAAAGTGATGTCGTTCGGCCTCTGCAACGCCTCCTCATCATTTCAGGCCACCATGAATTCCATTTTCCGGCCATACCTCCGTCAATTCATCATCGTCTTCTTTGACGATATTCTGATATATATAGTACCTCCATTGAAGACCACCTGCAACATTTGGAGCTTGCTTTTCAGGTATTGTTGACTCATCAATTTACATTAAAACTCTCGAAATGTTCTTTTGCGCAGACTCAAGTTGAGTATCTGGGGCACCTGGTTTCTCAAAGGGGTGTTGAACCCTTAGCCGCGAAGGTAGCAGCTATTCAACAGTGGGTGTCTCCTCGAACAACAAAGGCCTTACGCAGCTTCTTAGGCTTGGCCGGTTTCTATCACAGGTTTATACGAGGTTATGCTACGATTGCGGCCCCTTTGGTCAAGGCAACCACCATTGACCCTTTTCAATGGTCGTCCACGACCCAATCTGCTTTTGACCAGTTGAAGCTCGCCTTGTCCACCGCTCCGGTTTTAGCACTCCCAGATTTTCAATCTCCGTTCACCGTCGAGACAGATGCTTCCGGCATTGGAATGGGTGTCGTGTTGTCTTAGAAGGGCCATCCTATAGCGTATTTTAGTAAGCCTTTCAGCGCCAAACTCCTTCGATCATCCACGTATGTCAGGGAACTCTTTGCCATCACTGCCGCCATCAAAAAGTGGCATCAATATTTACTTGGTCGTCGGTTCCTCATTATCACTGATCATCAGAGCTTAAAAGAGCTCCTCACTCAGACAATTCAAACTCCCGAGCAGCATATGTACATTGCTCACCTTATGGGATACGATTATGAAATTCAATATCGTTCCGGCACACATAACCAGGCTACTGATGCTCTGTCACGCCTCCCGGAGATGGAGTCTTCTTGTTCCATGATGCTTTCAGTGCCTTGTTTTAATTTCCTCGAGGAACTTCATCATCAACTTCATCAACATCCTGAGTACATTCAGCATCGTCACGAGATTGTGGATAATCCGGCCAAATACCCCCATTACTCCCTCACCGACAAGCTCATCCTTCATCGAGGACGAATTTGGTTACCTCACACGATTCCCATTATTCAGACACTCCTCACTGAATACCATTCCACCTCGACAGGTGGTCATGCTGGAATTACGAAGACCTTGGCTCGCATTTCCAAAAACTTCACATGGTCTAGTCTCCGAGATGACATCACTCAGTTCATCACTAACTATGTCGACTGTCAGCTCACAAAGTATGAAACGAAGAAAATGGTCGGCCTCTTATGCCCCTTGCCGGTGCCCCACCGCCCGTGGGAAGACCTTTCATTGGATTTTATCGTCGGATTGCCGGCATATCGTGGCTACACCACTATCCTCGTGGTCGTTGACCGCTTTTCTAAGGGCGTCCATTTGGGAATGCTCCCCACTTCTCACACTGCTCTTATGGTAGCTTCGTTGTTTTTGGACATTGTTGTCAAACTCCATGGCGTTCCTCGCAGCTTGCTTTCCGACAGGGATCCCTTGTTTATCAGTAAGTTCTGGCAAGAACTTTTCCGGCGCAGTGGCACCCAGTTACGCCTGAGCTCAACCTATCACCCTCAGAGTGATGGCCAAACGGAGGTACTCAACAGAGTCGTTGAGCAATACTTACGAGCCTTTGTTCATAAACGTCCGACGAAGTGGGGACAGTTCCTTCCATGGGCTGAATGGTCCCATAACACATCGTGGAATGCAGCTACCGGAGCTACACCATTCGACATCACCTTTGGCCGCAAACCACTCACTTTTCCAGAGTATCTTGCAGGGACTTCACATAACGCCGCCGTGGATACATGTTGCTTTGCAGGGATGACACACTTGCCATCATCCGCAAGAAGTTGCTTAAGGCACAGACCACCATGAAGGAAAAAGCTGATCGAAAATGCCGTGATATTCACTTTGACCCTGGTCAATGGGTCTTGCTTAAACTTCGTCCCCACCGTCAAACTTTAGCAAGGGATTCTCCGGTCACCGGAAAGCTAAGCAAAAGATTTTATGGCCCTTTTCAGATCATAGAGCAGATTGGCAAAGTTGCTTACCATTTAAAACTCCCTGAGGGCGCCAAAATTCACCCGATTTTCCACTGTTCTTTGCTCAAACCATTTCATGGTTCCCCTGATAATACCAACATCACCCTTCCTCTCCACTTTCACAATGATCAACCCATCATTTTTCCCGGCGCCATTTTAGATTATCGATGTTCGTCCTCATCCCCTCATCAGTCATGGGAGGTTTTGGTGCAGTGGCAGGGCCTTTCCCCAGACGAGACATCTTGGGAGGATTGGTCCCAGCTTTGCCATGACTACCACCTTGAGAACAAGGTGATTTCCCAAGGGCCGCAGGGTGATACGGAAGCAATATCAGAGGTGCGTCAAGCAAAACAAACAACACATGAACAAACAGGGGAGGTGCAGAAAGAGGAAAAGCCCAAAAGAAAAACATCAAAGCCCACATACCTCAGAGATTACATTTGAAAGTTCACAACAGCATTTCCATCCTTGGTGATTTTATCGAAAGGCAGGAGACAAGGATAACCAACTTGATTCTGGAATCATCCCTTAGGCACAAAAAGATAAGAATTCCGTTAGGGAAGCATAGTATAAATAAACATGTAATAATATAATCAGAAGCATGAATGAATGAGAATTTTCTTGATAAATGATTTTACAGCTAAAAAAACTAAAAGATTAATATAAAAATTAATATTTTATATAATATACTAAGTCTGTTTAAAATTCTTGTAAAAAAAAATCTCTTTCACATTTTCGCCTTAGACCATAAAATGTCTATACACGGTCGTGACTCCTATAAACAATAAACCTCATTATCATTATCAAGGTTAATAGTTTTCTATATTATAAATTTGAGTTTTAATTTTAAAATTTTAAACATAAAAATATTTATACTACAATCTCTTATATTATTGTAATACGTGAATTTATAATTATTTGTCACTGATTTTCGCCTTAAACTCTAAAATATATATACACGGTCCTGACTCCTATAAACAATAAACCTCATTATCATTATCAAGGTTAATAGTTTTCTATATTATAAATTTGAGTTTTTATTTTAAAATTTTAAACATAAAAATATTTATACTGCAATCTCTTATATTATTGTAATACGCGAATTTATAATTATTTGTCACTTATTTTATATCATTTTTAAAAAATCTCAAATTAATTAGTTCTATAAGAAAACTCTAAAATTAGTAATGATTTTAATTTGTCCTTTGATAAGATTCTCAGATTTTCTTCTTTTTTTATTTTATATTCTAAATTATTAATCATTTTCAAATTTTAAATTTTCTTGTTTTTTAAAATCTCAGCTACTCGTACTTTTAAATTATTCTTTTTTATTTTTTTGAAGTGACTCCTCCCCCCTCCCTCCCCCCCCCCCCCCCCCCTATTTATTTACTTATTTGTATTAAATGTTCATATTTCTCTTATAATTTCACATATTTGTAGGGAATGACATGAAGTTAATTAATCATATTACACTTTAATACATCCAATAAATTTCATATATATTATAATATATATATATATATATATATATATTATATTGTTTGTTGTTTGCTTTTGACAATGTAGATTGTTTAGGGTTTAATTTGAGCACTCATTGATCCCTTACACATCAAGTTGGCTACTACGCAGTAGTGTCACCTTTGACATCCTACCAACGCTTGTGGGGCAGACTTAAAACATGTCTAGGACTAGCAACGGGACAAGTTTAAAATTCGTCCTCCAATTTGGGATCAATGTATTTAGCATCTTCTCTTCTTTGCAGTTTACGTCCTTCACTAGTAAAGTTACATATTTTTATTAATTTAATATCTTGAAAATGTTTTGTTAATTTTAAGATATAATGAATTTATACTCATTTTAAAATATTCATAAGGAGTTAAATGAGGAAAATGATAGTTTTGACCACTAGTGTCGGTGGGATTGGATTATATAAGCAAAATTTACTCCTATAAACCTCATTATCATTATCAAGGTTAATAGTTTTCTATATTATAAATTTGAGTTTTTATTTTAAACTTTTAAACATAAAAATATTTATACTGCAATCTCTTATATTATTGTAATACGTGAATTTATAATTATTTATCACTTATTTTATATCATTTTTAAAAAATCTCAAATTAAGTAGTTCTATAAGAAAACTCTAAAATTAGTAATGATTTTAATTTTTCCTTTGATAAGATTCTCAGATTTTCTTTTTTTTTATTTTATATTCTAAATTATTAATCATTTTCAATTTTTAAATTTTCTTGATATTTTTTTTTTAAATCTCAGCTACTCGTACTTTTAAATTATTCTTTTTTATTTTTTTGAAGTGACCCATCCCCCCCCCCCCCCCCCCCCCCGCCGCCCTTATTTATTTACTTATTTATTATTTGTATTAAATGTTCATATTTCTCTTATAATTTCACATATTTGTACGTAGGGAATGACATGAAGTTAATTAATCATATTACACTTTAATACATGCAATAAATTTCATATGTTACTCGACCTTTTTCTTCATTAGCATGGACTATTTTAAATGTTATATTTCTATGATGTTTTCTTTATAATAATTATTTTTTTAAAGGCATAAGACAACATTATTATAGAAAACTAAGTTAGGCACAAGACGTGACCCATTTAGAGAACAAAATAATAATTAAAAGTTTAGAACATGGTTTTTTTTATAGAATGTTTAGAACATAGTTAAGATAATTGAAAGTGAATTTAATTAATAAATTTTTATTCTAAGATAAAGGAATCTAAGCCTAATTTTATATCTATAAAAGAGAATGCCAAGACTAACATACATATTCAATGTTTAATAATTGTATGAGTCATTTTTTTATATTATTTCTGAAAACTTTTTAGTATATAATTCTACACTTATTTTAATACTCGAATACGAATTATGTAAATAGAATAAAAGTTTTTTTAATTTTTTAAATATTAAATAATTTTTTACCTAAAAAACTTACATAATTTTATCTATTGCTTTTATATTAGAACCAGTTTTTTAGCATGTGATGTAGAATAAATATATATTTTAAATAATCAATATTTATAAATATAAATTACATTATAGTTAAATATTATGATGTAATATATTTGAATATAAAAGTATATTTGAAATTTATAATGAATAAGTTAAATTAGTATATGTTTTAAAAAAAATTAAATTATTAATAAACAAAACATACTTTTGGGAAGGGTGCGGAGAACACTTTTATTGTGAGAAGTGAGAATAAAATATAAATCATTAGATCTTATTTGAATTTGAATGGTAGAGATTAACATATAAATGATGATAACTTTTTAATATGATCATGTGACCATTAAATAACTTTTAATCTTGACAATTTCCATTTGATTTTGCATGAACCACATTAATTTACAGTTCTTGTATTTTAAAAATCATGTAGATCAACTCATGATTGGTGGACTAACTTAGTGATTAAAGCGAGAACATCTTGAATGGTCGATCTATGGCTCCCAAAGAACTCATCTTTCCACAGTCGACTTCCCGACAATCTGGTATAGCCCTTCAAGAGTCAAGCTTGCAATGTGTTAGTGCTTCTATTAGTCAGTCGATCCACCAACCAAACAATGCACAATCTTTCACACATGAAGCCTGAAAGATGCAAACACGTCGATCTATTATCAGTTTCCTGGCCGGATGGTCCAAAACCTAATTATAATTATTCTCATAAGGTTAAATGAATTTTTGTTTTCTTGAAAAAAATACCCAAAAGATAAATAGATATTTTTTCGTACAAAAAGATAAATAGATACTGTGCATTAAAATGTTGAGAAATTTCAAGTCATAGTTGAGGCTAGCTGTTCTCCCTTATCCATATCCTTTTAAAGGTAGACTGGTCAGTGTTTAACATATTAAGCAAGTAATGTTGGTCATGCCCACGCTACGATATTCTCTCCACAACATTAGCCATAACAATCTCCCTTTACATAGTTTTGACCTTGTTATTTTAAACCTTTTCATTGCAATGCTTAATTGCTTATAGACATAGTCAACTTAACTTGCATGTGCCTTGAGATGAGATCCCAGCAAAGCAATCTCAAGTTTTCAACGTTTACATATGCAACCGATTTTCTTTTCTTTTCCTTTTTTTTTGGTTTTCTTCCATTCAGGTACTTATAAACTAAGCATATATTTAATTCAATTTATTATTTCGTAGTAGTATATATTCGTTATTTTTATTTTAAAAAAATCAAAAGTAAGTGATTATTTTCGACATAAGCTTAAGACAGTATCTTTATGACTTCCTTTTTTCCTTTCTTTTTATATTACTGCTGTTCTCAAGACACAATACCTTCAAGTAGTATATGTATATGGGAGTTAGGGTTTGTTTCAAAGAATGTATTTACAGTCTACTTGACTTTATCTTATGATATAAGTATTCATATAAGCGATTGAAAAAAATCATGATATATCTATAAGTTTTTTCAGTTTATTTTAATAAGCTTTTTAGGATATATAATTTATAAAAGCAACTTATAATTTATATGAAAACAGTTTAATCGTATTTTCTCTTTAATTATAAAATAACCTATACATAATATAAATGCTTATATGATAATAATACTTGTTAAATAAGTCCGCAATAATTAATCTGTCCACGCAAACATACCCTTACTATATCTGTCTTTGTTTTCAAAAGCACTTCCCGGACGACTATTTGTCTCTATCTTTGTCATTATCTAGTGTTTAAGTGTTTATATATATTATAATCACAATGATTAGAACCCTGCAACTGTCCTTCACCCACTCTATAATTCATGTGCCACGTTTTAATTTCTTATATCCAAACAATTTGTCCATAGGTGCCTGCAAGAAGCTACCGTTAATTTAATTTCAACAATGGACAGCTCAAGTGTGCAACAGGATAATGCATGTAGGCTCACATGCATATATAGACTTAAGTAAGTCAATTATTCATTTTTAAGTTCCTCCTTAAAGCCTGCTTCAAAACAGTAATTCTATTTGTTGTTAGGAAATTCACATCAATTCCTTGTACATTTAAGTTAACCACCACAACTCTTTAAATTTTACTATTATATACACAATCTGACGATAAATTAAAGCTATATGATCGGTGGAAGATGTTATATATATGCCAAGTTCTAAAATGGATCGATGGACATGCCCAAGTAATATTTTATTAGAGATGCATTATTTGTATAAAATTTTCTTACAACATTTTTTACAATAATATATATATATATATATATATATATTTCTTCTTCATCACATCTATCTTATCAGCACACAATTTTCTAGCTCTTCTTATCTTTTTGTTATAAAATAAATTGTACGAATTTATTGTATAAATATAAGTTCTCATATTTTTTTTATTAGACTACAAACATTATTAAATGGAAAGATATGGTAAAGTAACATGTACGTCACATGATGCATGGACCATCTCTATAATTTGCCCCATTAATTGTAACACAAGCTGAGGACTATAAATAACTAGGCACTGTTCTGAATTCAACCATAGAAATGAAGTTGCTTCTTGCAAGAAGTTTCTGAGTTTTTGTATCCTCTATATATAGTTCTCTGGCAATTAAGGTCTCAGCTAAATACGCACAAATGGGTAGCCAGAGTTGCTTCAAGGCTTTGATTATTTGCCTTATAGCATTAATTGGATCAACTCAAGCTCAATTGCAGCTTGGTTTCTATGCCAAAAGTTGTCCAAAGGCCGAGAAAATAATTTTGAAGTATGTTGTAGAGCATATCCGCAATGCTCCATCACTAGCAGCTGCTCTCATAAGAATGCACTTCCATGATTGTTTTGTCAATGTATGCACATAATTATGTTGTTTTTTTCTTTTATTATACTGTGGAGATAATTAACTATGTAACATTAACATGTAGTACATATTAATATAAATTTCAGGGTTGTGATGGATCAGTGCTTGTGGACTCAACACCAGGCAATCAAGCTGAAAAGGACTCTATTCCAAATCTTACACTCCGAGGCTTTGGTTTCATTGACGCAATAAAGAGGCTTGTTGAAGCTGAATGCCCTGGGGTAGTCTCTTGTGCTGATATCTTGGCCTTGACCGCCAGAGACTCTATTCATGCCACTGTAAGTACTCACTCTTGTTTCACCCTCATCTCTAAGGAAACATGAATACTTTGAATAATAGTTAAGCTGCATCCTATTAGAGTGGAAAATTCATATTGCATTTACTTGTATTGAAAATGTATCTATACAGTTCACAAATGCTTTGAATCTCCCAAACCCTTCATTTTTTTTTGTGATTTCTATCTGTTTTCATCACAAAACGCTTGCATGGCTCAATCAGACATTATATTGTCATGCTTGTGTTACTCACTAGGGTTGGCCTAGGGGTAAAAATTATGGTAAATGCATGAAAATTTAAGTTGGATTTTTATTATTGTCGTTCTAAAAAGAAGAAGAAAAAAAACTCATGTTTGTGTTATGTTTTCTCTAGGCTTTGTTACATAGGGTAGAAATTAAATGACATCTTCTTGTGTTGCCATGATTGACATGGGTTTGCAGGGTGGACCCTATTGGAATGTTCCAACAGGACGAAGGGATGGGCTCATCTCTAGAGCAGCAGATCCGTTACGCAGCCTGCCTGCTCCATTTCACAACCTCACTACCCAACTAACACTCTTTGGCAATGTTGGACTTGATGCAAACGACCTTGTCTTGCTTGTTGGTATGTCAAACACTAAGTTGCATGATAAAAGTTTGCATCAGGGTTGTTTAGAAATTTTTTTCCACTTTTAATTATAAAATTGGCACTACATTTTTTACTTATTTTTTTATTTCTGAAATATGTACTTGTTCCGTATTTAAATATAAGAAAAAAACACTCTTGAATTAATTAAATGTGAGTAACATCTCCGATAAATATGATTAATGGTAGTTTAGAAAATGTTATCTTTTTATAAATAAAATCAAGAAAAATATATAAACTTAACTAACAATTAGTGTGAAATCATATGTTTTTGTTTATATTTGAGTTTGTAAAAAGTATAAGAACGCATAAAACGTAAAAGAAAGTTGTTTTCATCATTTTAGTACAATATTTAAAAACAAAAAAAATGAGGTGACAATTTGTACCAATTTTAAAATAAAAAATGAAAACAAAATAATGTTTCTCAAAGTAAATAAGTCCTAAGTCAATGAAATGAAACTCTAATTATGATTGAAAAATAATACCAGAAACACCAAATAATTATATCTAAGTTTTTTCCTTTTTTATGTTCTACATTTTAAACTTTGTCTCTAATTATAAAAAATTCTATTCTTTCAGGTGCTCACACAATTGGTGTTGCCCATTGTTCATCAATTGCAACTCGTCTATACAATTTCACTGGCAAGGGTGACATAGACCCAACACTAGACAGTGAATATGCAAAAAATATCAAAACTTTTAAGTGTAAGAACATCAATGATAATACAATTATTGAGATGGATCCTGGAAGTCGCGATACATTTGATCTTGGATTTTATAAACAAGTTGTTAAGAGAAGGGGCTTGTTTCAGTCAGATGCTGAATTTCTTACTAGTCCTATCACAAGGTCTATTATCGATAGACAACTTCAATCAACTCAAGGATTCTTTGAGGAATTTGCCAAGTCTATCGAGAAAATGGGACGAATTAATGTCAAGCTTGGAACTGAAGGGGAGATAAGGAAACATTGTGCACGAGTTAATAACTAAGGATCTCGTTAATAATGACCATCTAGGTGCATTTATGTCTACTTTTCAGTATAATTTACTCTTGGTCTCATTATTTATTCTATGTTATGTCTATGGTGTCTTGATATATGAGATATCATATGATTTGGTTGTTTTTCCAAGTGATGTGGGAAGGGTTGGGGAGTGATTATTAGGTTTGAATGGAAATCATCCTCGGGTGGTAATAAGATGTAGAATTGAGTGAGAAGATTTATTGTAATACACAATTGCACAATAAAAAAGTCTCCCTTGCTATGTTGAAAATATGTTATAATTCAAAGTGCATTTTTTCTTTATTATTTATTAGTTTTAATTCTCAATATTCAGATGGGTCAAAGTTCTCCACAAATATATTTTTACTATTTTTTTACTCACCATAATTAGACTTTCGCTTTTCAGTAAGATCTCAATATATTGTTTTAGTATTTTGGATCGATTTTACGATAGTCAAATCTAAAACCATATTTAAGAAAAACTATATTTTGTCCGTTGATCCAACACATATTCGTTTCTTTAAAAATATATAAATTAGTATAATTATATTAAATAAGAATATTTATAGGGAGTATTTTTTTAATGAGAGCGTTTTTTGAATTTTTTTTCCAATGATAACATGTTAGAGATTTTTCTAAATCTCTTATTTTAATATATAAATTAGTATAATTATATTAAATAAGAATATTTATAGGGGGTATTTTTTTAATGAGAGCGTTTTTTGAATTTTTTTTCCAATGATAACATGTTTAAAGATTTTTCTAAATCTCTTTTTTTTCAATTTATCATTTTCATCTTATTTAAAAATAAAATTTTAATATTTTTTAAAATTAAAATTCAATATTTAAAAATAAACTTATATTATAAATTTAAAAATATAATTTATATATTCAAAAATATTTTTTATTATAAATTTTAGTTGTATAAAATAAATATTTATTCTGTGCACATGATAAAAGACTAGTTTAAAATATATCTGAAGAATTATAATAATTAATTAACTGATTAAAATTTAAAATAATTGTTTATTATTTTTTTCAGAATTTAAAAAATGGTTACTTACTGGAAAAGGCTCTATTTTATTTTTTTATCGCAAATTAGGGTGATGGATTTGGAGCTTATGATCCAGCCCACTCTATATTAGGGGCATCTTCGTGTTCGGCCCACGCTGTCTATAAACCCTAATTTGGTGTTTCCCTCTTCACTGCCTATATAATCGAACCTATAGCCCGATAATTTTTTCGTGTTCTTCTTGGTCGCTCTTCTTTGCAATCAAATAGCGATCCAGCGTTCGTCGTGTTTCTCCGTTTGGTGCCCGAATTGTCCTGAATTTTGCGTCTTTATGGAATCTCAGTTTCTGTATTTTTATGTTGTGTGTTATTAGTATTTGTTCTCTTTTTTTTTTTTGTTATTTGAAATTAAAGTTGTGTGCTGTGACGAGGCAATTTCGTGGACTAGAGTTTCTGATCTGGGAATTTACTCAGAAGTTGATTATCAAACCCTTGGCTGTCTGAGCACACCCTAATTTCCCAAACTTTCGAAAATTAGGTTTTTTTTAACATTTTCTTATTGTCAATGTTTAACCGTTTTTTAGTTTAATTTCTTCATTGATGTGTTGAGTTCAATCAATCGGCTTGATGAAAAAAATTTGGCTTATGATGATCATATAATTATCTTAGCGGATTTCAGTGAGATTTCTATCAATGATCTGATTGTTACACACACTGAAGCCTATGTTTTAATTGTTGTTTGCTAACATTACTCTTTTGCTAGTTATTCTATTTTGTTTCTTTTGTTCTTTTGTTATGATGATAAGTGTTAGCTCAAATTTTGCCTTTTTGTACTTGGGCATTTTAATATCGGTTATAGTACTTACTGGTATCTTTTTTATGATAAGAAGTGCAATGATGAGATGAAACACTTAAGTGTGTTTGGGCAGTGGACGTTGCCCTATGGTTTCGCCGTGAGCCCACATTTTAACGACTTCTCCTTCCACTGAGCACTATGATTACATTTAATTTTGATTGTTAATTTGATTATTATTGCATTGTCTGTGTTTTGCATTGCGTCCATTACCAATTCTGGGGGATATTTAGTTCCTCTTGGTATAATGGCTCGGACGCAATATACACGAAGTGGTCATCCTGATTGATGGTTTAATTATAATACCATTCGGTCTTGGAAACGCCACCAACATTGTTTGTAGGTTTTTTTTATTCAATAATATTATATGATTCTAAAGTTGTTTCTGAGAATGTACATGACTACAGGAAATGTGTTGTTTAAAGAATTCAAATGTTATTAATAATATGAAAATTGTGTTAAGAATATATCTCACTTTTCTTGTGTTTTGTGAAATTGAAAGTGTTCTGTTTTGTGTGCTGTGACGAGGCAATTTTGTGGATTAGAGTTTCTGATCTGGGAACTTACCCAGAAGTTGATTATCAAACCCTTGGCTGTCTGAGCATACCTAATTAAAATTTCTAAGATTTTTGAAATGTAGGTTTTTTAAGCATTATAATGTTTTCAGTTGTTAGAATCATTTACTTTTGCAAATTGGATTGCGAAATTCTTTTGGCTTGTGATGATAAGCTAATTATCTTAGCGGATTTCAGTGAGATTTCTATCTATGATCTGATTGTTACACACACTGAAGCCATTGGTTAATTTTCATTATAGCTTTGTTTTGAATGTCCTTTTGTTTCTTCTTTGTTAATATGATATTTGTGACCATAATTGGTGTTTGTTACTCATGAATCGTTGTTATGAATATAAAGCTGATTAGAAGGATGGAGGTAGCTATTGAAAATTGATTTTAAGACTTGTGACCATCTTTAGATGATTAGTGAATATGGGATGTGTAGGAAAAGAGATAATACACATGAGGATGTTGATGACAATCTGATTTTATTACAATCAGCTTAAAGAAGTATGTATTTGAAAATTTGAATAATGTAAATTACGTGAACAATAATTATGACTAGAATTTTAAAATTACTGAAATCTCTGGTGAAGTGTTTGTCTGTTTTACCGTGATACATGTACATAACAAATTTGGGGACACAAACCTCAATACTACAAGCTGGAGTAGTAGTGACATGGACTTATATTTCAATGAAATTTGTATTATGGATCATATTTTCTTAATACCAAGCGTATAAATAGTCATTTCGAAATGATTATAACTTTTTGTGAACAAAAATCTCACGAAAGAAGCCAAGAACCTTAACTTTAAAATCCACAATAAAACCTGATGATTCAAGAAATAGAGCCTTTTGGCACCTAATTTTCAATTGTTTACTAGACTTAAATTCGAAATTGAAGGAAAGTTATTTTTGTACAAGTTTAATTTAACTAATTCACTCCCTCGCTTAGTTGCAAGTTCAAAATATTAGTTTTTCTAAAGTAGAAGAAATGGAAAGCATCTGTAACTTGGGTGCTTCATGGGTTGTTTAAAAAGCATCTTGCATGTTTGAAATTAGGGATGTTTGAGAGGTGATTTAGTCAAATTTAAGATTTATTTTCATCAAATTTGATTGATTTGGTTTTACAATATTTTTTAAATCAATCTAATTTAATCATGAATGGTTTTGTTTGATTTGAGTTATCGAATTATTTATTTAAATTTGACTTTTTTTTTCTTTAAATTATAATTAGTTTTTACATATTAATTTTTTATAATCAGATTTGTTACAATTAATTTATTACAATTAAATTTGCTTAAACAAGTAAACCATATACCTAAGATTATGTTTGGATAGATAATTTTAAATGAGGAAAGTAATTTATGAGACAATTTGAATTTTTGAATCTAGAATTCATTGTTTGGATGTTTTTTTTATGAAGAATTTAAAATTTTAGAATTTTGAAATAGAATTTTAAACAACTAAAAATCTAGAATTTTAACTTTTTTTATCCAAACACAAAATTTTAAATTCTCTTCATATAATCTTATTCAAGAAATCTCGTCTCATTGTGAAACATTGATCGGACTTGAGAACGTAAAATAACAAGTATACCAATTATATCTTTTATTTTTTTCATTCATTTTTTTTCATCCTCGTAATTTTAATTTTTTTTATCCAAACATAAAATTTTAAAAATAAAAGAATTTCAGTTGAAATATTTAAAATTCTTAAAATTTAAAATTTCTTAAAATTTTAAATTCCTCCATCCCTGTGTTTGGATGAAGAGTAATTTTAAATTCCTCCATCAAAGATTACTATAGAGATGAAGAGTAATTAATTATTTTTAAAATAAAATAGGATGACTTTCGTTTTCTACATTCTGATACGAGAAAAGTAAAATACAGACAGACAAATGGTACACACGAGGGTAGGGAGTTTGAAAGAGAATGATTATGAAAACTTAAAAAAAACAAAATCATTTCATGATGTTGGACAATCATGTTATTCATCAAGATGAAAATTTTCTACTATTTTTTGCTATCCACTGTCTTAAAAAACCAACAAGTACAATTTTTTCATATTGATAATTACAGTGGCTTGTAAAATCACCTTTTTGTCTTCGTAAATCAGATAAATTTGACTTCTTGAATTCGAACTTAAATTTACTTCAATTTACTCCACCTTTCTCGTTTCTCTATCTCCTCCCCCTCTCGTTGTAAAGCTTATCATCAGTTTTCCTTTGAAATATTCTCTCAAATCTGTTTTTTTACTTTCTGTTCTTGCTAGTCAAAATGCTAAGATGACTGGTATCCATCTCTTTTTCGGTTTCTATTCTTCATGTTTTGGGACTATAGTTATTATTCACAAAAATGATCGATGC
The DNA here is from genome assembly GCF_000004515.6 of Glycine max. Taxonomy (NCBI): domain Eukaryota; kingdom Viridiplantae; phylum Streptophyta; class Magnoliopsida; order Fabales; family Fabaceae; genus Glycine; species Glycine max. The sequence goes on from NC_038248.2 coordinate 8,906,222, forward strand.
CCAAGAGTAAGAAATTGTAATTATTTCCATGGAAAGATTTAAAAAAAAAATTGTAATGACTTATGCATCAACTTAGTTGATGGTTGAATCAATGTTACATATTTCAATTCCTACATCAACGTTCCTGTGGATGACAGCATCTCTCTCCTAGGAAAGTTATTTCTTGCATGAAAGATAAATGCCCGATATAATGGCCACGCCGGCTACGGCAACACCAATAGACGTAACGATTCTTGTTGCAGAGACAGCTGGTTTGGGAGATGGAACTGTCATTAGATCCTTCATCTGAAAACCAGTAAGGTAAATTGAGCTAAGAAAATCTGACAATAAATAATAAAAGAATAATTCTATGGTTTTGAAAGAAAGAAATTGCAAAATAAGAAAATCGGGTTCATATTAGAATTGGCTGGATGGGAGCAACGGAACGATGGTTTTTGTGCTAAAAATAATTATAAATTGCAGGGTATATGATACAAGTAACTAAATGTTCCCCCACCACGACAGGTTGCTTCCAATGCTTCTTTATTCCCTGTAGATGGCCCTTTCCAACAACAGCAACAACTGAGCTATTCTCACTCGCCACTTTTAATAATGTGGAGGACATGTACCTGCATACAAGTCAAATCATGTCAAATTTATAAACTTAATATAAGTACATGATTCTAGAAAAAACTCTTGACAAAGCAAAGGTCAGTTGAAGGTGGAATCACCCTCGATGCTACCCTTTGAAGTAGTATTACAACATTATCAACAGTCTCTTCACAGGGTCTAATTTTAACCAGATAGGGGAGAGACTGCAGGATAGTCAAAATTACCAAAAGCAAGAAAGGCATACCAACCAAAGTTTTTACAGTAACAACGGCATCCTCAACACCACCATGAGGCAGAGCATATACTACTATTTCAGACAATTATGGCCAAATTTCATTCAAGCTGAAACATGTTCTTTATACGAGTAGTTCTGAGCACAAGAGATAGACGAAAAAGAAAGGTGTATGCACTAATTTCTTCATTGGTATGCATAAAGTCAACAATCATAGATAATGAAAATACTTTTAGAGAACAGTTTGCCCATCATGATGCTAAGGATTATAATATACTGCAGATTGTATATGTAAAGAAGCGATAAAGTCCCAGAATGCTCTGGTGTCCAGTAGCACCCCCTTAAATTTCTTCAAAATATAAACATTTTAGCTTACATTCTAATGCATGGCCTCCACAAAACATAAACACTATAATTGTTTCCTCTCCTCTAGCTCCACCACTGCCTGGTGTATTAGTCAAAAGGCACAACTAGACAATATCCCCCAGGGAAAAAAAACACGGATTAATTAAAAGGTTTTCTCATCCTATACTCTGAAACAAAAAAGGCAACCAGGGTAAGAAGTCCATGCCTCCATGACATTAGGATTTCAGATCATCCAGGGTGGCTAGGATATGCAGAAGATGTCAACACCAGAACCATATCCAAGACACCCTCCAACAAGGACCCCTCTGCTAAATCATAACATACTGGGGTGACAAACATTAACAGAAGCATTCTTTTAAGAGCAAGGAAAGCAGGTGACAGGTAACAGAAGCAATAAATGAAATTGTAAAATGATATTAAGTGCAATAGGTCTTACTGATCTCGTTCATGCACAAGAGTCTCCATTAAAGTTGGAAACTCCTTGCTCATTTCCTGAATAACAAGAGTTAGCATGTCACTGTCATCCATTTCCTTCAGCTGAAGAAAGCAAACCCAAGTTAGGATATAGACAATAACTTAGCACAAACACTATCAATTCACACTTTCTCTAGCACATGAGGATTATGAAATTTACCATCTTATTAAGATCATCAGAGCTGGGCAAAAATACTGCTTGGAAAAGTAAAGAGTATAACAATTTTGTCTTATGCCAAAGTGGCATCTTACTCCATGTTCTCCTCAATGTAATCTGTCTCAATCAAAATAATAACCCAATAATACATAACAAAAAAAAAACCTCTACAGCATAACCACACAATGTAAACCAAGTTGAAAGCACGTGTAACAAAATAGTAAATGTTTAAACCACACAAGACCTTGATGAAAATGAATATTATCCTGGGAATAACACATTCAAATACAACAACTCTTCATAATTCAAGAGAAATATTTTACATTAACAGAGAAGTAGAATTCATCCTAGCAGAATAGCAGAATAGCAGTCAGCATAAAATAAAATGAAAAACTCACCTGTACAGGACGATCACCAAGTATCACTCTGCCACCATACTTGATGGCTTCTTCATATGCCACACGAAACTCAGAGCCAGGAAATACCTCAAGCTTACTAGCAATCTGTCAAATTTAAGGAGAGAAAAACAGGCTATATGAGAAATATAATTGAATAAGGAATCAAAGACTAATAATTGAAAATCTAATATGGATGATGCATATGATTGTCAAATATAGAAACCTGCCTTGGCAAGGAACCAGCCATAAAGTACTTCAAACATGTTATGTTTTTTCTTCAACATTGTAACCATTTCTCCCATGGTGGGTACCTGGAAGAAGCAAAAAATAAATAAACATACAAACAACCAGATAACAGAATGAGAACCAAAGTAATGATGGATTCAAGGAAATTAGTTGATGCTAAGTTTGAATAAACATCTAGGCCATTAGAAAACAATAATTACAATTATCATTTTCACCTAAAGAGATTATTGTTTTCTCTATTCAAAAGGGAAAAAAAACTATTCATAAGTTGAAAGCTAAAAGGTTTAAATTATCAAGGTATATGAGCCTGTGTCTGTGATGTTCATCCTTCAGTGAAAACCAGTAAGCCAAACAAATATTCAGCCATCTGATATTTTATCTTTCAAACCGTCAACTCATCTAATATGGATCTGAAGAATGCTGATATTCTATAACTGTAAAATATTTTCCTACATTTTGCACACTTATACGCATAAAAACACCAAGTTAAAGGATACAAACCTTAAGATTTTGAAGGGTAAGCACTGCCACCCGACTCGAGCACAATTCCAGGAAGACAACCTGCAGCAAACAAAGAAAGCCACAAGGTTTAATCACCAAAATCCTACAAGGTCAAGAAGGGACATCAAGAAAACAAAAGCAAGCAATTAAGCACGCAAATGATCAATCCATCAACCATGTGTCACTGATTTCAAAAGGGAAACAAAACCTGAGGTTTCAGAAAATTCACTATAGCTTGAACTTCTCTGCTCGATTCCTGCAACAAAATTCAGCACAAATTTTAAACTCTTAACAATTCAACAACTCTGAATCAATACGATGAAGATAAAACACAGCCATGCATCCTTCTGAAAATGACACAACAACAATTCCGATTGAAACGAATACACAAGAAAGAAAAAAGAAACCCTAAATTTTCGTTATGGCTGAACACAGTGACAATGTGTAATGCAAGAAAACCTAAAACCTGATTCCAAACGACGAGAACAAAATACCTCGGAGACATGAGCGGTGCCGACCAAGTAAACGTCGCAGACGCCGCCTTCGGCAGCGGACTCGCACGACAGGACGAGCACGTTTCTTGAGAGCTCCGGCGAGAGCGTGGCTGGACGGCGATCGGAGTCCGGAGCGGAGGGAGCGGCGTCGGCTTCGGAAGGCTCGTCGATTCGAACCATGCTCTCGGAGAGGCTCTCCATCTTCAGATCCGTGACGTGGACGAAGTCCTCCGCCGAGGCGGCGGGCGCGGAAGGTTCCGGCGGTTGCGGGTCCATCGTCGGGCGGAGGAGAGGGTGCGTTCGGCGGCGGAAGGTGGCGGAGGAGAGTGTGGAGAGTTGGGGGAGAGAGAGGGTTTGGGAACGATAAAGTGTTGGTTTTGGTGTGAAGAAGAGGGGTTTGGGGCGATGAGAGAGCTGCGTGACTCTAGCGAGTTGAGTGCGAGTGACCAGGTGAGTCATAAGCTGTGAAAGCGTAAATGATTAAGGTTTCTCTCTCAGAGTCAGAATTCAGAAATCAAATGGGAATAGTGTGGACCCTCCACTCCCGCAAGTCATTCCAAAAGTGTTAAGAACCTAACAGGATGCCATTAAAGAAGTAAAATATCAAATTAGTCCCTCATTTTTTGAGGTATTGTCAATTTAGTTTATGAGATTTTAAAAACATTAAAATGATCATCGACTTTACATTCTATTTATCACGTTAGTCTCTGTCGTTAATAGTCTCCTAACACCGTTAATAAATGTATAATGTGACACGTTAAGTGTCACCTGAACGCACACGTGGCAAGTGTAATTGGGAAATAAACAATACCATGTCATAGGGACTAAGATGACATAATTATAAATGTTATATTGGAAAATGAAGAGTCAATTTTTATATATAGTGTAGAAGCAAGCTTCATGATGATGAATGAAGTATGATTCAAGTAGTTTTGATGATGACAAAAAGTCCAAAATAATGATATTAAGATTGAGTCAACAAGTTCAACATCAATATTAAAAAAAAAGACATCAAGAAGAATCAAGATTCAAGAGAAGATGAATTCAAGATTCAAGAGAAGAAACCAAAAAGCAACAAGTCAAGACTTCACAAGGGAAGTATTGAAAAAGATTTTTCAAAAACCAAACATAGCACAGTTTTGTTTTACAAGAAAAGTTTTTCCAAATGTTTCTAAGTTACCAGAGTATTTATTCTCTAGTAATCGATTATCAAAGTGGTAAAGTTTGATTTCAAAAGCTTTTAACTGAATTTGCAACGTTCCAAATATTTTTTAAATGATTTAATCGATTACAATATATTTGTAATCGATTACTAGTGTATCTGAACGTTGAAATTCAAATTCAATTGTGAAAAGTCGCATTTTTTCATAAAATGCTTTGTATAATCGATTACATGGTTATGATAATCGATTATCAGTGACAAGTTCTGAATAAAAAGTCAAGAGATGTAACTCTTCCAATGGTTTTCTCAAGATTATAACTCTTCTAATGGTTTTCTTGACCAGACATGAAGAGTCTATAAAAGCAAGACCTTGACTTGCATTTCAATAACTTTTACAATTTTTGAACTTCTTTGAACAACTTTTGAGATATCTTGAAACCTTCGCTTCTCATCTTTCTTCTTCTTCCTTTGCCAAAAAGCTTTCTAAGTTTTTTGTTTTCCAAACCTTATTCTTCTGCAGAAAACAAAAGTGTGTTATATCTTTTCATTCTCTTCTCTCTTTGCCAAAAAGAATTCAACAAGGACTAATCGCCTGAATTATTTTTGTGTCTCTCTTCTCCCTTTTCCAAAAGAAAAAAGGACTAACCGCCTGAATTCTTTTGTGTCACCCTTTTTCCTTTTCAAAGAATTCAAAAGGACACACTCTGAGAATTCTTTTGATTCTTCCCTTTCCCTTAAACAAAAGATTTCAAAGGACTAACTGCCTAAGATATCTTTTGTTTCCCCTTTACAAAGATTCAAAGGACTAACCGCCTGAGAACTTTGTCTTAACACATTGGAGGGTACATCCTTTGTGGTACAAGTAGAGGGTACATCTACTTGGGTTGTTGTAACTGAGAACAAGAGAGGGTACATTTCTTGTGGATCAGTTCAAGTGGAGGGTACATCCACTTGGTTGTTCAAAGAGAACAAGGGAGGGTACATCCCTTGTGGATCTTTGCTTGTAAAGGATTTTACATGCTTGAAAGAAATCTCAAGAACTGGTGGTTGCTTGGGGACTGGATGTAGGCACGAGTTGTTGCCGAACCAGTATAAAATTCTTGTGTTTGTCTTCTTCTTCCCTACACTTTTTAATTTCCCTTGTGCACTTTAATTATCTCTTTTACTTTTGGTTAAATTTCTATTTCAGTTCTTTACTTTCTAAACATTATAATAAAAACCTAATTGAATCTAGTAACATTAAGAAGGATAGATTTTTAATTAGTAAATATTCATTAATAATTAATTCAACCCCTCCCCCCTTCTTAATTATTCCAAGGCCACTTGATCAAACATATAGTGTCAAATTGATTTCTAATATTTTTCAATCTAATTGAAAACGTGATGAATTCCCTCTCACCATTTTCTCCTTCCTATGGTTGAAGGATAGCGTACCTGTGCTAGGTCAGCGTCGATCATCGCTCTCCCAGTGGTGGTGGTTGCCGTTCTTCATCACCCTTCACTGTTCATTGACACAATCAGTGCTTTTGTGTGTTCCATGTCGATCATCGTCACCCTCCAGTGTTGATTGACGCAATCGGTGCTTTCCAGTAAAGGTAAGGGTTTTGTTTTTCACTGCATTTAGTATTCTCGTGTTGAACCAGCGTAGTTGAACCGATACTATATCATTCAAACGCGTTGTTGTTTGCGTTTAAACCGTTGGAGTAATTTTTGAGAGTGAAGGGTTTGGGATTTTGGTTTAAGAGGTTATTGAGAATAGCGTAGTGGTGTAGTGTGAGATGTGAAGCTTTTGAGAGAAGGAAATGTTCTCTGTTTGAGATGCGTGTGTTCCAATAATGAATGAGAGGGGCTTTAGGGGTGAATGGGTTGATTTGTTGAGGCGTTATTCTTACTTGACAAACTTGCATTCATGATTTGTAACTTTATTTTTCCTATGTTTGTTTTAGTTTACAATTTTTTTTGTTTTTGCACTCTATTAGTGTTTGCATTCTGTTTAGCTAATTTTTGGTTTATTCGCGTGTTGCGTTGTGTTCTCTGTTTCTTGTGCCTTAGTTATACAGGATGTGGGAAATAACCTTAGTACTACACCATGGAGGTACCTTTACCAGGAATGAAGTTGATGGAAAATTAGAGTATGTTGGTGGGGAGTTAGATGTGTGGGATAAGATATAAACTAATTATTTAAATTTCTTTCTTCTAACCAATCTGGTGAAGCATTGTAGAAAATATAACAATGTGGGTGACATTCACTGGGTTGTGGATAAGGAAGTGGATTTAGAAGAGGGTTTGCATGTATATGAAACAGATTTTGATATTCAGGATATGGTCATCACTGCAAGGCACAATAGAGATGAGGTAGAGTTGTACTATGACCACAAGGTTGACATTGCTAGTGAGGAGCATGATGACATTGATGGTGACGAGGATGTAGACGCTGATGTGAGGGTAGGCCGTGAATGGTGGAGTGATATTTCAGAATACAATGATGAAGTCCAAGAGGATGAAGCTGAACCAGTTGGTTATGAATCTAAAAAGTTAGATAGCCCGAGAAGTTCTGATGATGAAGGTGGATTTGAAAAAGAAGTCTTCCCTCAATTCAATGAATGCAACAAGTTTGGTAATGTGCATTTGGAGGTGGGAATGGAATTCAGTAACCTGGAAATATTTAAGGAAGCAGTTAGGGATTACACCATTGAGTTGGGCAGGGATATTAAATGGAAGAAAAATGATGCTATTAGAGCAAGAGCCAAATGTAGAGAGCTTGGGTGTGATTGGTAAATTTTTAATTCATTATTTAGTATGTTGCATGCATGCATTAGCACTTGGATAAATTCGTCAATATTATTAATTCTAAAGGACTAAATTGACAGTACGTGACAAAAGTTAGGGACTGTTTTGACATAATTTCATAAATGTTGCAGGGTCTTATTCTAGCATTACAAGAAGTCCTACCTGGTGCACCTCATCGTTTTTGTGCAATGCATTTGTGGAAGAACTTCACAAAACAATGGAAGAGTAAGGAATTAAAAGGGGTTGTTTGGGATTGTGCCAAATCTACTACAGTTCCTAAATTTAATCAGAATCTGGCTCGTGTAAAGGCATGGGAGTATCTGAAGAAGTGGCCCAAAGAAGCTTGGACAAAGGCTTACTATAGTGAGTGGTGCAAGGTGGATAATATTTGCAACAATACTTGTGAGATGTTTAACTCAAAGATTGTTACCTATATAGGACGAAGCCTATTTTGACTATGTTGGAAGAGATTCGATGTTATGCAATGAGATCTATGAGTGGCCATAAATTGAAGTTAGCTGCAAGAAGTGGACCATTGTGCCCTATGCAGCAATCCAAATTAGATAGGGAAAAGAAATTGAGTAACAATTGGAGACCTGAGTGGGCTGGTGATGACAATGGTGCAAGGTTTAAAGTGCATTGTGTTGGAAAGAAAGTTGATGTGGATTTGGATATGCATACATGTACTTGTAGATTTTGGTAGCTGACTGGTAATGTTATTCTCATAGAACTGTTTTATTTATTGATTTCCAGAAGACAAAATAACCTTGAAATTGTTTACATATTTGTTGGCAGGTTTGCCATGTATGCATGCATGTGCTGCAATTAATTGGAGGCGTAAACGCCCTGAGGAGTTTTGCAATCATTGGTTGACTTTGGGTGCATACAATGCTACATATCAATTTTTTTTTATCAAACCAACCCATGGAGCACAATATTGGACACCTACTGAGTATGAAAAACCACAACCTCCAAACAAAAAGTCACAAAGAGGAAGACCAAAGAAGATGAGAAGAAAGGATACTGATGAAGAGCTAATTTCAAGGAAGAAACTGAAGAGACAACTGGTTGAATGGACATGTTCCAAATGTGGGTTGAATGGTCATAATAAGAGATGATGCAAAAATGCTATTGTTAATGAACAAGATGAACCTGCACCTGCTGCTATTAATCAGGATGTTGTTCATGAAGAAATCAACTTATCTCAACCCCCAAGTTGACAGGACACAAACTTAGACCTCTTCTTGGTATGAGTTATCTTTTACCTTGCTTTTATTTTTATTTTTATTTTTTACTTTAGGAACTAATTAATTTATTTTTGTTTGATATGTAGAGACCACCTGGTGTTGTAGCACAGCCACCAGGTTCACAGCAACCAATGCCTAATGTTCCCTTCAACATGTTTGGATCTTCTTCAAGGTATAGACCACCTCCAATTCAGCCCAACTACAACATTTTGATTCGTAATCCATCAACATCCCAGCAATAACCATCCATGTGCTTCATTCCCACACCAAGATTTCCTCATCAAGGACCAAGAAACAATTGAAGTTTAAGAATATAGAACATGGACCATCATGCTTGTTTTGTATTTTGTTGGTGCCTTTAAAGACCAAAAACAATTGAATTTGGTGCCATTAAATTTGGTTTGCTGTTTTGTTTAAAATGGACACAATTAGTGCCATTAAATTTGGTATCATGTTTTGTTTAAAATTGACACACTTGTTGTCATTACTTTGCTTATATTAAGGTTGGATATAAGGATGTGTCATGTTAAAATTGACCATAATAGTTGGTGTCATTACTTTGCTTATGTTATGCTTCCAACTCTATCATGACTCTACTCCATTTTCATTGTGTATTTTCATTGCACATTGTTGTTTTCTTTTGGATAACAAATACTAAAATCATAGGTAATCAAATATGATGACAAAATCGAATACAACGATAACACAATATGTCATAATTTCATAAAATTCAAAACATGAAACACTACTACAATGGATAACAAATTATAATATCATATTCTCTACTTATGATTACATGATAAAATTAAAAATACCACCACTACAAACCCTACAACTACACAATATGTTAACATCCTAACTTCTCTTTGCAGAATCTCTAGTCTCAACCTTAGACCAAAGTCTAGTATTGGTTATATTCTACCTATTTAAGTTGCACCAACATCAATGTCTTCATCAACCCACGAAAAGAAATTACATCGATCTGCATCTTACTGCACAACACAAAATACCCATGTTCAATCTTGCACAAAAATTAGAATATAAAAAACACCATTAACATTACTTACTTATGATAATGGACAAGCATAAAACAGTCTCTCATTATTCCTTGCCGTCTTTGCTGTTCGAATGGTAACTCTTCTACGACAATAGCAAAGACGATTTGACGTGACATTCCCCCTTGTGCTTGAATTAGCAGACATGGTAGACCACAAAATAATAGAAGAAGAACTACAAAGATGGAGAAAGATGAATAGGAAAAGAATAAGAATTGGATGAGAGTATGAGTAGGAAGAAAAATGGAATGAAAGCATGAATGTTAACGTAGCCGTTAGGGTTTTAACATTTTGGGGAAAAAATGATCATCTAAATTATGTCATTTTAGTCATTTTAATGTCAATTTAGTCTCTCTTCACGTGACAAGTAGAAGAAACTGATGTGGAAGTTCCGCGTATGCGTCCTGGTGGCACTTTACCTGCCACATCACACATTTATTAACGGTGTTAAGAGACTACTAACGGCAGAGACTAACGTGGCAAACAAAATGTAAAGTCGAGAATCATTTTGACATTTTTTAAATCTCAGGGACCAAATTGACAGCGCCTCCAAAAGTGAGGGATTAATTTGTTGCTTTACTCCATTAAAGAATTACTATACATTTTAATTTTTTGTATTTTAAACGCATTATTTATTTATTTGTGTGTGAGTTTAATTTTCATCCACGTTCAGTTAAAATTATGAAAGTTATGTTTGTAAATATAATTATTACAAAGAATAAAAACAAGGTATCCCGTATCCCAAATTCATGAAACCAACTCATGAAACGTAGAAATCATTGAATACTAACTATATAAATTGCACAGTAATAAAATTTATAAATTGTCAAAATTCAAATTATTATTTAAGATAACTTTGATTGATTGTCATTATAAATTTTATTTATTTACACTAACAATAACAATGTACAAAAGTTAAACTTTATTTTAAAAATTAATAAATTTATTATATATAATTATATCAAATTATGATTGGATGATAATATAAAAAAAATATTTTGATAATAAAGTTAGTTGATACCTTGAGAGAGAAAGAGAGGAAAGAAAGAGAAAGAGAGGGATATGAGTATGAATAGGTGATATGATTTAATAAAAAGAGAGATAGAGAAAAAAATAAGATTATAAATTAAATGTTTGAAAATTGTGTATAAAAAAATTACATTATTATTTCATACATTATTTATTCTTAATTTATTTTTAAAAAATTATATTATCATTTAATTATAAATCATAATATATGATATAATTATTTCATTTTATAATAATTATTTTAAAAATTATATTTAGAATAATTTTTACAATATTAAACAAAATCTTTCACCATTTTTTTCTCTCTATAATACAAACAGCTTTACAATTCAGATTTTTATTATTTTTTTGTCTGTCAACTGTCCTGTAAAACAAAAGCGATAATTAGGAAAGCGGCAAGCCACTTCTGTTGCAAACTAATCAAATATGAATATAACAAATCAAAGATCAATTGATTCCAAAAGTGTTAAGGGCTTAACGTGTGCCATCATTAAAGAAGTAGATATCTTCATTTTGCTATCTGAAATGCTTTATTTTTCCTCCTAAACAAAATCTTTCAGTCACTTTTTTGTCTTTTTCTTTTTTAAAGGACAGCATATAAAAATTAAACTCTTATTCTTAAACCTAAACAAAATCTTTCAGTCACTTTTTTCTCTTTCTCTAATACAAACAGCTTTATAAATTAGATTTTTAATCTTTCTTTCATACTCACCAAATTTCAAGAGTGTTTAAATCATTTATTATAAATTTAAATTACAATCTATACATTAAAAAAAACTTCTTTATTACAAGTTTTAATCATATAAAATATCCATACACAAACTAAAATATTAATTATACGACAATATAAAACCTTTTATTTTGTCAATATAAAACCTCGTATTAACTAACATTACCCTTTTACCTAACTTTTTTAATGTTCATTTTATCCAACAACAATTTATTTATACATTAAAACCGCAACTACACTTATTTGTAGTTTTTTCTTGTAAATTTACTATAAAAACATTATTTAGATATTTCATACGAAATCAATTATCTTAAAACTACACATTTCACCTAGTATATCTAAACATAAAAGCTTATTTCGCATAACCCCACTCAGTTACTTTGGAGTGAAGTAATTGGAAGTCTAGAGACTTTCCTACATTGAACAAGGTACCGCTCCCTATGCCTAAAATTATTTTCACAAATAAATTAAAAAAAATCGGATCACTTGAATTAGTATCATGTCAAAATCTTACATTGTCTTCGTAAAGATAAAACCGAATAAATAGAGTTTACAGTCAACAACGTTGATCAGACTCAAACCCCACATCCTTAATGAAAATAGTCTCTTTCCGTATAAATTTCATAATTTGAAATTCTCATTAGTCTGGATATGGAGAACCAAAAACACTTTGTAGGATGCAGAACATTGCATGTTATAGATATGGTACTCTAAAAAAACATTCAATAATTAGATCTTGAAAACCAAATATAATCGTAGACAACAGAGGATTACATTTATAATCACAGAAGTCCAACAGAAAATAGACAATCAGCTTAAGCACCACCACAAATATGGCATGTATGCATATGAAGGCCATAGAATTTATCAAAAGAAAGTTAGAAATTGCCAATATTAATTAACTAAACCATACGTGCCCCTGTTGCCTCTTCATCAACCATCCACATCAACATTCTCGTCGTTGCCTTCATACTGCACATGAAGTTAAAGTGCTCTTACAAATGTTTGTTACAAGTGCTTAAAGGAAGTAAAATATGCACACAAGAACTAACCTGCAGGTAATTGCTACGAGGTAGCAAAGCTGGGGGAAGCATTAATGGTGCACCCTTTACCTTATATGCCGCTCCATTATCATTTTCCGTATTTGCAGTTTCATTGATATCATTTCCATCATAACGTTCAATATCAACATCCTCGTCAACCACATGAGCTGCCATGCTGGTTGATGGCGCTTCAATTCTGGGTTGCTTCAACTGCATATTGATGGTGAAGAATGGAAAAGGTAATTTTCAATGACAATAGTCAACTTCAGAAATCTTATTCAAGGAAACTTAAGATACACTGCTTGATTTATGAATGAAACAAAAAGAGCACCACCAAAGGGCAAAGCCATAAAGAATGCAACACACTAAAACAACCTTTATTTTTTATTATGCCAGACTGCTAGAAGAGGCAGAACTACAATGGAATTAATTAAATTTGTATGTTTTCTGAAAAAAGGTTGTTAGAAGAATTCCTTACTCCTTTCTTGTGCTTGCCTTCAAGATCTAGAGATCTAGTAACTTCAGTTCCATTGTCTGGAGTACCAAGAGACTCCTCTTTCAATTGATCTGATAAATTCCAGCGAGAACGCTTCCTAGTTCTAGCTGTCTCAACCAAATGCCCATCTTTTGATCTATCTGCATGAGTTTTACAAAGATATTAGCATGAATAACAAAAACGCAATTACAAACAACCAACTTGTAAACAAAAAAAAAACAAAAATAATGAAACATATTAGCAGAGCAAAACATAAGAATAAAGCCACAAGAATTGACAGCAAATGTCCCTTGTCTCCAAATGAAATTATAGGAATGTGATATGCAAGTAAGCTAATGATCAAAATAGTATCCAAATTTAATTATCAAATCTTTTCATTTCACAGGACAATCAAAACCCATGCCAAATGAAGATATGATTTGGCAATCAGTTACAGTATCAAGCAGTATGCCACATCTGTAGCATAAAGCCAGCAAAAATTTAATATTTACAACTAGGTAAAACAAACTGAGCTCGGACATGCTATACACATGTATACATTTATGTTCTTAGTGAACACTAAAAGGAAATAAGCATCATACTAGGACCAGATGAGACTTTTCCATTTATAATTGACCATGAATAACGACCTCAAAAGCTTGTGGTCAACTCTACATTATTCTTCACAAAATAAAAAAGGTCACAGATGCTTGGTTATTGATTGTAAGAACATATCCATCACAAGTTGAAAGAAGTTTTCGGTTTTGATTTTGAACCTCCTGATGTTTTGCTTTGCAAACATAGTATTTCTGGAATTCAAAAACAGTTAAACAAAACCAACATCACTATATTTTCCATAACTACTACCCTGTTTTAACTCTTCCAAAGCATCATGTTCAATATGCAGCCTTTTTTTGTGGGAAGATGCATCATTGTGCTCCACATTATGTTTAGCGATTGGATGAAGACCAGTATTTTCACCATTGCTTATAATATCAATGCTTAAATCTTCTTCGTTGGCACCAATTCTAGAAATGTCTGAGACAAGCTGATCTCCAAACCTTTGAAGTCGGACTTGTGATCTATACATAAAATTATGAAACATTGAATACAACAGCATGACACAATATATATATAAGGGAAATGAAGCACATCAGAAGACAATAAAGCATACTACAAGTCAGCAAAGTAAAGCAAATTGCGGGGGGGGGGGGGGGGAATGTAACTTGCCTCCTCAGTTCATCTTGTAACTCTGACATATGATTGTGCACTCTTACAAATTTCCTTATTCTTGAAGTAATTCTGAATTTTTCAGAGAGAACAAAGAAAAAGGAAATACCAGGAAAGGGAATATCATTATCAAGAAATGCCAACATAATGGAGAGGTGTAACAGTTAACACAAATTATCGACATTTGCATAATGAAACATTCAAGTACCTTTTGCACTCCTCATCCTCTTTGCATAGTTGAGCTTCAAGTTCCCGAATTCTAGAATTAAGGCTATCCACTTCTTGAACACTCTCATCAAGATAGACCTTCAAAAATATGCATCTGTACATCAGAAATCAAAGCATGATTTGAATTTAATTACAACACCAACAGGATAATTAGCATTAGCTCAAAAAACAGGATTTTTTTTCACATTTTAGGGAAGCGGACTGGAAGGTGAATTTCATCAATATTCTCAAGACATCATACGAAACAATACTTCAATATCAGTACCAGAATGAAACTTCAAAACAAAGATTTGTCAGACAAATCATATTTCATATATTTTGTATAGTTTTGAAAAATAGCAGAGCATGATAAGTTGATGACTACTACAATACTTTAAGACTTAATGCCTATCATTATTTAAAGAACTAATCACAAAATTACAGTCTGCACATATATTTACATTTTACACTACAAGAGTCGAGAAAAATATATATTAATTCTAAAAACACGCTAAACAGAGTGAGTGATATCAAAAGCCACTCTAAGATCATTAGTTAGCAAGTGATAGTTATTGGCACCAAGGAATAATAAGCTGAGATGGCTTGTGAAGATAAAGTACAAATCTCAACGTATAAACCTAGTCAATTCCTTAAAAAGACAGGAAGCATCATAATTCATTATGCAACGAAATCAAGGAATAAGTTTCAGTAGAAACCCTTCAGTAAATGATTTGGAAGTCCACAGTACACTTATGAAAAAACTAGGTGTTAAATATTAGATAACCAATGTTTTTAACAGACAAGCTAATGAAGACAAAACACAAGGATAACCTGAGAAATGCAAATATAAGAGAGAAAAAAACTAACCTCTAGCTGGAATTTTCGGTTCTGAAGAGTGCTGATATCTGAATCTACTTTCTTCAGCTGCACACAGTTCCAAGTATAAAAACAAACATGCAATTTTACTTAACAAATAAGGGAATTTTACACATATATTTGTGAGAAAGATTTTACAGAATTCCCAAACCTGCTCCTCAAGATTATTCCTAGAACCAGAGGAAAGCAATTTTCCTTCTTTAACTTGACCTTGAACTCTATCTGAGACTTTCAAATTTCCAGAAATATCACTTTGGCCATTAGTATCCTGTTTTCTCCTATGTCTCCTGTCACTGCAACAGCAATTAATGATATTTATTTATTTTAGACTAAAACACGGATAAAGATCTGAAACAAAATGAAATAACATTTTTTTGAAAGCAAAAGACATAACATTATATAAAGCCAAATTGGCACAAGCAGTGACAGTGTTAAAATGAAATAACATATTAACAAATTAAGGTTTGCTCCAAGAAGGCCATATTCCAGTCATTAAGTGTCTAGAAAGTGAGAATGGAATTTAAATTTCAATTCAAGATAAGAGATTCCATCACCATGTTCTTACTATCAAATGTTAAACTTGGTTAACCCTATAACTCTAATTATAAAAAACACCTTTAAACAACAAGGCTGTCATGCCCACAGCATCTGACTACTATAAAAAATAATTGTGAAGATTAATACCAAAAGCCAACAAAAAAATGGAAACTTCATATTCATCATCGCACAATTACATAGTAGAAAATTTCATGGCACACGAAATACAGTCACTTTTAGTATGCTCAGCATGTTTCTTTTGAACTTGTTCATATCTTATCTATTATTCACAAGGCATCAAGTCTCCCCCCTCCCTTCTCCACTTTCCCTCCCTTTTTCAAAGGTTGCCTCTCCCAAATCAATGCAAATTCTTTCTCTCTAAATAGAATTATGAAATTAACAGTTTTATCTCTTAAATATAGCATATTTTAATTTTAATATACATTTACATTCAAGCAGAACAATAATAGACAGTAAATGCCAACAAAAACTAAAAGATGCTTACAAAATTATCAATAGTGATCCATGGTTAATTTACCTTTTTTTCTCCAAAGACATTGTAGGACTGTATTCTGCAATTTTTAATTCATGGGAAACATTAGGAAAGACAACAGGTGCATAATCATTAGGTAAAGCAGCATGTGCACATCTGTCTCTTTGGTATGTGTATGTATCAACAAAAAAATAAAGAGGCATGATCTTGTGCATAAAGAAATAAAACCACATATACAAATGCATACTCCCATTTATGCACGGTTAAACAGGTGCAAACTTCATAGTGAAGCAATGAACATTGTTCATAGCTTATAGAAAATTGGAGACATAATAGATAAAAATAAGTCATGCCTCTACAACTCTATTATTTGAAGTTCTATGAAAATCTAGAAAATGGTTATATCAGACACATATAAGGTTTGAAGAATGAAGACATCAACCTCAGAATGTGAAACATAAAATTGCTAATGGGGAAATAAAAACCAAATACTTAAGTGACAAAAAAGCTGGACCTCTCTGGTAGAACTAATTAAGAAATGATACCAAACATATGGAGCAAAAAGAAGTATAAAGATGTTGTGTCTGACCACGGATGATCTGGCGGCCTCTTGTATCTGGAGCTGGTGAGTACCTTCGAGGAGATACATACCTTCTGTCAAGTTTATCCCTCAAGTCATTACCTAAATAGTCTCTCCTCCCTGGAATAAAAAAAATAAAGCTCCATTATTGCAAACTAATATAAAAGACCAACAAACATTCCAGAATGTATTAAATGATTACTAAACCAAGCTTACCATTAACAGGAATAACAAGAGAAACATAATAATGAATAGTAATAGTGCCTCCCACATAAGAGAAAAAATGCAGATAGAAACTAGCACCCTCATATTATGACAGATATAGTAAAACCCACGCATGTAGCTTATACTTTGTTTGAAGTGTAATCAAGGTACCAATGGATTAAAAACATTTCACATCCCCAACTTGTAGAGAGAAGTAAGATATAAAATACAATCTCAAATGTAGAGATACATCCAAGATACTTAAGAAATAAAAATCCATCAACAAGCTATCAGATTTGATTAATCCTGACATAATCTCCACTAATTCCATTTTGCTAGTGCCCATGTAGCCATACCATATCCAGAAGTATCAGCCAAAAGGAGTAGCATAAGCTCCATACACTCAAGCAGTAGATATTTTAAATGAAATGATTGGGAAATTTGCTGAAATTGCTTCTGATCAAAACATGATGCTAGCAGACAATCCACGTAAGCCTAATCATGATCTCAGATAACACTGTAGTTCCACAGATTCAAGGAATGAAGCATAAAAAACATGGCCAAGAAAATACAATTTCATGAACAGACCAGCATCGCCTTTAAGATAAACCAATCAGCAGAATTCCTTCTGAAGAGTCTCGCATCTATAATGAAATATCCATACTGCTGGAAATGCAACAGTCTCAACAAGATAATGTGATCGTCCTATCATTGAATGAATTAATCTGACATTAATCCCATATGCCATTTGTTATTGCATATCTAAGCTTCTGTATCTGCTTACATAGAATCAATGGACATATGGACCAGTCTGTCAGATAAGTATATCAGTGTTTTAATATGACATTCAGTTAAACAAATGGAATAACAGTGTCAGTAAAACAGACTGGGGCTGTAAAATAATAGTTTATAGGAAAGCTTTGAAAGTGGCAACACACCCCTAAATAATTTATAAATTTATTTTCTTACACATTTCTCTTTTAATATATAATCTTCATATACAATGCTTTGTTTTCTTATAATTAATCAAATTTCCCATTCATGTTCAGCATGTTATCACAAATATGGAATGAAATTCAGACTCCCTTCCATTTAAACAGCTTCACATCACATGAATAATAGTCATATACAAACAACGAAGGACATAGCATTAGTGGACTCCGAGCACATATCTACAAGTCACCTATATCTGCAAGAAGAAAGACGATGACCTCTTCAAATGTGTGTCAATTTTTCATTCTGCAACATTGTTTTGAACACAACAATTCAAAAAAGAAATATAGCTTAATACTGGCATAGGAAGGAGGTATTAAAACCAGGTCCAAGGGTAATAAAGCTATAAAGTTGCATGAAATGAGATATAGACATGAAATTATTGGAGGAAAAACAAGACTAGAAAGTGGCTGAAGCAGATGCGATAAATAAAATAGTCATACTTCAAAATCCACTGAATAATTGAAGTGAAGATTAAAATTACCGTTATGATGCATATCAAACTAATGAATTTATTCATTAAATGATTTAATTTAGAGAGAAAAAAAGCAACATCAAGAAGGTAAAAAAAAAGTGTTGCCTCAAAATGCTAAAAAAATTGGAAAAAGAAATGGATTATGATAATGAATAGCCAAAAAGCTAAAATTTCTTCTATTGTAATCTCTACTCCCAAAAATAAACAACAAAATATTATAAGAAAACAACAATTGACTGATGGCAAAAAGCATCTCCAATATGTTACTCCACTTTTGTCCAAGGAATAAGAAATGCTGAGCACCTAATGTAATGGGTGTGAGTTTGAAGTTATAGATGTTGTAAACAGGATTATATCAGCATGCAGTAATGGTGGCATAAAGAGCCACACGAGTGGAAGAAAGTCATGGGCATGGATGGAATAAAATTGATAGATGACATGTGAACAATTAGTCCTCATTGGCAGGATAGAGTCAATTAAAATGATGTGACCAAGGAGGAGGAAAATGATTATTAAATGATGGATGTGATAATTTCAAACACAGTATTTAATATTCTCAAAATTTCTGTATTGCATAACTGTCCAGTCCTTTTTGTCAAGACTCACCTTATTTTTCAAGCAAACTCCAAGCAACATAAATTGCAATGCAAAACCTTTAGTTTTAAAAAGCTCTATCAATGTTATCATTGGCGGAATATGGCGGACCGCCAAAATTCTGCCATGTAAACACGCCATTGCAGCCTATGGCACTGCCACAATGGGCCTCCCTTCACAAATTGCCTATGGCAGTTGTCGAAAAATCCGCCATGCCATTCCACCATAGCGGCCATGGCACTGCCATTTGACAACACCGACTTATACTTAACAATTAACTAATGGCAAACAGACCAATTTGTCCATTTCTTTCCTCTACGAATTTTTCTTGCCAATAAAGTTCTACTCAAATAAAACACCTCAACACCTTCAAACGCAAAGAAGCTTTTTCCTTCACTCAGGAAAACTGTTTACCCCACATAACCAGCCATGCACTTGTCCAAGGGAAAGATTTGGAGGTAAAGGGAACAGAGAACAAATTATTTTTAATTCCTACTAAATATTTCTAGTATGATAAAAAAATTTAAATGAAAGAAAAAAAATGATCGATAACATAAATGTAATGTTCTAACTCCTAACTATTGTCATGTAAAAAAAAATCCTAACATTTATTTATTTTTGTAAATAGTAAAAAAAAGAAATATATATATATATATATTAACTTTAAATAGAAAAAATTGTCCTCCATTACTTTTCCTCCAAAACCATGTTCCCAGACATATTCTAGGGCACCGTTACTCAAAACACCAACCAAGTAACAATCAGCATACCTCAATTCACAAGATATATAGACTCAACTAAACAATTAATAATAACATAATAATAATAAAATTATAATAGCACTATTTGAGCAATGCAAAAATATAAAACTATACCACTATACGAGGCAGAGAATCGTCGAAGATCAGCACTCCCATGCGCGAAGGAGCAGTTATGGCGATTGCAGCGACCTCTCTGATACAGAACGCATAGCTTCGTCTTGAACTGCTTCCGTTCAACCATCTTCAACTATTTTCGCGCGCAAATGATTCGATTTATGAATATTATGAACCTTCAGTTCCTGCGCGAAGAAGACGGAACCCTAAATCCTGTGTGGTCGTTGCTGAGAAAATGCGAACGGAATTATAATAATAAGGTGAGAAAACATGGAAAAGAAAATAGAGGATACGAAATTAAAAAGAAAAGAAAAGAAGGAATTTCTCTCGTTCGTTCCGTGCAATTTGGTTACCTTGAAGTGAAAGATTGAATGAGAAGAATTGGGAAGTTTAGTTCCGGAAGGTTCACCACAAAAGCCACAAATGGTGTTTCTTCAGCAACGACTTGACTTTGTTGCTTGACTCGACTTCTTGTTGTTCATTTTCTCAATTCAGTTTAAAGGCTCCTGTCGTGTTATTAGGGCTTTGGGAAATTCATTATTAGGGTATTCTGTGGGAAATTGTTTTATGGGGGTATATGGTTTCAGTTCACACATGTTTTTATGCTCTCAATTAATTTTTATGTTAGATATAATCAAGATTTTTAGTTTCTGAAAAAAAAGTTAATAATATTTCGTGTAATGCAGATATTAGTTGGAATTATAGTAATCTTCTTATATGATATAGTTATAATTTTAAATGGAATTTTAATATTTCATTTTCATATTTTTTTTAAGGAGAATCATAAAAGATCTTCATTAATAATTGTTATTATCACTATTTTTATTGTCAATGTGACTAATTGAGTACGTTATTTTGTTATTATTACTATGGTTATTATTATCACTCTTGTTATATTATTGTAACTTTTATCATCATTTCAATTGTCTTTTCGAAACATTAGTGATGACAATTATAATAATAGTTATAATTACATGTACAATGGGTTTGGTTGAGACATAAGTTAGACAAAGAAAGTTGTTCAACCTTAAAATTCAATGAACCAAGTCACCTCTTTCGTTTGGAATCACTGAAAGCTAGATGAAAGATGGTGATAGACCTTGAGACCCACGAGCAAAAAATTTCACCTAAAAGATGAGGTGAAAGAGAATGAAAGGAACTATAAATGACATCCAAAATGAAAGATTTTTCAATCATGCCCTCGTGCCATGGGTGGTGCGTGGGTTTGGAAGGAAATGGTGGTTTGGTTGGGTAGGCAATGACAAGTTCAGGTGGTGGGTGCCATGGGTGTCGGTCGTGTGAAGAAGGAGAATGAAGGGAGGTTGTGCAGCTCAAGATGAAAGAGAAGAGGTTGGGAGGTTTTGCTTTGGGCATCAGCTGAATTGCTGGTACACCTAACAAATTTTGTAAATCCCAGTATTACCACTCCCTTATAACTTATTGTTCTGCGCTTTCCTTATTGACGCAAGATTTTTATTTTGTTGTGTTCACCTTCGTTGTTGTGAGAGATCTTCCATGAGAATTGCTCATTCGTTGTTGTGTCCTCTTTAGTGGAGGTGCATTATTTATGGTGGTTCGTCGGCAAGTGGTGCTTGTGTTGGTGATTGGATTGGCCATTAACGTTGGAGGTAAAGTCTTGATCTGGTTTTTTTTGCATAATATTTACAGATTGACAATCCATAACAAATTTACGAGTTGACAATTTGTATGTTACTTATGGATTGTCAATCCGTATGTTACTTACGCATTGTCAATCCATAGTTTTTTTTATCTTTTTGTATTTTTATAAATTTGTTTTATTGTTTAATTAAATAAAATTAGAATTGTTAATTAAAAACTTTTAAATAGATATAGTTTCAATATTCATTCGAAACTTATAGTTTGTATAGTTTGAAAATGATATTAATGTGAAAAGAATTTATACTTTTAATTTAATTTACTCATTTTAACATAAATTTGTTTTTTTTTTGTCCTTTTTAATTTAATGTATTATATTAATAAATGCAGTAAAAAATGCAACAATTATGTGATAGTATAATTAGGGTATAGTTAGGGGTTTTTTGTTTGTCATTGAAATTTTTCAATGTTTTGTTAAGATGGACGAAGATCAATAGATGCATGACAATATAATGTCTGAAGAAGTTGATATGAATGAATAAAATGAAGACGAAGCTGGTGTGAATGAAAAACATGTTAATTGTTCTGATGCGTTCAATACTTCTCAGGTATTAATATGATTTATTATTATTAAAGTAATTAAATGAATGTCCCTTGAGGACTAAACTAGTATGGATTGCATTGTAGACGTTTGCTACCTGTGATGATGTTTTGTATTGGGCTCGATCTGTTGCTTATGAAATTGGTTTTGTGGCGGTGATTATGAGGTCAAACACAAATAATGATAGAGGAAGGACCTCATTTGTTTTAATTGTTTGTTAAAGGAGTGGTAAATATAGGGCCAAGAAGAAAGATTTGGTAAGAACAATTACTGATAGTAGAAAATGCGGGTGTCCCTTTAAGCTGCGTGTGAAACCAATTTTGGGAGATGAAAGATGGATGGCGAAGTTAATGTGTGGGAGTCACAATTATGAATTGGCCAAGTCATTAGTTGGACATCCATATGTTGATCGACTGACTAAGGATGAGAAGATCATTGTTGTTGATATGACAAAGTCAATGGTGAAACCAAGAAATATTCTTCTAACGTTGAAGGAGCACAATATCAATAGTTATATAACAATCAAGCAAATATACAATGCAAGAAATGTTTATCGTTCTTTTATAAGAGGCAGTAATAGTGAAATGCAACAACTAATGAAGCTTCTTGAACGATACTAGTATATCCATGGGCATAGATTGAAGGATGAAGATGTTAGACATGACATATTTTGGTATTTTTTATAGACAGTACCTACAAAACAAACAAATGCAGGTTTTCGTTACTTGATATTGTTGGTGTGACACCAAAAATGATGACATTCTCTGCTATTTTTGGCTATTTGGAGAGAGAACGTCTAAATAATGTTGTTTGGGCTCTATAACGGTTTTGAGATCTTTTCCTCAGACGTGATGCACTCCCTAGAATTATTGTTACTGACAGAGATCTAGCATTGATAAATGCAGTGAAAACTGTATTCCCTGAAACTACCAATTTGTTGTGTCGGTTTCACATTGATAAGAATGTCAAAAGTGTAAAACCCTGGTTGGTCAAAAAAATGCATGAGATTATGTCATAGAAGCCTGGGGGAGTTTGAAATTGTTTGCTCACCATGACCAATGTTTGTTGACTATGTCAACCAATCATGGTTGATTCCCCACAAAGAACAATTTGTTAAAGCCTATACGAATAAGGTGATGCACTTAGGAAACACAACAACTAACAGGTATGAAAATTCTAAATTTTTGTTCTTGTTAGGGTTTACGATTTAATGGATAAAAATAATTGTGTTTGTTTACTTGGTTGTGTATTTCATATGCAGGATTGAATATGCTCATTGGGCCTTAAAGAGACTACTACAAAATAGCCTTGGAGACCTATGTAGTGTTTAGGAAGCGATGAACAACATGATCACGCTGCAACACACTGAAATTAAGGCATCTTTTGAGACAAGCACACATGTGGTTGGACATGTTTTTAAAAGTTACCTTATACAATAAATTACTTGGGATGGTATCAAGGTATGCTTTAAACCAGATTGTTACTGAGTTTGAACGTGTACATTATGCATCTGCAGGTGCTTCATCCATAGTCGCTGCCACCACCCGGTGTTGAGGCAACAAATGTGTCATCATGCACCATGAGAGGATGTCTAGGAGGATCCCTTTGTTAGAGTTTGTGGTCTTAGTTCCTGTGTCCCACATCGCTTGGTCTGTAAAACTTGTGTGGTCTTAGTCCCACATCGCTTGGTTTGTAAAAACTTGTGTCTCATTAGTGTTATATATAGAGACACCTTGTAAGCTTTTATGTGCAAGTAATAAAAAGTTCTCCTAGTGTAGCCGTGGACGTAGGCACATACATTGTGTGTTGAACCATGTTAAACTTTGTGTCTTTTTCTTTCTTCCCTTTATTTCTTTCTCTTTTTTTATTGCTCTATACTAACAACTGGTATCAAGAGCTTTTGGTTACTCCACGTGATTTCCTTAGTTTAAAGGAATTAGTGGGAGTCTTCTCAGTTTAGAGGAGGCAGTGGGAGCAATGGCATTAGAAGAGGGGAAGGTGAAGATCGAGAAGTTCGATGGCAGAGATTTCAGCTTTTGGAAGATGCAGATAGAGGATTATCTATATCAGAAGAAGTTGTATCAGCCCTTATCAGGGGTTAAGCCAGAAGACATGAAGCAAGAAGAATGGAACTTGCTAGATCGACAGGCTCTTGGCGTGATCAGATTGACATTAGCCAAGAATGTCGCGTTCAACATCGTGAACGAGAAGACTACTGCAGGCTTAATGAAGGCGTTATCAGATATGTACGAGAAGTCGTCGGCAGCCAACAAAGTATACTTGATGCGCCGGTTGTTCAACCTCAAGATGGGAGAAGGTATCTCTGTAACTGATCATATTAATGAATTCAATACTATTCTTGCCCAATTGGAATCAGTGCAGATTAAATTTGAGGATGAGGTGAAGGCATTGATTCTATTGTCATCATTACCGAATAGTTGGGCTGCAACTATTACTATAGTTAGTAGTTCTACAAGGGAGAACACATTAAAGCTTAGTGACATCTGTGACTTGATCTTAAGCGAAGATGTTCGCAAGAGAGATTCAGGAGAATCTTCCAGTCATGTTTCCAATTCAGCATTGAATACTGAAGGCAGGGGAAGGACTACCCAGAAGGGTCAGAATGGTCGAGGCAGATCAAAGTCAAGAGGGAAAGGTCAGAGAAAATTTCAAAGTGATGTTACTTGGTAGAATTGTGACAAGAGAGGTCACTTTAGCAATCAGTGCAAGGAACCAAAGAAGAACAAGTCGCACAAAAACAAGAAGCGCGATGATGATGAATCCGCAAATGCAGCAACTGATGAACTTGATGATGCATTAATTTGCAGTTTGGATAGTCCTGTTGATTCATGGATCATGGACTCAGGTGCGTCGTTCCACACTACTCCCTCTAAAGATTTATTGTCTAACTATGTTTCTGGAAGATTTGGAAAAGTTTACCTTGCAGATGGAAAATCTCTTGACATTGTCGGAAGAGGTGATATCAACATCAAGACCTCCAGTGGATCCCTATGGACATTGCACAATGTCAGACATATTCCTGCCTTAAAGAGAAATTTAATATCTATAGGGTTGTTGGATGATGAGGGACATCACACCACTTTTGGAGATGGAGCTTCGAAGGTAACAAAAGGCAATCTCGTTGTGACTCGTGGAAAGAAGCGAGGATCTCTTTACATGATTGCAGATGAGGATATGGTAGCAGTTATTGAGGCTGTCAATAATTCAACCATGTGGCATCAAAGACTTGGACACATGAGTGAAAAAGGAATGAAGCTTATGGCTGCAAAGGGTAAGCTATCAAGCCTCAAGCATGTTGATGTTGGTGCTTGTGAACATTGTATCCTTGGAAAGCAGAAAAAGGTCAGTTTCTCAAGGGCAGGAAAGACTCTTAAAGCTGAAAAGCTAGAATTGGTGCACACAGATGTTTGGGGGCCAACCTTAGTGAAATCTATTGGAAACTCACGCTATTATGTCACCTTTATCGATGACTCTACCAGAAAGGTATGGGTTTATTTTCTTAAAAATAAATCTGATGTGTTTTCTGTGTTTAAAAGGTGGAAAACAAAAGTTGAAAATCAGACAGGTCTAAAGGTTAAAAGTCTGAAATCTGACAATGGCGGGGAGTATGATAGTCAGGAGTTTAAAGACTTCTGTTCAGAACATGGGATCAGAATGATCAAGACAATACCAGGAACACCTGAGCAAAACGGTGTTGCAGAAAGGATGAATAGAACCTTGAACGAGAGAGCAAGCTGTATGCGGATCCAATCTGGCTTGCCTAAAGCATTCTGGGCAGAAGCAATAAACACAGCAGCATATCTCATCAATAGAGGACCATCAATTCCTTTGAATTATCAGTTGCCCGAAGAAGTATGGTCTGGAAAGGAGGTAAAACTTTCACATTTGAGAATTTTTTGTTGTGTTTCATATATACTGACAGACTCTAATAGTAGAGATAAATTGGATCTGAAGGCGAGGAAGTGTTATTTTATTGGTTATGGATCTGACATGTATGGCTATAGGTTTTGGGATGACCAAACCAATAAAGTTATCAGAAGCAGAAATGTTACTTTTAATGAGAACTTATTTTATAAGGACAAAATTTCTGCAGAATCTACATGTGCAGGTAAACTGTCAAAAATTTCTGAGAAAGCAACACTTGAAGAAATTTCAGAAAGTGATGTAGCCAACAAAAACCAGAGTACAGGCGTATAGGTTGAGTCAGAACCAGAACCATCAACTCCTCCAAGAAAATCTAGTAGAATTTCAGTACCACCAGATAGGTATTCCCCTTCATTGCATTATTTGTTGTTAACTGATGCTGGTGAGCCAGAATGTTTCAGTAAGGCTACACAGGGGAATGATACTATTGAGTGGGAGCTAGCGATGAAAGATGAGATGGCATCCCTTCAGAAGAATAAGACATGGTCTATAACTGAATTGCCAGAAGGAAAGAAAGCGTTACAGAATAAGTGGGTCTATAGGCTAAAGGAAGAATCTGAGGGTAGAAGAAGATACAAGGTGAGACTTGTGGTGAAAGGGTTTCAGCATAAACAAGGAATTGATTTCACAGAGATCTTCTCTCCAGTTGTAAAGATGACTACCATTAGAGTTATTCTGAGCATAGTAGCTGTAGAGAATCTTCACTTGGAGCAGTTAGATGTTAACTGCATTCTTGCATGGGGATTTAGAGGAAGACATCTATATGACCCAACCAGAAGGTTTTGAAGTACCAGGCAAGGAGAATCTTGTATGCAAGCTTCAAAAAAGTTTATATGGCTTGAAACAAGCACCGAGGCAGTGGTACAAGAAGTTTAATGAGTTTATGAGCAACTCAGGATTCAACAGATGTGACATGGACCATTGCTGCTATGTTAAGAAATATACTAATAGTTATGTTATCCTTGTCGTGTATGTTGATGACATGTTGATTGCAGGATCTAGTATGGTAGAAATTAACAAGTTGAAGCAGCAGTTGACAGAAAACTTTGAAATGAAGGATCTTGGTCCAGCTAAACAAATCCTTGGTATGAGAATTCTTAGAAACAGATCAGAAGGAATCTTGAAGTTGTCTCAGGAGAAATATATACACAAGTTGCTTGATAGGTTTTACCTTGGAGATTCTAAGACCAGGAATACCCCTTTGGGATCTCATTTGAAGTTTTCAAAGAAGCAATCTTTGCAGACAGATGAAGAAAAATGTTACATGTCAAGAGTGCCATATGCATCAGCAGTTGGGAGTTTGATGTATGCTATGGTGTGTACCAGACCTGACATAGCACATGCAGTGGGAGTTGTCAGTAGGTTCCTATCAAATCCAGCAAAGGAGCATTGGGAAGGCGTAAAGTGGATACTCAGATATCTGAAGGGTACTTCAGATATGTGTTTGTGCTTCACAAAAGGCAATCTCACTTTACAGGGATTTTCATATGCAAACTTGGGAGGAGATTTTGATACCAAGAAAAGCACCACAAGCTACATTTTTACCTTGGGAGGTATTGCTGTGAGTTAGAAGTCTAAACTTCAAGATAGAGTTGCTCTCTCAACCACGGAAGCCGAGTACATAGCTATCTCAGAAGCAGCTAAGGAGATGATTTGGCTAAAGAATTTTCTCAATGAATTAGGGAAAGAAAAAGATGATGCTCCAATGTTTAGTGACAGTCAAAGTTCTATAAGTCTTGCTAAGAATCCAGTCTTCCATTCTAGATGCAAGCATATTCAATTAAGATACCATTTTATCAGGGAGTTGATAAATGATGGAGACTTATCTTTATTGAAGATCTTAGGATCAGAGAATCCAGCAGATATGTTGACTAAAGCTATTACAACTGACAAACTGAGGCTTTGCATTGCCTTAGTTGGCCTTCAAGGATAATTGAAGATGAAGGCGCTACACTAGGTAAAGAGTCGATGAACTCATTGCTTACAAGGAGCTGCTAGAGTTTGGAACTTAGACCCCAAGTGGGAGAATTGTTAGAGTTTGTGGTCTTAGTTCTTGTGTCCCACATCGCTTGGTCTGTAAAACTTGTGTGGTCTTAGTCCCTGTGTCCCAGATCGCTTGGTCTGTAAAACTTGTGTGGTCTTAGTCCCACATCGCTTGGTTTGTAAAAACTTGTGTCTCATTAGTGTTATATATAGAGACACCTTGTAAGCTTTTATGTGCAAGTAATAAAAAGTTCTCCTAGTGTAGCCGTGGACGTAGGCACATACATTGTGTGCTGAACCACGTTAAACTTTGTGTCTTTTTCTTTCTTCCCTTTATTTCTTTCTCTTCTTTTATTGCTCTATACTAACACCCTTGGCTGTGCTGGACTCATGAAGGGATGAAATATCATGTAGAACCACTCCATGTAGTCTGTTGAACATTATCTAGGCACAACACATATTTGACTCACCGGTGCAATGTATTTAGAAAACTGAATCCATCTATCATCAATGTCTTCTATACATAGAGAAGGAGCAACAAGGTGAGGCGAAAATGGTTTGCACATACCCAAATTGTCATACAACCCTCTCCAGTCGGTGTATGACAATAGATGGACTCCATCTGATATGTCTGAAAAATAAAGAGAAAAGCTCGAACTCTCTGAATGCACGATGGTCATCATACGGAATCCAACACACAACATCCGATGTCAATCTATCTAAATGTTTAAGATATGTCGATACTTGTAATACCTTCCCAGACTTCCAACGACAAGCACGTGATTTCCTTTCGTGATAATCTTCAACAGCAATACAAGAAGCAATAGAAGAAAGTGCTCGTAGATCCAACACTGCACATATTTTAAAAACAACAAAACAATGAAAACAATACTCAATATAAACTAAAGAACTAAAAAAATTAAAATTAACTGTAAAAGTGTGATATATCCTACAAGTTGTCTGGCAGTCTTCTTTGATGCATCATTCAAATTCTCATACATATGAACCAGTGCGGTAGCTCTCCATGCATAGCTTCCACTCTGGTTCAGGTCACAAAATGCGTCCAAGAATACCACATGAACGTGTGTGGCACTCTTGTTAGCAAAGAGAGTGCAACCTACCAGATGCAACAAATATGATCGAGCTGCTACAATCCACCGTGCTACGTTACATTTGCTCCGATATATGTCTCGCAAGCTAAATAGGTGAACATATGCCCTATGGCATTGTATTGTCTCAACTCTTGCTTATTTTGAACTAACTTCAAGCAATTCAACTAACAGCAAGATGACTTCATCCACATGAAGAGCCTGGAAGCTGTGGAAGACCCTGTTATGGGCATATGTAACAACGATGCCACATCGTCGAAGGTAATAGTTACCTCTCCTATAGGAAGATGGAAACTACTAGTTTCCTTATGTTACCTCTCCATGAATGCCGATATAAGTCCCTGATCACTAGTGTCCAACGAACATGCAATCAGAGGACTTAATCGTGTGGCAGCCACTAAGCCTTTAATCTCTGGAGCAGGCCTGCCAAATTTCTCAACTTTCCTTCCATGGGAGGATAACTTCAACTCAAGACGTTGCTGAAAACCATAATTTAAATAATTTCAACAATAATAACAAATACTTATGAAAATATTATTTATTTAAAAATATAAATACCTCTCAATTCCAAACTTTCGCTGCCACATGATAAACATAGTCCATCAAAACTGATGTGTCGTGGGGTTCGCCTGAAAAACCCTCGGCATCAGTAACTGCATCATCAGTAGCTGCTTCTTCAGGATGATCATGGACCTCATCATCTACATGATCCACATACTAAACATCCTCAAAAACAAGTGCAACTTCTCATTGCCTACGTGCAGATGTTGTGGGCCTTCACCGCTAGAGGACTTCATCTGCATCACAACTGACTTCTCTCCTTAGGGTTCTTCCTATAATTTTGTCTAAAGCCCAACTCAAACATTTGATTTTAACCATAATCTACACATTAAAATAGTCATAACAATTTATGTAAGCGTTCAAACAATACTTCAATCAATTACAATATTTTTTATTTATTTTTTATTTGATCTTTTTTATTACTTTAATATATTCATAAATGCATATACAAATTCTTTTCCAAATATATAGAGTTGACAACACAAATTCTAGTAAACTTAAATTAATGACCAAAATGTAACTACGATTTTGGTTTTTATTTCTAACAAATCACTATTTCATTTTTCAACAAATTACTATGACAATAACTTTAAATTTTTTTTAAAATAATGAAAAAAAATTAATTTTATACTTCCAAACACTATTTATATAAATACTTAATACTATGATTGTAACAATATATATACGACTATATCAATAAAAAAATTGTAATTTACAAATTTACATTTTCTTGTTAAACTAAATTGTCAAATATATACTAATAAAAATTTGGAATTTATGATATCTAACAATTTAAAAAAAAAAATCAAAATACCAAATATAATTAAATTACTTATATTTTTTTAAAAAAATAAATCACAATAATATACACACACACACACACACACACACACACACACACACACACACACACACACACACACACACACACACACACACACACACACACACACACACACACACACATTGTTTTTAAAATAAAAAAAATACTTAACTTCTTTATTAAAAACCAACTTCAAAAAACAAATATAATTAATTAAATAAAAAAACAAAAAAATATACAACAATATTTATTTATTACAAAAATTTTTAAAACAAAAATATTAATTTATTTATAATTTTAAAAAAATTATAAATAATTTTTTTCTTTCAAATTTAAATTACAAAATTAAAATAAATTTACGAATTGGATAATTCGTATAAGTCATATGAATTAACAATTTGTATGCCTTATACGAATTTCCGACAACCAAACACGACCAAAAGCTCCACAAAGCGATAGAGACAAGGAGGGGACACTTACGATGGAGAAGCACAACACCATGACGATTGGGTTTGCGGTTACTGGCAGCACAAACGACAGAACGAGCAGCGGCATGAAGAGAAAACTAGGCGAAGAACGAAGAAGAAGGCGAAAAACAACGTACGAAATGCGTGAACAGAAAAAGAGAGGGAAGCGCTTTCTAAAAATTATGTGAATGACATTTTTATCACTTCACATTTTTTGCTGGTGTATGAGCGGTGCTCAAAGCAAAACACGAGGTTGGGACGTCCAGGGTTCCAGAATACAATGAGAATCTCCTTTTTATATATCTTTTACTATTGGGACACCCCATTTTATTACTTGCACCTCTTCTTCCCCAATTTATACAAAACAATATGATTTCTTTGCATTTCTCACATTTCACCTCTATCAAACACAACATTAATGATAATGGTATCAATAATGGTGACATGAATAACAAAAATGATAGTTATGATAGTGACAATTGATGACAAGGGTAACGATAACAATATATTTGCACAATGTTAGAATGAAGTTAAGAATTTTAATTCAATTAGTAAAAGTTAGGAAATGAAAAATGTTGAATTTAATCAAATTATATTTCCACAAATTAGATCTTAAAATTGTGATCTGTGATCTAAAAAGATTTTCAAATGTTATAATTATAATTGTAATGTTAAACTTCAATTCCATGTGCTAAAATTAAATTGATATACGTCATGAACAAACTCTTTCAAAATTAGTTACTGAATAAAGATACATGGTGCTTGACCAATACTAACTCCCTTAATTTTTTTAAAAACGTAAATAGTTTTTATGCAGAATTTTTAGTTAAAGCATGTAAATGGTTTTTAAATCGTTTAAACTATGCACAAGAAAAAGGAAAAAATTACATGCTATCCTTAAAGATGATTTGAACATACACTTCACTGACACTTAATTTACTCATGAACTTATCTACAAATCATTAGATAACACACTCCACTGCACTGTTTTTTCAGTTTGAACGGTCAAACCTCCAGAATGAATTTGGAAAACTAGACAAATTACTAAAATACTGCAAAATAGGGTATGCATTGGGATTATCGAATACAAACCAAAGAAAAACTGAAATGCTACAACTTGAATAAGAGGAACCAAATACAAGAAAGACAAAAGTTAAGTAACTGTACAATCAAAGATTCAATAACCAATGGACTTTCCTATAAAGTATGAGGATGATCATTAACAATTGTCAATGATGACATATCATGTAATGTAACTATGATCAAAATACAAATATCCAATGAGAATTGATACCTTGACAGTCAGAAAGTATGGATATGAGTCCACTCAAATGCACAATTTCAAACCAAAAGCTCAAATTCAAAAAGAAAGAAATCTTTTCCTCAATGCATTATATGGAGATACATAGCAGGTCTTTCACTTACAAAAGGGGAGAATCAATTGGACTGAAAATCTAACCTATAGCTCTTAAAATGTCTAGGCAAGCTGGAAAAAAATGTGTGGCGATGGTGGAACCAGGCTGCATACAGAAACAAACTAGTATCAATTTAATGACATCCTAGAATTTCATATGGATCCCAAGAACTGTTCCAGGGATGGAGCACTGAAAATGTTAGCAGCAGTTCTTTCGGTTCTAAAAGGTGAGACATGAAGTTGATACTTGATAAATCTCTACAACATGATATGTGTTCGTCATTAGACAATATAAACAAATAACCATGTGGCTATCATATCAAAGTATGAACTTTATAATTGCTGAGTAAAGTTGATGTTATGTAGTAACATACAGCAAGCTGAGAGATAATTTCAGGATTTGAGTCGATATGCCAATCTGGTTCCAGTTGCCGAACAAATGATGATCGTCCATTCTCTGTGCTACAAAAGAGAACCTGCATATAGGAAGTAAAAAGAGCCAATGAAAAAAGTTATCAAGAAGCACAAAAGAGAAAAGAATAGGTAGCCAATGGTTTATAAAACTCAAATATATAATATTCATACAACAGAGAAAGCAAATATATGTGCAACAATCAGACTATGGTGAGTATATGTGGTAACCATATGTTTCTGCAATATTTCTCCAATCCCTTCTCATGATTGTTGAAACAAACTTGATCATATAGTTATAATTTTGCACACAACACAACATGAGGATAAAGTCTAAACCAATGGAACAAAACACTGTAGAATTTCAAGAGTTCTTAAAAAAATTGAGCATGAAACAAGCATCACATGATTAGTGACACTTTTTCTTCTAAGAAAATAATTGTCTGCTTGTATTGATACTCAATTAGAGTTTTTCCAGAAGGAAATGTTTTTTTTCTTTCAAGAAAATGTTTACCAGCATGAAAAATCGTGCAATGTGCCTGCATGTGGAAAGCAAACAGACCATTAGACCCCCTATCATTATGACCTTCTGGCCCAGTATTCTACATTGAATTTAGGTGGGTGTCCCAAACATGTAAATTTTTAGGAAAGAACCACATACAAAGTTTATCTCTCCACTCGAACTTTATATATTAGGCTTATTAGCACAAATGTCCTGTAGGCCATCTTCTATCACATTTGGAAGAGTTTAAAAGATTTCAATCCAATAGATATTCTAATGCTGCCCATCAATATGTATCCTGAACATACAACAATGTCCTCATAAAGTGCAAAAAGACTTGCGCGTAACTATTGTAGTATATTTACATGCATATCTTGTCCTTGACCAAACCACCTGAAGTGAATATCTCAACATCTTCTAATACTACAAGAACTCTTTTCTGTAGAAATAATGATACATAAAGCAAAAACATATTAAATTTTAAAATGCAGTATATATTATATAACAATAGAGTGGCAACAAGGAAAAATTACAAGGAGGCCAACAAGCAATTATAGTTTGCACCTGATATCAATAGTTGTAAGAAATGTACAACCCCGGCAAGTTCAAAATCAAATTAATAATAGTAATTCCATTTTCCAAACACACCCAAAGTTGGAAGATGGTAAAGTATGCTGCCTATAATGTGAAGTGTTGCTGTGACGAACAAATGATATAGGCTAACAAATGAACACACCTCACTTTCATCATCCAAAACTCGATCCATGAGATATAAATCACAAAATTTTGTTATTTCCAACAACACTTCCAGCACAGAGGACCTTATAGTTGCTTGTTTCTGCCAATGACCGAATAGACCACATTGATAAATTTGTCCACATTAATGTCTTAAATATACAAAAAATGGACAATCTCACCACCTAAAGCTCTTCTGTATTACTTTTTTCAAGGATTACTCCAAGATGACGACAAGTTACCTACATAAAATATAAAACAGAATATAGGATAAGATTTGACAACATCGACAAAAACCTGGTAAACAGAAAGAAAAATAGAATAATAGGATCAAGCATATAAGTTGGAAATCAAGTTATTATTGAAGCAAGTACATATCTTATAACAAATACAGTGGTTTTTTCTTTCTAAAGTTTTTACAAAAGAATTTGTACACCATTACCCATGTTTTATTTTTATAATCCATTATTAGATATGGTAAAAACCCAAGCTCCACATTAACTAGAGATAATGCCTGATAAGAGCTTCGGCACCCCTCACCTTATAAATCGGTTTTGTAAGGGATGAGTTTGACCAAAAATCTAAGTTCAATTTGCAAATCAAGTCTATACAAATAGACTGGGGTGGTGAATTCTGCCTATTCATAAAGCACCTTTTTTATCTTGGCATTGTACACATAGTAATATGTCTTCTTATACATCATAAAAAATTCCAAATTGGGTTAATTGAAAGGAAGCCTAGACAAATCATGGCCATGGGTCTAACATTGTAGTGGCATGCATCAATGCCTTTGAATTTATGATTGCACTTTCACTGTTGTGGTTTACCTTATCGATCGTCTTCCCTCAGAAACTCTCAACTTTGACATTCCATTTGTCAAGCTTTATCCCACAATTCCAAATTACAACTTCCTCCGCACCTGAGTGTACTTGCTATCCCTTTTTTGTGTCATATAATCAACACAAATTTGCATTCAGAACACAGGAGAAATCCTTGGCAACTAGAACCTTCCTCACCATAACCATGCCTTTACTCCAAATCTCCACCTCATCACCCAGATAATGATTTCTCTCCTTTTGTTTTCTCTTATTCTTCATTCCTTTAGGTTTTTGTTTCTTCAATCTTGGCTTGTATAAATTTATAATCATTTTTGGCTCTCACATGAATTGATGTTAGTTTCAGTAAATATGTGGCACAATGCACACCTAACCTCTAGTTCCTCTTGCTCCATCTCTCGCTCAATTTCACATTTAGCAAACGTGTTGCTTATTTTTATTTTCAACATATTTTAATTGAACTTCATTGATATTTAAATCTCCTAAAAGAAAAATGAGAACTTGATTGGTAGTTTTCACATGAATGAATATGAATCAAAATTGAGAAATATACAATTCAACATTCATCTATTTTCAACATATTTTAATTGGATTGTATTGATATTATATTCGTTATGTTATTTTCTTTCATGCTAGATTAGGTGTTGTTCTTTTTTAATTAATTGCCTAATATAGTGTTGGAAGTAGTTGTTTGCTTTTATAGCTAGTTCCTTGGCAAATTGTATTGAATATATTTCCATATTATGAACATTGAAGTAGACATTCAATATTAGGTTTAGTTTCTATTCATCTTTGAATATCTTATTTAATTGCATAGAATAGTTGCTTATTTACCGGTGCTTGTTGTTGTTACCTCTGATAATTGGTTGTTGGGTCGATATATAACTGTAAATTTTAGCAAAACATTGATACTTTGGTTGTGGGATCTTCTCCTATTAACTTAGATTTGTATATTTGATTTGATCTCTAGGGAGTAATATATTGCATGTGGTGTCATTCTTCTTCTTATGAACATATGTAACAAATATGTTGTCTGATAATGGTATCTATCTGTTAGGATAGACTCTCAATATCTAGTTTAGTTTTTATGCACCTTTGGATATCTTGTTTCTATGCACCTTTGAATATGCAACCGTTTGATTCTTTTAGCCAACCCTAGATTTAGCATGTGTTTGGAAAATCATTCCCTTAAACTCAATGTCGAGTCTTTATATTTGGTTTAGTTTCTATGCACCTTTAAACCAACCTTAGATTTACCATGTATTTGGTGCATGTAACTTTCAATCATACATGTGTTCAACTAAAATTAAACTCAACTTTGTGAGAAAATAGTAGAATAGGAAAAGAGGAAAGATAATCTTATTCATAAACAACCAAATTAACTTTTTTCCCTTCCTTTCCAACCATGCTGCTACAACAAAATTTTTGTTTGTTGTTGCTGAATATGCGATTACAAAGGAGGCAAAGAAGCAATGCATCATATTGCCAATGAAAACTCTGCCTTTATCATATTTTAGAGTGAATCATGGGGAGGATAACTCTTCCAAAATCAATTGACTCCAATCAAGAATTGAGAGTAGGGATGATGTTTGAGTCATATAAAATGTTTTTAGCTCTTGTATTAGAAATTTGATCTCAGTGAAAAAAAAAACAAAAAATGAATAAGATGCGAAGTAGAATCATTATACACGATGTAAATGTTGTTGTCTTATCTTGAAATGGGGGATGGTTTGGTTCTTTTGTGGGAAATAAATCATTTTGTGTTGATAATTTAATTGTTGGATAATAGTTTCTCTTGCCCTAGTTTAATTGTGTACAATTTTACTACAATCCTTCATTTTACTTGAAAGCCTTGACATATAGTCTAAAGAGGCAAATAATAGGTTGAATATTAATGTTGTCCATCAAGACAATAATAAAACTGCAAATTCCTTTTCATGCAACACTCCTGTCCTATTTGGAGAGAGACAAAGAGTGATTCAATGAGTGTTTCTAAGTAATTAGTATCCAAGACAATAAAATTCTATTTTATCTACCAAGTTTTTGGAACTATTATCGTTAGAATATGGTTGAAAGTAAAGATGGCTACAAGAGGGATCTACATTAAGATTATTCCTAGAAAGCAAAGAAGCTAATTAAGCTTGCTAGCTCTCTCCTTCTCTATAGTCTCCAAGTTTTGTACTAGCAGATGATTGATACGACAAGTAAAATTCTTGTCCCTGAACCAATTTCCCCCGCTAAATCTGCTAATATTGTCAAGGCACCAATACATATGTCTCCAAATGCAATAACAATGGGAATGTGTGTGTGTGTGTATTTTGACCAACTTGCAAAAAGCCTTACTAAAGTTGCAATGAAGCTAGAAATGACATATCTATTATTAGGTTGCTTCATGTGTCTAAAGTAAAGATTTCCAATAACAATATTAGTTTAATTGGAAAATAAGACTTCCAACATCTCACAATATTATAAACCACACAGTTTACCAAACAAATGAACTTTTATTATCAACACATGATGAGAAAACATGCTAGTTAATAGTTATATTGAAGTACTAAAACAAAACAATAAATTTACAAAAATGCATGTCATTTTAGTTAGTACCTTCAGCTGCTTTGCAACATCTCTAGCTGGTGAACCCGAGACTTCAATCCAACGTTTAGAGAACTAGGAACAAGCTAGAAACATAAACACAAGGTAGACTAATGCATGGAAAGGATTGGTTGCCATATTAGCTAAGCTGCCAAAATGAAAATTCAGCTAGAATAGTAAGTAACAAGGTATGGTAAAAATACAATTGATTCAAGTTTTAGATCACATAGGTAAAGTACAAGAATTTTACATGTTTATAAACCAAAAACAATAAACCATACAATCAGAAGCACACTTGTCTAATAACAAGTTTCCCCTATAGTTTTTGTGTAGAAATTGTACAATCCAGTAAAAACTTGTTACCAAAATTTATCCCAAGTGTCAATTTACCATCATTAAACTAATTCCACTATCTGAGAAACAAAGTATAGAATGGAAACAAGGACATAGTATAATATCCTTATTTTTATAAAGGAATCACTATAATTTAATTAATTAAAATACATGGAATAATAAATAGTTCTCTTAAAATACAATATTCAATTGTAAATATTACATTGATAAGTACCAAGTACTAGAAAAATACGTAAATGATTTTTTTTTCCAAAATATACAAAAGCATCATTAATATGAATATCACTCACTAATCAAGTAAGACATAAGGAATAACAATACTCCAAAATATAACCTCTAACTAGTCGGTGACATATTATTTGCATAAAGCCATACAATAAATTGTCTGACGAGGATAATTGAAGTAATTACAAACTACCATAAAAGTACTGAACGAGAACTGATAAAAGGTATTACATCCAAAGAGTTATGCTAGACCTACCATGCTGCAGGATCTAAGAATAATTCTTAAATGGATCTTCCTCGATCTCTAATGTCTCTTTAGCATCACTCACATCCTCGAAAGGGTCTTCCTCCTCGACACTAAGATCATCAATATAGTCCTCCAAAACGGATAACCAATCAATCGGATGTTCATGCAAAAGGAATCTAGTTTGGGTAACTGGATCGTATGACAAATATGTTGGGGAACGTATTCCCTCACATCATGCATCTGTAGGCGCTTCATCCATAGCCAGTGCTGCCACCGGGTGCTGAGGAACATCTGGTTCAACAAATGTGTCATCGTGCACCTTGGGCGGAAGTCTAGGAGGATCCCTTGGCTGTGCTGGACTCATGAAGGGATGAGATATTATGTAGAACAACTCCATGTAGTCTGTTGAACACTTTCTAGGCACAACACATATTTGACCCATTGGTGCAATGTATTCAGAAAACTAAATCCATCTATCATCAATGTCTTCTATACATAGAGAAGGAGCAGTAGGGTGTGGAGGAATAGTCTGCACATACCCAAATTTTCATACAACCTATATCCTGTTTTCTCATAGTTTTGTACCCTGTTTTATAAAATCAATAATTCTTCATTTTTCAATTGATTCTTATGAAATTTGTCAACAGAGAAAGGTCTTTAAGTCTATTTTCTTAGTGGTTTCATAGAATAACATCACAATGCAAAAATAGAATTATAATCAATTAGAATTAAATCAATAACACCATATATCATGTTTTCTCATAGTTTTGTACCTTGTTTTTATAAAATCAATAACTTCTTCATTTCTTAATGGATTCTCATGAAATTTGTCAACATAGAAAGATATTTAAGTCTATTTTTGAAATTAGGCTCACACATCACCAGATGATAACCACACAAAGAGAACTAACCATTTTACCTAAGCATGTTTCACTAGAAATATAGCAGAGTCCTCTGCACATGCTTCTTTCTACTTAAATTAGTTTCCTGACTTACTCATTGAATTAAAATATGAGCGATCCCAAATTTTAAATATTATCACATCTATTTTTTATTTTTTTTATAGTTTTTCACCATATCTACATATTATTTCCATTCTACAATGAAGCCTCTAAAGCAAGAGAGAAGTTGAACTCTCCTCTTGCCTTTTTTGATAAAAAACGGAGCATCACCCTAGGTCATGCTAGGGTTGGTGTTGCTTCTTATAATGGGTCTTAATCCTATTTAGATTAAGGCCCAATTAGGTTAGGTGTCATAATTGAATCCTTAATCTCCTAATTAAGCTTCATAATACGTAATCCTAGTCTTAACTCACTTTTAACTATTAATTCTAACTCTAACTAAGTCTTTTTATTTAATAAATTCTCTTTTAAATGAGTTTTGGTCATATTTACCAATGTCATTAATGAGTCGACCAAAGTCAATCCCTTTCCATTGACTCTATTGGTCTATAGTTGTCTAGTTGACTTTTTACAATTTTCACTAAAAATGATTTTTTTTCCTTATTTTACCTCTAATCCTAATCTATTCTATCTGTAATAGTTTAATTACTTGCTTATTAATCTATCACTATTATTATTTCTAAATTCCTATAATTGAATTTTTGAGATGTTGCACATAGTGAAGAATAATGGGTTGTTGGAGGTATAAAATAACTTGCTTGGATATGAACCTAGCGTCCACAACATTCTTTGATCTCACAGGTAAAAGCACACAGAAACCTTGGAAGTATATCACAATCAGGAAGATCAAAACAGTACCAAGTAGGCATGACAATTTTCCCCGCAACTCGGGGATCCCCGCGGGGACTGCCCCATTCGGGGCCTGCGATCGAGGGAAAATTCCCCGTAGGGACGGGGACAAGGACGAGGACTATGCTCCCCGCCCCGCAGGGTCCCCGTATCTCCGTGTATATAGAATTTTACTTATATACCCTCATAACTTATAATATGTATAACATAAATATAAAGGTTAATATAATATTTTACTAGTAAAAAATACAAAATAAAATTATCATATATATAAGTAATATCTCACAAGTCACAAAGACACAAACATTACCCAAACCCTAAAATACCGCATCAAACATTCAGACTTCGTTCTTTGACTTCCTTCTTCACCTTTGTTCCTTCTTCATTGCTTCACCTTCGTTCCTTCTTCACTTCTTCATCGTTCATTTTACCATTTCACACTGTCTTCACCCTCTTCACTTCTTCACCATTCCTTCTTCATTGTTCGTTTCAGCTGTGAACTCGTGAAAGCCTTCGTTGCACCTTTTTCTTCTTCGAGTCGCACCGTGCATTTTTGGGTTTCGCAACTTCGAATTGTTCTTCCTCTGTTTTATTTATTTATTTCTATTGTATTTTCAATTCTTTGTTCTGCTGCTAGCTTATTGTGATGTTTTGATTTGGTTGATTCATTGAGTTTAAAATTTGTAATCTTGGAATAAGAGTCAGATTTATGCATTTATAATTTTACATGACTCATATTTGTAAATTTTGGTACTTGTTTGTTGTACAAAAAAGGGTACGCCTATTGATCCATCAACTAATAGTATTGCTCCATTAGAAACACAACAAGTT
Source organism: Glycine max (assembly GCF_000004515.6). NCBI lineage: Eukaryota > Viridiplantae > Streptophyta > Magnoliopsida > Fabales > Fabaceae > Glycine > Glycine max. Next base: position 8,947,280 of record NC_038248.2, read on the forward strand.
GCTAATGACGCACAAAGCAATCTGGTGGAAGAAGAAAAAAATTCTCCAAATATAGAAGAAGTTGAAGATGTTGAAAGAAGTCCAAATAAAAGAGGATTAACTTCCGCTGCTTGGACCCACTTCAAAAGAAAGAAAATAAAGGAAAAATGGAAAGCTATATGTAAATATTGTGAAAAGAAACTTGGTGGTGATACAAGATCAGGTATGAAGCATTTGCACGGTCACATTAGAACCTGTAAGCTTCGAACAATGAGGGGTCCAAAGCAATCAATACTTAAAACTCTTCAACAATCATTATCTTCAGAAGGAGATAGAGGCGAATCTATTTTAGTTGGAAACTATACCTTTAATCAAGATGCTACTAGGATGGAATTGAAAAAGATGATTGCATTGCATGAATACCCTCTTACTATGGTTGATCACATTGGGTTTCGAAGGTTTTGTAATGTTGTCCTACCTTTGTTCAAAGTAATATCTTGTAATACATTGAAGCTGGATATACTAAAGTTCTATGAGAGTGAAAGGGCCAAAACTATGAGGTTAATTCAAAAAAATTCAAGTCGCATAGCTATAACAACAGACATGTGGACTACATCAAATCAAAACAAAGGCTATATGACTATTACAACCCATTTCATTGATAGCAATTAGAATTTGCAAAGTCGGCATATGAGGTAAATAATCATTCACTTGAAAGTTTTATGATTTTAATTTTATATACTTGGTAATATCTGTAGCTATAGTAACATGTATTCATAGAACTTGGTTTTAAGATGAATAATTATTTTATTTTAGGTTTACTGCTGAAGTTCTTGTAGAGATTATAATTGAACATTTATTTGAATGGAATCTAGATAGAAAGGTATCTATAATAACTGTTGATAATTGTAGTACTAATGATGCAATGATTCCTAAATTTTTTAGCAAGTTTGGACGTAGTTTATTTATTTTGGGAGGGACTTACTTCCATATGCGGTGTTGTGCCCATATTTTAAACTTGATTGTGAAGGATGGAATGTCAATTATCCATGATTCCTTTGAGAAGATTAAGGATAATGTTTCCTTTTGGGTTGGAACACCTAAGAGGGAAGAAGAATTTATTGAGACTTGTGAACAGTTGGAAATTCCTTATTCAAAGAAACTTATGATGGATTGTAGAATTAGAAGGAATTCAACTTATTTAATGCTTGTTTCTGCATTGCCATATCTGGAAGTTTTCAAGCGTTTGACTCAACGAGAGCCTGAATATAAGTCATTGCCAAGTGATGATGATTGGAAAATGACAACTGAAATTTATGAGAAGTTGGAAATCTTTTATAAAGTTACTGAGTTATTTTCGAATACACAATATCCAACTTCAAATGTTTATTTTCCAAAAGTGTGTGAAATTTGATTGGCTTTGAATGAATGGATTTTTTCTTCTAATAGCACCATTCAAGGTATGACTGACAGTATGATTCCCAAGTTTGAGAAGTATTAGGGCATGATCAATAGGGTGATGGCAATTGGGGTTATTTTGGACCCTAGGTTGAAAATGAAGTTGCTAAAGTACTTTTTTCCTCTCATGTATGGAAGTGAAAGCACAAATCAATTGAATAAGGTGACAAAATTATTAGAAGATTTGGTTTCTGAATATCAATCTAGGAAAAAGATGACTACTTCTATTTCCACTTCATCTTCAATAGTGCCGGGTTTGGATAATAATGGTGGAAAAGTTGAATGGAGTTCTGATTTTTTAAAATATGTTCAAGAAACTTCTTCTTGTGATTGTGTTAAATCTGAATTAGATTTATACTTGGAGGAGCCTGTATTGTTTAATCAATCAAATATTAGTAACTTTGACATTTTGGGATATTGGAAAAACATTGGAGTCAAGTATCCTACTTTGCAAAGGATTGCTAAAGATTTTCTAGCTATTCCTATCTCAACTATTGCTAAAGACTTTCTAGCTATTCCTATCTCAACGGTTGCTTCAGAGTCTGTGCATTTAGCATTGGTGGACAGTTTCTCACTCCATATCGTAGCAAATTAAATGAAGACATTGTTGATGCATTGATGTGCTCTCAAGATTGGTTGCGTAATGAGATTGAAGATAATAAATTTAATTTTATTTGTAAATTTTTCTTCTAAGCAATTAATTTATTTTAATGATTGTATAATTGTGTCATTAGGTTCCTTAAAATCAAAGATAAAATTTTGCTCAATAGTTGATGACGCAGACACAACAGCGCCAATGGTATGAAAATTTTATTATATTAATTCATGACTTTTTTATATTTTATAAACACATATTTACATGTTTCATTGTGTAGGTTTGATGTTGAAGATGTTTCATTGTACTTGGATGGAAGTATGAAGACTTGATTCACTATGATGATGTTAATTTATTGTATGAAGACTTGTAATGTTATGCTAGCTTTATTATTTTTTTATTGTGTAATACTGTAACATTAATGTGTACTTAGATATTTCTTGGATGCTTTTATGCTAGTGTGATTTTATTACTATTATTATTTATTTATTTTTGTATTTTTAGTCATGTTTTAAACTTAGAATTAAACCTTAAATTTATTATTGTTGAAAAATTGAGATAAAACAAAAAAAAATATTTTCTTTTATAATTTTTGACATTTTTTAATGTAAAATGGTGTTCCTGTGGGTCCTCGCGGGGAGCCGAGAAACGGAAACAGGACAAAAAATACCCCCACCACGTGAAGCGAGAACGAAACAGGATAAGGTTCGCGGAGGAGTACTCCCCACCCCCGCTCCGCGCGGATGTCATGCCTAGTACCAAACCAAACATATTTGCCACATTGGGAGGGTTTTGGCGGTAACATACTTCTCCAAGGGCCTGAACCTTGTCAGTTCTTTAGCAACAAATAGTTCTTTAGCAACAAATGGAATATAGCAACAATGACAACACCCTCAAAATCAGCTCCCCGTCCTCTATTAATGGTGGTGGAACTAAATGCTTTCCATATGATGTTTTCACCACAACATAATTAATGTGACAATTCATTCAAACAAGTTACACTTTGTTTAATAGTTGCTATTGCTATGAGACACAAAACTCAGTGCTGGAAATAAATAAATTAAGGGTAAAGTATACTTCGGTCCTTCTAAAATATATGAAATTTGGAATAAGTCTCATAAAATTCTTAGTCTCATTTCAATTCCTCTAAATTTTAACATGTCTTCATCCATTATGTTAACTCTATTAGTGAATTATTTAAGTGGCAGACTCTCTTAGACATTTGTCCAACAATTTTTTTTAAAAAAATTGGTGGTAATACATGTTAAATTACTGAATGAACATACTGAATTTATTAACAAAAATAATATAAAAAATGAATAATATATTATAATTTTAGAAGGAATGAAATGGGATAAATTTTTTTAGAGGAACCAATTCTAGATTTCACATAGAGAAAAAAAAAATACTTTACTCATTAAATAAAAGTAAAAGAAGACTTCCCATATATTAGTGACAATGAATAGAGAAATTCCATATACCAAACCATAAAGAACATACCCAACTGCCTGAGCAAAGGCTATCGAGATGCCAAGTAGCTTCTGTGCACCATTTTTGGGAGAGTAAAAGAAATTATATATGTCATTAGGCAACATATATGACAACACAAAACCTCCTTAAAACACGAGAAGAATTTATAGGCATAAGTCATAACCCACGTGTGACAAATTGACAACCACAAAAGCAAGCAGCTAAAATCACATCACATGTATGTATTGTTCAAAGGCAAAATGTAAAAACATGCATGCAAGTCAAGAAAGATATATACTTACAAGAGAGCACGATCCTCCCTAACATTGTTGTTGTCCACTTGAGTTACAAAGAATTTGCATTAGCATCCTAGAAGTGAGACTGGGGGTGATTCCCAGCTCCATGACAGTTCCACAACTAGAAGCACCTGTTGTCGGTTGAGTGTGAGAGTTGACTGCCAACAATTAATAAACAAAATAATCTTATTTTCTAAAAATAAATAATTTTAAATACATTTTTTAATTATTAAAAATGGCATATTGTAGTACTCTAATCATGTTTACAACATACCATAAAAGGGCAATGATGCTTTTACTTCCTGCACCCCCTTTTTGCTTCCTTCACCCCCAAAGGACCTGAACGAACACAAATATCCCTGTCTTACCAAGCAAGATCTGCCTCCACCCAACATCACCGTCGACCCAAACACCACTTCCACAACCACCTTACACTGGAAAAGACCTTATTAAGAAAGGACAATTTTGTCAGCATGTCTGAGCAAAGTATGGGCTAAGCCCAACAGGGCCCAATAAAAAGAGAAAGAAAGAGTCCAGGTTGAAACCGCAACTCAATCTCCATTCTCCAACTCCAAGCACCGTGGAGCTCCATTTTTTCTTTCCTGTACAAACAAGAACAAGCACCTGTTGCTTCCGTCACCGGTTTTAAAAGCTAACCTTAACTTGGAGGTTGATTTTGTCCCCTCCGTGAGCCTTTTCTTCTTCTTCCCCACCTTTCTAATTAATAATAATTAAAATAAAAACAAAAAAAGCAAGCAAGGAACAAAGACAACAACAATTATGTTCCAGCGAAGAAAAAAGGAACACGGTCATAGTACCTTGCCACTTTCCACCACCTCAGACTTAGACAACACAGCAACAGCAATGCCTCCTCTTCCCACCATCAGAACCAAAACACCTTCCTTCAAATCCTTCCTCTTAACCCTATCTATCCTCCTCAACCTCTTCCTCCTGTGGGCCCCACCCAACTCCTCATCACCATCACTGCCCTCATCCACGTCCGCCCTCATCTCCCGCCTCTCCCCCACCACGCGCCGCCACCTCCTCTTCTCCGTCGCCTCCTCCTCCACCTCCTGGCCCCGCCGCCTCCCCTACATCAACCTCTGGTACTCCCCCGCCACCACCCGCGCCCTCGCATTCCTCGACAAAACACCACCCAACGCCACCTCAGCCGACGATTCCTCGCCGCCGTTGGTGATCTCCGGCGACACCTCCTCTTTCCCCTACACGTTCCGCGGCGGGCTGCGGTCCGCCATCCGCGTGGCGCGTGCCGTGAAGGAGGCCGTGGATCGCAACGAGACGGACGTGCGGTGGTTCGTGTTCGGCGACGACGACACTGTGTTCTTCGTCGACAACGTGGTGAGGGCGCTCGCGAGGTACGATCATAGCAAGTGGTTCTACGTCGGGAGCAACTCCGAGAGCTACGAGCAGAACGTGAAGTACTCGTTCGAGATGGCGTTTGGAGGTGGTGGCTTCGCGATCAGCTACTCGCTTGCTAGGGTTTTGGCGAGGGTTTTGGACTCGTGTTTGAGGAGGTATGGCCATTTGTATGGAAGCGATTCGAGGATTTATTCTTGCATTGCTGAGCTTGGTGTTGCGTTAACTCACGAACCTGGATTTCATCAGGTACTTTGTGATTATTATTATTATTATTCAAATCTGGTTATTGTTTTTCTGTTACGTTTTTTTTTTTTTTTTTATGATTTTGATCTAAGTGCATGTGTTAGATTCATTGACTATGCTGTTTTCTCTTTTGTTGGTTGTTTGCATGTTTGTAATGAGGAACAATGAACTCAATGTCTGTGTGGTTTATCTTATAGATTGATCTGATATTGGACTAATTGATAGAATTTAGTTGATATGGCTTGTGTTCCTCTCTGATTGAGTTTGTGGAATAGGGTATTAGGAAATTAGAGTGGGTTGGTTTCCACATGTAGTTCTTCATAATGCACTGAACCAAGGTTCAAATCCTAATTGATAGAGGTCCTCACGTTAGGGCATGTTTGGATTAAAGTTGAGACTTGAGAGAGTTCAAAAGTACTTTTACTCTAGAAGCAACAAAATTTTCCTTTTCCGTTCATGCATTGAAACATGCAATTTTAAATTAAAATTTGCCAAAGTACTTCTATAACTTTAAATCAAACATGCACTTAGTGCTTTGAATAGAATTACTTTCAAAAGTGGATTCGCGTGGGAAGCCAAAAATGGAAAATGGAAAATGGCATAAAATGCAGTTGATGTGGCCACAATTACAATTGCTGTTGTGGTCGTGGACACTTAAAAAACCTTGACATTTTGGCCAAAAGCATGGTTGTGTATTGTTTTTTAAAACCTTGGTTGGATGTTCTATTTTAGGAAATGGGGAGTGAGAACCAACTGGGTTTATTCCCACATTTAGTCCCCCACAACATGCCAAATCAAGGTTTGAATCTCGGATAGGAGACGTATTCACATTTGGTGTCCAACAATGTCTTAAATAAGGTAAGATTACCCCTGAAAGAGGATACTTGTGTAACCAAAAAAAGGAAAATGTTGGAAACATGAATTGGTTCCCACTCCCCACATTTAGTCTTCATAATGTATCGAACCAAAGTTCTAATCTTGTCTGGGAGAGTATCCATGTTTAGTGTTCGGCAGTGCTTTTGAAGGAAGATACCTTAGTGGTAAACCAAAAAAAGGGAAATGGCGAGTGGGATGAGTAGTCTTGATCTGTTCTTTAATTATCCATGAGATGTGATTTTTGTTTCTGGTATAGTGTTAAAATGTGCTGAAGAGTTCATAGATGTCCCATTGACTATTTTATTCCTTACTTCTTTTGTGGATATTTGAGACTTGTTTAGAAGGACAAAACTTAGATGTGTAAGCTATAGGTATTGCTTTTGGTGCTGTTTTTTTTTTAAATTAAAATAGCTTTTTGAACTCGGTGACTAAAATTAGCAATAATTGTTGAGATGAAAAGTTAATGTTGATTGGAGAACATTATCAATGGTATTGTATATAAGTTTTGTCCATAGATAAAAGCAATTATGAAACACGAAAATGTGCATTGTGTTCTATTTTACTGGTTGCATTCAATGTTTGTATGCACAATGTGTAGTTACTTAAATTTTAAAGTGTATTTTGGTCTCATGCACACTTGGGGTATGCATGGAATGATAAATCTAAAAATTTGTTTATATTGTTAAACACTTTAGCATTTCAAAATAAATATCTATCATAGGTGTCAGGTGCTTGAGTGTGTTGTCTTGGTCTTGAGTTTGATACTTTTGCTGGATCTCGTCAAGGCTGCTTGACTTCTATAGTTCAGGGGCACTCTTTTATCTTTATAGTTCAGGTCTAAAACTTGTGCAAGTAAAATGATAGTCTCTATGGAAATAATAATTTGGTCATTTATTTTTCACACCAGTTAGATATGCGGGGGAACTTGTTCGGGATGCTGGCTGCTCATCCATTATCTCCGTTATTGTCACTTCATCACTTGGAATCAGTGGAGCCCCTTTTCCCGGACATGAACAGAGTACAAGCTTTGGAACATCTTATTGCAGCTGCAAATGTAGATCCTGCCAGGATCCTGCAGCAAACTGTCTGCTATGATCGATCAAATTCTTTGACCTTCTCGGTTTCTTGGGGTTTTGCTATCCAGGTTTATCAAGGAAATGAACTTCTACCTGACCTCCTTTCACTGCAGAGAACTTTTGTGCCATGGAAGAGGGGTAGTAAAGTTAATGCCAATTTTATGTTTAACACCAGAGACTATCCTAGAGATCCTTGTAAAAGGCCTTCTATATTTTTCTTTAAAAGTGTTGCATCTGATAAAAGGGGCATTTGGAGCAATTACAGTGGACATGTTGTTGGGAACTGCTTTGAATCTACACTGCTCAAGCAGATCATAGTTTTTTCAAAGAAGCTGGAGCTTAATAATGAACAGGTTTTGTTAAAGCAATCCTAGAAATGGATGATTTGAATTTTTTGATTATTTTTTGTTTGTTTGGTCTTGTCTGCATTCTTATTCTAGTTATTTAACTTTATGTTGCCTTATTGGGTCCTTATGACAGATGATTGCTCCCCGCCGTCAGTGCTGCAATGTATTGCTGACCTCTAATGATACAGTCAGTCTTCATATTAGACAGTGTGAACTTGATGAACTGATCTCCATGCAACCCTAGCATTCATTTAGGGAGTGGCCTCCTTTAAAAGCTTCTTCGAAATTTTCAAGAGCATGAATGTCCGTGTGGTAGCTGATGTGAGGTGGATGCTTCTTCTTTAAGGTTGATCTTATACCTTGTTTTGATAGGAAAATCATGTGAATCTTTAATTATTTTCTTTGTTTGAAAATTGAATAGAAGGTAAATAGTTTTTTTTCCCCAACATTCTTCAGTTCTTAATTAGTTTTACTATATCATTGAACAAGAAATACCCCAACAGGACACAGCAAGCAGTATGTCTCTAAGTTTACATTTGTTGTTGTGTGATCTATGTAGTTGACCTCACTCAGTGGGATAAGCCTTTGTTGTTGTTGTTGTTGTTGTATTTAGGCCCTGCCTTTCCTAATTTCTATTTCCTCATCTTTGCAGTAGAGAAAGATCCTTGTCCTTTTTGTTGAAGAAAAATAATCAGAAGATAACTCTTAAGATCTTGCTGGTAATCAAACCCCTCTCAGGTAGGTTTTTCGTTTGCTGGAAAAGTGCTCCACCCCTCACAATCTGCCCCAGTTGCCTGGCTTGTTTTATTTGCTGCGTAGCTGATTTTTTCAAATGGTTTATTTCCCAGCAGTTGCACCTAACAACATTACATGTTATCCACTTCTGATGCTCAAAATTTCAGGCAATCTCTCGTGGTATTTGGAGTGAGGTAACCTCAGTCAAGGTTTCCAATTATAAATTTGAAATGTGATCCCAACGAGATCATGTCTCAATTCATGTCATTTGCCAACTAGTTCTTTTGTTTGAAAATTCTGTAAATTCTACATAATTGTTTGCTGGCTGCATGTTGGTAATATACTTATAAACATTAAACAGTCCGTTGGAAATATTTTTAGAAATATTTTAACTCGAATGATTAATATTTTTTTATGCATATAAGAGATGAATTTCATTTACATTTGTGCGTGAAGCTGAACATCTCAATCATTAAGTTATATTTTATTTCCGAGTTATGTGGGCTTCCAAAATTCCATGCCGTCCCATACGCGGCTTCTCGCAACAACGTTACAACTCAGCTTCTTTCTGTTTTATATAAGTAGAGATCCTTGATACATGGCGTACTTTTTTCTGTTTTTTTTGTTCATTCCAGGAGACAGTAAACAGAATATAATCAAGCATATAATCTAATATTAATGCTATTTTATGCATTACCTTACTTTAATACTCCAAAACGAAAATAAATGCTTAGTCCACGAGTTAAGCATAATTTGAACCAGTCAATTATCTTGGTAGTAGAGTTAGGGAGATACAGATATAACTTACAAGAGATTTCGTGAGTGATAATATAATATAATAATAACCGAAGGAGCAAAACGGAAAAGTAAAACTGAAAAACGCACAACTCGGTAGAAAGACAATAAATACGCGATAAATCTCAAAACAATGCCGGAATAATCGTGCTTTCAGGCCTAAATTGTAAAACTAGCGTGAACAATATTGTGTTGTTCCACACCAACCTTATTCATTTTTCATGTGATGTGACAGTGTTAAAAGCGTTGGCCATGTAAAAAAAATCTTGACGTGGAAGACTAGAACCTTTTACACGTACGATAGGTGGCCTAATCCGCCACCACTTTTTTTCTTTTTTTCCATTCTCTTCTGTATCATAGTCAATGCATATAAATTCAACCACTCGAATCCATTAACCATCAACACCAGCCAACCGTGCGAATCTAATTGGCAGGGACACTTTGAGTTTTCCTCTAACACACCTACCATAGTTTTTTTTTTTTTTTTTTTCTGATTCAAAAATCATGGATATTTTTTAACCACTGTATCAGAGATTAATTTGTTCGAAGTATCACTGACCTAAATTTTTTTTATACGTAATAAAAATCGAACAAAATTCTTCCACTACATTAGACCAGTGCATCAATCTTGGGTTTACACACCTACGATAGTTACACATGGAACATTAACTGATCTAAAAAAAAAGCTAAAATAATCAGCTTTCTTACGCCGAGGATTACGGCAGAACTTTGCTGAGTTATACTTATATACATCAAAACACGTCTTAAACCGATCTCACTTCTCACACATAGCACATGAAGTACCATGTTCATGTATTAACCTATTAAACCAAACCAATAGTAATCCTCTCCATCAGTGCAGAAGAGAATACTAGATCCAATTCTTGTTAAAAAATGCAGCTTTTTCACAAACCCACCAAGGGCCAGTCTCTGGTTAATTTGATCTTGGTTTCTTCATCGTTCTGTGCCCTCTACCTCATTGTATCAGTGCTGCTTTTGGGGCCTTCAAAGCTAGTTCATGTGAATAGGTCATCACAAGATGTGTCCACACCAACCACCATTGATCACCTTGTGTTTGGAATTGCTTCAAGCACGAGTTCGTGGGGCAAGAGGAAGGAGTACGTGAAGCTGTGGTGGAACAACACCAATACCAAGAAAGCAATGAAAGGGTGTGTGTTTTTGGATAGTCTCTCGGATGAAGACAATGCTAGGAATGCGAATGATACTTCTCTTCCTCCTCTCTGTGTCTCTCAGGACACTTCACGGTTTCGTTTCACTCACAAGGGTGGTCTGCGCTCAGCAATACGCGTGGCGCGTGTTGTTGCGGAGACCGTGGCGCTGTACAATGATTCGGACGTGAGGTGGTATGTGTTTGGAGACGATGACACGGTTTTCTTCCCGGAGAATGTGCAGAAGACGCTTTCCAAGTATGATCATGAGCTTTGGTACTATATTGGTGCACACTCTGAGGTTTATGAGCAGAACCGGGTGTTTGGTTTTGGAATGGCTTTTGGGGGTGCAGGTTTTGCTATCAGCTCCTCTCTGGCTAAGGTCTTGGCCAAGGTTTTTGATTCGTGTATTGAAAGGTACCCTCATCTCTATGGAAGTGATGGCAGGGTGTACTCTTGCTTGGCAGAACTTGGGGTAGGATTAACACATGAACCCGGTTTTCACCAGGTAAAAAATAGTTTGAACTTTTGAAATGATGAATATTTTGGGAGATTTGATGATTGTCTTCCTTTTGATCTGTCTTATTGGTGCATGTCTGGTAATAATATAAAGTTTTTTTTTACACTACTATCTGATCATGAATTTTTTATATATGATAAGTTTATTAATTTTTATAATATTTATTTTTAAAGTCATATCAAAGATGATTTCTGATTAGTTGACATATAAGAATTTTTATAATGACACTGAATCAAAATTGAACTCTTGTTTTTTTTGGGGAAAGAATATTTTACATAAAAAGTTCTTTTATGAATTTAACAAAAAGATTATTTGGTCATGATAAGCTGAATTAATCTTTTACCCTTGTGATTATGAAATTGGATCAGGTAGATTTAAAGGGAAATACCTTTGGCCTATTGGCGTCGCATCCTTTAACTCCTCTGTTGTCGCTGCATCATCCTGATTACACTGATCCAATCTTTCCAAACATGACAACTAAACAAGCTCTGAACCATTTATTAGAAGCTGTAAATGTGGATTCCCAGAGGATGCTGCAACAAGCAATATGCTATGACAAATGGTTTTCATGGACAGTTTCAGTGTCATGGGGATACGCTGTTCAGGTTTTCCCAAACCATATGCTTTTGCCAGATGTTCTGAAGGTGCAAGAGACATTCAAGCAGTGGAGGAAGGGAAACATGCTGGCAAAATCATATACTTTCAACACAAGAGAACTTCACCCTGACCCTTGTAAAAGATCCACTGTTTTCTTTCTAGACAATGTGTCTTCTGGCAAGGATGGCATCATTAGCAGTTACAAGAAATCTTTTCAGAATTGCTCAATCGATGACGTATCACCAAAGAAACTGGAAGTGATCAAAGTGGTCACAAATAGGCTAGACCTTGACATCAAACAGGTAACTATGCCAGATATTAGTATTAGTATTCCTTCAGGGCTATTAGGATAATGACTTGACATTGGTAATGGTAGTACTTATAAACTTTTCTTTTGTATTCAGTTGCATGCTCCAAGAAGGCATTGTTGTGATGTTTTGCACTCTACTGCCCGGGACAAAATGGAAATTGCAATAAGGGAATGCGAAGATGAAGAATTGGTTTACATGCACTGACAGAAGAGCTGCCTGTGACCAAATGTTGGTTCTTTTATTCTTAATATAATGTACCAATGATCATGTAATTGATGCTTGGTGAGAATGCAGATAGGTGAGATTACAAGAGTAGATTAATTAGTAGCTTTTACCCCCGACTTATTGTATCTATTGAGTGTAAAAAGTGCGAAAGTAAATCAATGTAGTTTATGATTAAGTATTTTTCTACATTGTCAGCTAAGTATTTTATTCAACTCAAAACTATGTGCCTCATTAAAACTTAGGAAAATTAAGAAGTTACAACTAACATAGTTAAATAAAGTTCATGCTACAGGATTGATCGGTTGAATTCAATATTATATGTCATAATACCAGGAAGAAGAAGAGAAACTGCTCAAGAAATACGATTGTGTGACCTGAAATGTGCCTCTTATGCCTAAAATTATCCAGCTCACTGTGGCAACAATATATTAGCACCACTTTCTGCAACAGTTACAACTAGCAACCTTCGATTAAAAACCATAAACAGACCGATGGAATTCTTCTTTTCACTCCTTTTTTTAACCTTCAGAGTCTTTCACAAGGCTGTTTTATGACAGAAGCTCATGCATGTTTGTTCAGTCTCTGTAAATTATTCCTGTAGGGCTGCAATGACCCTTATGGAACCATCCTAAGTGATCTTCTGACTTATCTCAAGAATGTAGCTCCATCTGATCGTCTGTGACACTGCTGTGGTGTAACTTAATTATTGAATTATTTAACTATTGAAAGTAGCTTTTCTTTTCACCTTCAAAAATAAAATTTTCAAAATAAAATAGTAAAACAATAGAGATAAAAGTAGTGCATCATAGTGTATAAACATTATCACAATTCCTCGTATTCTTTTATCTAGTCTCTTCAGGGTCAACTACAAACTCAGGTTTTGGAAGAACTCTTGTCGGTGTATGTGCAGATACAATCAATGAGATAGTATTCACACTAAGAGTATTTACAAAGGTATCAAGGAATGTTTCACAATTATTGAGAATAAATGAACTCAATGAATTCCAAATTGGACATTCTTTGTAACTTGATGAACTCTTAAGAGTTTCCTCAATGGATAAACTCTGATTTTCTCACCTTTTAACACTCAGTGAATGGATATACAATAAAATACAAAGACTGGAACACTTTATAAGATATTATAGAAACTAAGAACAAAGAAAAAAGTGTTTGACTAAGAAAGGTATTTCTCTTCAGAAGCTATGATTTTTCTCTCAAGAAGCATAAGTTCTTCATATTTTGACCATATTAGACATGTTTTGATTTCCGAGGTACTGTTTGAAAGCACTGACTCTGCACGTTGATGGAATTGCCTCTATACTAGGCAATGATTATTTAAAATATATATGGCAATGGGAAACCAGAAAAGTGTGTCTGAAAGTATGAAATGCCAAAATAACTAACCTTGAAGAGAACCTCATTTGGATCTTAAAAAATATGAGAAATAAATCCGTAATTTGACATACTGAACAAAAGGTAAAACAATATGTAAAATTATAATTATAAATATATAAATTTATGATCAAATATATATATATATATATATATATATATATATATATATATATATATATATATATATATATATATATATATATATAAAAGACAAATATCCCTATTGCCCATTGCTATATTTTAATAGCTTTACATAATAAATTTATAGTTATAAATATATAAAGTTATGATAAAAGCATATTATAATTCTGAAAATATAAATTTCTGATTTCTTTTGTTTTTCAGAATACAATCCCATTAATTTGCAGAATTGAAAATCAATATTTATAGATTTACATAATAGCTTTCATATGGTGTGCCCAAATATATTAGAATATTCTTTAAATTATTTAGTATATTATAATTTTACTCACTTATATAAATTATTGAAGATTGAAGATTTTATTTTACTCACTTAGTCAATTTAAATGTTCATTTTTACATTGATATCTAAATGTAAACATAATAATATAGAAATAGAAATTATAAACAAATTATGCGCATTTTTATTTCTGAAATCAAATAGGAAATTTTATATTTAACTACCAGAAATGAATAATTTACCTAAAATTACATTAGCATCTAAAATATTAGAGTAAATTATATTATATATTTAAGAACAATTTCATATTAATTAATCAATTAATCAATTAATTTAACATTAATATGTGTATCATACGGGTCATCCAACTAGTTTAAATAAATATAATATATGAGTCCAAGCAGTTGGAAGATATTTGAGATTATTGGATTATGATTTTAAAAGATTATTTTAATATAAAAAAATCCCATAAATTTTAAAAGATTTTATAGGAATGTAATGATTTTTAATATTTTGTAAAAGACTTTTATGATTAAAATTTTGTATTTTGAATTTTAGTGGATTTATAACATATAGATTTATAAGATTTGAAAATTTTATAGATTTGTAGGACATAAATTTTTAGAAAATCATTCAAAATTACAAAGAGTCAATGAAAAAGATAAAGAAAAGTAAAATTAATATAAAAATTAATTTTTTAATAGCTAAGTATAACTTCATGTCTTCTTATATATAACGTTTTCTTTATAAGCAACATATTTCATTGATGCAAAAACTCAAACACAAGGAGTGTAAGTGTTGGATTTACAAATTTTATCCAAAAGGCTACTAAAAAGTAACGGAGAAACTCGTTTCAAGCAAGGTAAGTGTCTATCTTATTCAATATTCTTATTAAATTCAGAAAGAAGACTTGCAAACTCAAAATCACTTTCAGCAACTATGTCCCTGATTGATCTCAGTGATGCACATGCATGTGATTCAACTTTTATTACTTACAGTTCAAAAAGTTCTCAAGACTGTTTAGGGATTTGGATTCTTCATGTTAACGCTAATTGATCTCTCTCTTTTATTATGGTCAAACAATATGAAATTTTCAAAGTTCAATAAGTAGTCAGTTAAAGTGACGAGATAAAGGAAAACTTAGGCAATCGGGGAAAAGAAAGAAAGAATTTGGGTGAGATTGTTTGATAATATGATATTTATATTTTCTATTAAAAAGTTTCATAAAATTTATTGAAATTTATACTTAAAAATAATTTATTAAAATTTGTATATTTTTAAATTCCTTATTTAAGTTCTAAAAAATCTTAATTAGATTATTGAACGCCTTAAAAAAAATTAATTACTTTGATTAAATATCATAAGACTTATTTTATTATTTAAAAATCTTAATTAAATACTACAAAACTTTTTTTATTAAAATAAATCTTTTAAAATCTTAAGTGAATACGCTCCCTAAACTAATAAAATGATATGCATGATAGGAAGAGACATGCACATATTTTTAGGAGCGTTTGTGGTTTGCGGGACAGTTCATGTTGGTTTTGACTAAATTTAGGGCTCAATTCAATCAAATTTGATTGGTTTGGTTCAGTTCGATTTTCACAATTTTTTTTTAAACTCAATTCAACTCAACTCATTCATGAACGATTTGGTTTAGTTCGAGTCAACGGGTTATCATTTAAATTTGATTTTCTTTTCTTAGAACTACTATTTTATGTTATGATTCATCTAAATATCTAATACAATTAGTACAATATTATCAAATATCTGAAAGTAGTAAAATTGATTAATTTAATACCACCAACATAATATTCTAAAATAAACTAATACAATTTAAAATAAAATATTCTTCAACGAGATTTATTATAATAGTTTGAATCATAATTATTTCTTACAAATTAATTTCTTGCAACAAGCTTTACTGCCATCAAATTCACTACAACCTGATTTATTGTAACTAGGTTTCCTGAAACACATGAACAAAACATGATTAATTAATATTATAAATATGGTGAAAAAAATAAATATGAAAAAAGGTGAAATAAATACTTGAAAGTAATACCTTAAAAGGTTCCAACACTAGTTCTAACACTTACAGTTTAGTTGGAGTCCCAATATTAATAATGTTTAAAATCAAATCAAGCAACTTTAAAATTTTTGATCGGTTAGATTTTGATTGGATCTATAAATCTAAACTCATGACTCAATTTATATATGAATGATTTTGATCAGTTCAATTCAATTTTAATTCAAATACATAAATAACGTAATTCAAATTGTTCGAATCAATTTACATCAATTCCGGTTTCCAAAAAGACCCATATATGTGAACACCTCTATACATTTCTAAGCATCACATATGACATATATAGTGTAGTTTGAAGAGTACACCATGGCTAGTGATCTATATTGAGCGTTCCTACCACACAAGTCATTTGTGACGCTAGCAAGCACGATACCCAACTTACACAAATTGAAAGACGTCCAGCGAATTACCAGATCAATCATTGGACTCATGAATTTGTCCCTGGGAAATAACCTTGCGGTAACTTTCTATTTAACCTCAATTTTCTTTCTCCCCACCCCTCTTATCTTTTGTTTTCCTTCAATTTCTTTGGTGTGGAATTTATATGCAAGGCCACCTACGCTGGTATATGGCGTGAAGAATAGTGTGATAGAATTAGTTAATTGTTTTCGTTAGGACTGAAAATGAGTCATTTGAACTCAAGTACTCAACTTGACTTAACTGAAGTTAAATATAAGATTTAATTCAATTTTTTACCTCTAACTTTTCAGTTTTTTTATTGAATTTTACTCCAAAAATTAATTTTGCCGTATTTTATCTTTACTTTTTTAAAAATTTGTAAATTTTATCCTTCATCTATTTGTTCCGAACATAATTTTACTTTTTACCCTAATTTTTTTTTATTTTTTTGGCAAAATTTGCACCAAATTATTTTATTTTTTTATTGAATTTTATTCCTAATTTTTTATTTTTTTGATAAATTTTATCCCCAACTTTTATACTTAATTAATGAACAGATGACAGAGGAAAAAATTAATAAATTTCTTAAAAATTAAAGGCAAAATGCATCAAATTAATTTGTTGGGAATAAAATTTGCCAAAACATAAAAAATTGAAGATAAAAAATACAATTAAGACTTAATATAAGCCTTTTTTTCCTACTCGAACTTGACTTGATTCAAATTGCAAATGATTTGGTTTAACTCATTAGCTCCATTTGATTTAAAATTATAATTATTTTACATGTTTTTATTTATTTATTTCACACAACAAAATAAAAATAATATAGATTAATAAAAAAAGTCAAGTATAAATATAGGTTAAAATATGTTTATTTTCTTTATAAAATTGAAAAAGTTTGATTTTGATCTCAATTTTTTTATTCGTTTTTCATCATCCTAAAATTAATATAGTACTATTCGATCTAGAGTTGTTCGAATGATTCTCATACTTATATGTCACTGTCCTTTCTTATGTATCATTCCCCATTGGCTACTCCCTTTGCTACATCTTCTTGCCCACACGAAGAAGCCGCAATGTTCCTTTGACCACGCCCTCTTCTTCCTCATTGGGTTCTTTGCAACACCCATGTTCCCTACCCAGAACCCATTCACCGAATTTCAATTGCGATAGAAGGTAAGGAGTAGGTCTCGATCGATATGTACCCATCATGAGGGAATAGACGAGGAGGTATTTGTTCTTGAAGGAGTGGTTGTCGATTGCGGCGGATCTACATGGGTTTAGGTGGGTGGCAACTCTGCATGCGAATAGGGGTGGTGGATGGTTGGTGCGCTAATGCGTTTTAGTGAGGGCATGGTTGGTGTTAGTGATGATGGCAAGTTAAGTTATTCCAAGAGTTATTCTTCATTCACACTATTAGGATCTGTTCATTTAAAATGATGTGAGATTCACATTTTTATAATGTAATTGAAAACTTTCATTTTAATTCACTTTCATTTTAATTTTTTTAAAATCCAATGATTCTAATGATAAATTAATCTTAACCATTGAGTTCATCTTGTTTATTTAACTATTTGAGTTTTTAACTCAACATTAGATTTAACTTATTTGGTTCATAAATTATATTCAAGGAATTAATTATTGAATCAAGTTTTAAAGTATGTTTAGTTTATTGTAAGACCTAGTTTTCACAATGAATATATTAATTAATGTGATTCTAATGATGTGTCATGCACGCTCACTAAGCGCAGGTTGAAAGACTAGAAAAAACAGCAGCAAAGCTAGAAGAGAATGTACGACTAATGATTAATGGAATGAACATGGAGACACTAAGCTTACTTGAATTGATTGATGACAAAAACAAAATTGTTTGGGGGCTTATCTACATGGGTTTGGGGCTGTCCTACAGGTTCGAAGAGGACATAAACAAAGCCCTTGACAAAATTGTTTCAATTGAAATCATCAAAGACCAAAACAAAAAAAGTATGTATCAAACCGCTCTGCTCTTCGGAATTCTCGGACAACATGGTTTTGACGTCTCCCAAGTTATAATTTCAACCTGTAATTGATGAATATGAATCCTTTTCACGTCTACTACACATAAAATTAGCAATTCGTACGTGTATATGATAAAATATAAGCTAGTTGAAACCGATGAATTAGCTTATTGAATAATTTGATCAAATTAACTTATAAATTACTCAAATGAGTTTATAAACTCCTTGAATGTCATACCAAACATGTATTAAATATATATTTTTAAGGTTGGAGAATTTTTTTTCCCGATGGTTTTGAAAATGTGATGTCCCATCCAAGGTATTGACTTTTTCTTGGAGGCTGATACGGTAAAGGCTGCTTAATCGTGTGGCTCTAGTCAGGAGGGGAATATGGTGAAGGATGATGTGTGAGTTTTTTGCGGGACTAACAGGGAGGATTTGCTGTACCTATTCTTGGGGTGTAACTAGTTTTGAATTTGGTGTGATGTCTAACATTGGTGTGGGGTATTTCTTTAGTGCAACATTATCTTTCCGAGGGGTAAGAGGATACTAAGAGTTCGTTATCTCATCTGACATGCGATTTGCTGAAATCTTTGATTTCATATGAACTATATTATTTTTCATGGAGAGGTGACAGATACACAGGTGGTTATGTGGTAGATTCAAACCTTATTTTGGTCGTGACTTTTATATATAGGTTATGGGACGTTAGCTTCTTCATTTGTCAACTGATGTTTGCAATCATTTGTTGGTTTAGACTAATTGCCTTTCTGCTTTTCTTTTCCGTCTGATTTTTATGTTTTTATATTGATATATTCCTTTTTAGGGTCACACTACTTGACACCTTTTATTTATATACCAATCTCATTTTGTCTTTCAAATATATATATATATATATATATATATATATATATATATATATATATATATATATATATATATATATATATATATATATATATATATATATATATATATATATATAAAGTTTTAAATTATTTTAAAAATAAGAAAATGTTAACAATAGTTATTAAAATTGATTTTAAGCAATTAAGTGATAATATTTTCTTGAAGAAGTACGTAAAATACTTTCTATTATTGAAAATCATACTATTTTTGAATGATTAGAATAAAATATAATTAAGAATAAACTGTCCACAGAATCAAGAAAAATAAACATCGAGGAATTTTCATATTATAAATATTTTTAAAGTAATTTATTTTTCCTTCTTATTATGTATTGAAGTTCCCATAGTAGGAAATCTCTTTTATTATTACTCATTTTATGAATTTTCATTTACGTTAAGATGATTGTGTGAGGTGGAGACGTTTTTAAGAGTTTCAAAAAAATTCAAGGCTGAAATTAACAAATATCTACAAGGAATGTTGAGCCTCTACGAAACATCATACTTGAACTTTGAAGGAGAAAGTCTTTGGGAGGCAAATGCATTTTCAAGAACACATCTCATGAATTCATTAATGAAAGAAGGAGTAGATGCGAAAATGGCAGAACAAGTTAGGCATGTGTTGGAGGGGCTTCCATATCATCAAAGCTTTCACATATTAGAGGCACGATGGTACATTAGCACATATGATAAAATAGAACCGCATAATCTCTTACGCAAAGCTGGATTTCAACGTGGTTCAGTAAACACGTAAAAAAGAACTAAAAGAAGTATCAAGGTGAGAGGAAATAGACAAGGGAAATAAAAGAATAATTATACATTATTGTTACAAGAAATTATGTGTACAAAATCACCACCTAAAAAAGGTTATTTTTAAAGTCATTCCTTAAGGTCTCCTTCAGGGTGATTTTGAGTTTTTATTTTTTTGGTTTCAAATGTAATTTTTAAAATAAAATGTATTCGACAAAAATGAAGTTAAATTGATTTTAACTCAATTTTAAAACACTTTTACATTCATTATTAAAATCAAGAAAAAAGTTTTATGAATTTATTTTTTTGGTTTAAAAAAACGCACTTTCACCACCATCATCATACCACCATTGTCGCCGCCACCACTACAATGTCATTGTCACCACCATCATCACCGCCATTGTTACCACCATTGTCATCACTACCACAATCTCTTGTTGTCCGTCTTCACCACCACCATTCTACCACCGTCACCACTACTACCACCATTTTGTTGCTTCCATTGTTATATTTACCATCGTTACCACTATTTCACCCCACCACCGTTCTATCACTATCACTGTCATCATTGTCATTGACACCATTATGTTGTCTTTATTGTCGTTGTTGTCGTTTCACTATTTTATCCTACCACCGTCATTGCCGCTATCACCATCATTTCATTGCTACTATCGTCATCATCTTCATTCCACCATTACTATAATCATTATTGTTGTTATTCCACTCACACCATCATCCTCATTGTCACCACCACCAATCCACCAACACAAATACTATTGTCACTATTGTTTCATAATAAAGCCAGATATGATAAAACAACCTACTCATTCAATTTGTAACATCTTTTAAAAAATAAAAATAAAAAATAGACCAAAACTAGTTTTGATTTTTAAAACTTTCAAAACTACAAATAAGAAATCACCTCGAGGCCTAAGTTAACATTAATGTAATGCTCTTAAAAAAATTAAAATAATCTTTTTAATAAGTGAAGCAGAGTTTTTATATATAACAAAATGTAGTTCTTTAGGTATTTTTAATATTATTCTTCAATTAGTATTAAACTTTAATGTAACCTTTTATTACGTAGATTACTGAAGTAAAATTTTAATTCTTATTAAAGAATAACATCAAAAGACATAAAAATTGCATCTAAGTTAATCCTTTTATTTACCAATTAAAGCTAAATACTAAAAGAGATTTTATTTTAGAAAAAAAAACTAAAAATTACCATATATTTGAGGAGGAATTCAAAAAATGATGGCAGGTAGAGTGTGCATTATTTTTCTATGAATCGTCTTACATTGTATTAATTAATTTAAGAGTTTAATGTTTATTTGCTAAAAGTGTAAAATAGTTTTATATTATCATTCAATCATAAATTATCATTTAAATTATTTTAAGATATTTTAAAAATCAATAAACTTATCTTATATAAAATGTTTGTTATTAAATGACTGTGCATAATCATTTTTCTCTTAATTTAATGTGTTGTTATTTAGGTGGTGGAGGGACATTGGCCTCGCAAGCAAACTGAGTTTTGCTCGAGACAGATTAGTGGAAGCCTTCTGTTGGTCGCTAGCAATGTTCCCTCAACCTCAATTCAATAACTGCCACAATGAAATCACCAAAGTGGGGATACTACTCGTAATCCTAGATGATGTATATGACATCTATGGTACTTTGGATGAATTGGAGCTCTTCACAAATGCTGTTGAAAGGTTTGTTCAACTAATATGAACAGAGGAAAGTTCATTCTAGTTAACTTTTTCTTTAAATTTTTAATGTGTCTATTTTCTTAGTCTGAGTTAATATAATTTTTTTCACACTTGCATCAGATGGAAAGTGAATTCAGTAAACACTCTTCCAGACCGCTTGGTATTGTGCTTAATGGCCGTCTATAACACTGTTAATGCCATGGTTTATGAAATCTTTAAAGGACGGGGCATAAAAATCCTTCCTTACCTCACAAAAGTTGTATGTAATGCAACACAATGAATTATGGGTTTTATTAATGATCATGTGCTAACAATATAAAATAATCCTTTAATCATAAATCTATGTTGGTATGATTTTTAATGTAATCAATATACATAACCTATTTTCTCATTAACTATTTTAGCACTACTAAAACTAAAATGTTTACTTGATTACTTTACAGTGGTCAAATGTGTGCAAGGCATTCCTCCAAGAAGCAAAATGGTTTTACAACAAAGTTATTCCACCATTCAACGAGTTCTTAGAAAATGCAAGGATCTCCAGCACAGCTAGGGTTATTCTTACTCCTTCCTACTTCCTCGTCTGCCAAGACCAAGACATCACCGAGCAAGCACTTCATTCTTTAATAAATTACCATGACCGTTCTCTTCACTCACCCTTGTAAGGCTCTACGATGATTTGGGGGACAGTCCAAAAAAATATTGAGTCCTGCTAAAATGTGCCTTGAAGATCTCTTCACTCACTTCATTCTTTAATAACATACTGAAATGTGTCTCTTGTAGACCTCACTTTTAAATATTTTATTTATTTATTAAATTAAATATAATTAAGTAATGAGAATGACAATTGGATATATAAATTGTTATTGTTTGAACCAATTTATATTGTACAAATTTTTTTCGACTATTATTGTTCATTTTTTTTTACCGTTCGTGCTTTTGTCATCTAATTTTTGGACCGTGTCACTAGTGCTTCCTTTCAGGATGTCTTTCTCCCTCACCCACCTTTTCCTTCCTTCTTTTTCTTTTTCTTCTCCTCCCTTTCTTCTTCCTTCTTCTTTTTTTCTATTTCTTCTCTGCCACTCCCCCTCCCCTCCACCTTCTTCTTCCTTCTCGTTCCTCCCTCCCCCTCCCCTCTGCGCGGTGACGGCCTCCCCTCTTAACAGTAGCTTGTTAATTAGTTGTTAGTTAAAAAAAGATGTTATAAGTTGTTAGAGTTAGTTTTCTTTCTGGTGTAACTAACTAACCACCCTCTTTCTCTTTCCTTCATATGTGTATAAATATCTTACGAATATAGTAATAAAGATCATGTAGTTATTTGGTCATCTCACGTGCACTTACGACATTTCTCTCTCATGGCTATTAATCCATTTAGATATGGTATCAGAGCTCATCTTATGAAGAGTTCTGCTGCGCACCCAACTCCACTTCTTCATTCTTCTTCTTCTTGATACTATTCACCATGAACGAGTTAACGCCAAACACGGAAAGTTATCTCTATCTCCATCCAAGCGAAAACCCAGCTGTGGCACTCGTCTCTCCAGATTTGGATTCCAACAACTACCATTCGTGGAGCAGGTCCATGATAACAGCATTGAGCGCCAAAAATAAAGTGGAATTTGTGAACGGAAATGCACCAGAACCATTGAAGACTGATAGAACGTATGGAGCATGGAGCCGCTACAATAACATGGTGGTGTCCTGGATAGTTCATTCGGTATCCATTTCAATTAGACAAAGTGTTCTATGGATGGACAAAGCAGAAGAAATTTGGAAGGATTTGAAGTCTCGGTACGCACAAGGGGATCTCTTGAGGATCTCTGATCTTCAACAAGATGCTTCATCGATGAAGCAAGGTACTATTTCTATTACGGAGTATTTTACGAAGCTACGCATCATATGGGACGAAATCGAGAATTTCAGACCCGATCCCATTTGTTCATGCACTATTAAGTACACCTGTTCAGTCCTCACCACCATCGCTCAACGAAAGCTAGAAGATCGAGCCATGCAATTCTTGCATGGATTAAATGAACAATATGGCAACGTACGATCCCATGTATTACTTATGGATCCAATGCCCACAATACCAAAGATTTTCTTGTATGTAGCTCAACAAGAGCGTCAATTATCAAGTAATAATTCTTTACCAAACTTCAACCTTGAAGCGAAGGAAAGTTCTTCTATCAATGTTGTCAAGATTGTTTGTGAGTTTTGTAGACGTGTTGGTCATACTGAAAGTGTTTGTTACAAGAAGCATGGTGTACCTTCAAACTATGATGGAAAAAGCAAAGGATACAATGAGAGGAACGGAAAGACGTGCATCCATTGCGGGAAAATCGATCATACCGTAGATGTTTGCTATAAGAAACACGGGTTTCCTCCAGGATACAAGTTCAGCAATGGAAAGGCGATAGCAAATAACATCGTGGCAGTAGAAGGAAAAGCCAAAGATGACCAAATACAGCGCCATGAGTCTCAAGAATTGGTTCGATTCTCACCCGAGCAGTACAAAGCGTTGCTTGCTTTAATACAACAACCACCTTCAGGAAACTCAGCACCTACCCAATCTCAGGTTGCCTCCATTTCCTCCTGTTCTCCTAACACCACGTCAGGTACACTCTTATCTTTCGAAAAAGTAAATTCTACCTCTTGGATATTAGATTCAGGAGTTACTGATCACGTCTCCTCCTCCCTAACCAATTTTCATTCATATCATCAAATTAGTCCCATCATGGTTAAACTACCAAATGGCCACCACGTTCATGCTACCCACTCAGGCACAGTGCATCTTTCTGCATCCATTACCTTGACTGATGTTTTATACATACCATCTTTTACTTTCAACCTCATTTCCATATCCAAACTCGTGTCTTCCGCTAACTGCAAATTAATCTTTTCCTCTACTTCTTGTATTTTGTAGGATACCAACACCCAAGCGAGGATTGGTATAGTTGAAGTGAGTCACGACCTTTACCAGTTCACATCAAAACCAGCAAACCCACATACTATATGTTCCACCATTGTCCACCCAAAATGTAATGTCATTCCCATAAATCTATGGCATTTTCATATGGGTCATCCTTCTTTTGAAAGACTACAAGTTATGCAATCTTATTACCCATTTTTGCACAATAATAAGAACTTCATGTGTAGTACATGTCATTACGCAAAGCATAAACGATTATCATTCTCTTCCAGCATTTCACACGCATCCAATAAGTTTGATCTTCTACATATCGACATATGGGGGGCATGTTCAAAGATATCCATGCATGGGCATCGTTATTTTTTAACCATTGTTGATGACTACTCTCGTTTTACATGGATTCACCTAATGCACACAAAAGCTGAGGCCCGCAAAATCATTATTGATTTCGTTGCATATATTGAAGCACAATTTGATGGTAAAGTAAAAACTATAAGAAGCAATAATGGAGCTGAATTTCTCATGCATGATTTCTATGCTCTAAAGGGAATCATTCACCAAACCACTTGTGTTGAAACTCCCAAGCAAAATGGCATTGCTGAACGAAAGCATCAACATCTCTTGAATGTTACACGAGCCCTTTTATTTCAAGCAAATCTTCCACTCAATTTTTGGTGCTTTGCACTACCTCACGCAGCATATTTAATCAATTGCAGTCCTATTCCTTTTTTGAATGATAAATCTCCTTATGAAAAGTTGTATGAGCATCCATGTGATATCTCTAACCTTCGGGTCTTTGGCTGTTTGTGTTACATTAGTACCCTTAAAACCCATAGACAAAAGCTTGACCCTCGAGCCCATCCATGCATCCACCTACCTCCAAGACTACCATCGTGCTCTCACTTCTCTCGCTGATACCACCTCGCCCAATGTTCAGTATCCTCTACACTCCATCTTGTCTTACTCTCGACTCTCTCCTTCGCATCGACACTTTGTCATGTCCATATCGGTATCTACTGAACCTAACTCTTATGCTGAGGCTTCTAGATTTGACTATTGGATTAAAGCAATGCAGGCTGAGTTACAAGCTCTACAACAGAATCAAACTTAGACTCTTACCAATCTACCACCACATAAAACAACCATTGGTTGTCGCTGGATTTACAAGATCAAGTATAATGCTGACGGCACCATTGAACGATACAAGGCACGCTTAGTCGCGAAAGGGTATACTCAAATGGAAGGTTTGGACTTTCTCGACACATTCTCCCCCGTGGCAAAACTCACTACTGTGCGTTTACTCCTTGCTCTAGCTGCTTTTCATAACTGGCATCTACGGCAACTAGATGTGAACAACACTTTCCTTCATGGGGATCTTAACGAAGAGGTCTACATGAATCTTCCTCCAAGCCTTGCTGTGGATAATCCTAACCTTGTTTGTCGCCTTCAATGTTCCTTATATGGGCTCAAACAAGCCAGTCGCCAGTGGTTCACTCAGTTTTCTTCCTTTCTTCTCTCCAAAGGATTCCACCAATTTCAACTAATCATTCTCTTTTCTTGCACTCCATTAATAACAATATCACGACCATTCTTGTCTATGTTGACGATATCATTTTGACTGGTAATAACCTTGATACTATAGGACATATCATCAAGCTACTTGATCAAGCTTTTAGTATCAAAGATCTTGGCACTCTGAAGTTTTTCCTTGGACTTGAGGTTGCTCGTTCTAGTCATGGTATTCATTTATGCCAACGCAAATACGTTCTGGATATTCTATCTGACTCCAACATGCTTGGTTCTCGTTCAACTTCCACCCCTATGGACTATTCTACACGATTAAATGCTTCAATGGGTACCCCATTATCAGACACTTCTGCTTCTTCATATCGTCGTTTGATTGGGCGCCTCATTCATCTAACAAACACACGTCCTGACATTGCTCATGTTGTTCAATAACTTAGCCAATATATGGAAAATCCAACCTCTGCCCATTCACAAGTTGCCTTTCGTGTTTTACGTTACCTCAAAGGCACCCCTAGTTTTGGTATCTTCCTCGCTGCTCAAGGTACTCTCCAACTCAAAGCCTTCAGCAACTCAGATTGGGCAGGCTGTCGCGATACAAGATGCTCCATCACCGGCTTCTCAGTTTATTAGGTAACTCTCTGATTTCCTAGCGATCAAAGAAACAATCTACAGTTTCTCGAAGCTCTTCTGAGGCAGAATATCGAGCCTTGGCATCTACCACGTGTGAACTTCAGTGGCTCACATATCTCCTTCATGATTTCTACGTCTCCTTCCTTCAACCTGCGACCCTTTATTGCGATAACCAGTCAGCCATCCAGATAGCTTCCAACCCTGTCTTCCACGAGCGTACTAAACACATTGAAATTGATTGTCATATCGTTCGAAACAAAGTCAATAACGATATGCTCAAGCTTCTTCCTGTTTCGTCTTCCATGCAGCTTGCCGATATCTTCACGAAGCCTCTATCTCCAGCCCTCTTTCAAGGTCTCTGTTCCAAGCTGGGAATGATGAACATCCATTCCCAGCTTGCGGGGGGCTCTTAACAGTAGCTTGTTAATTAGTTGTTAGTTAGAAAAGCTGTTACAAGCTGTTAGAGTTAGTTTTTTTCTGGTGTAACTAACTAACCACCCTCTTTCTCTTTCCTTCATATGTGTATAAATATCTTACGAATATAGTAATAAAGATCATGCAGTTATTTGGTCATCTCACGTGCACTTACGACATTTCTCTCTCATGGCTATTAATCCATTTTGATATCCCCCTCCCCCTTCTTCCTTCTCCCCTAGGCGCCGCGGTCACCTCTAAATAAGTTCATTTTTTGTTCTTCCTCCTCTCTTGTTTTTCTCTTCAACGACCTTCTTTTCTTTCCGTTGATTTCTGGTTTTTTTATTTTTAATATTTTTTTGGTTTTTTTTTTCCACGTATGTTAAAGATCTTCAAGGTTCTTGTAAAAGAATAAATTTTCCATCCTGGAGATCTCTAGACTTCCTTTATTGGAAGATCCACACAAGATCACATCTTGAGCTTAAGATCCTTGCTCAAGACACTAAAGTTGCTCTTAAGACCCTTTGTGTGTATATATAAAAAAAGAAAAAATTAAATTAAAAATATTAATAAAAAATATAAGAAACACATATTTTAAAGTTAATATCAACTAGTAATAGATTATATCGATCTTTAATTTTATCTATAAAATTAATAATAAATATTTTTTAAAATTATTTATTTATTAGAACTTATATATTAAATAATTATGTAACAAAAAAATCCGACCCCTCCTTTGATACATTCCTGAATCCATATCAAACTTCACGGCTAACATTGTGCTGGTTGTTCTCTACAGGAAAAGATAGAGAGGGGTGAAACCTCAAATTCCATTGTAAGCTACATATATGCACGAAACCGGTCTTTCGGAAGAAAATGACCGTCAGTACTACAAAAAACTTTGATTGACAAAGAATGGCAATACTTGAATAAATACCTGTTTGTGGACTCTATATATTCCCCAAATCTTTCATACAAGTTGCCTTTAACCTTGCCCGGATCGCTCAGTACACATACAATACGGAGATGGATTTGGACGACAAGACAATTTATCAAAGAGCAGAATTGAGTCATTGCTATTTGCTAGTATACCCGTTCCAATTGATATGGCATGACGATTATGTTAAGAAAGTGGAGCTCTGAGTTTGAGTTGATTTATTTACTCTTATATTTAAGTCTATTTGTTTCGAGCTATTATTTGCATTTCTAAGGTTATCTCCATGCATGTCATTATTAGCAAGGATTAGTAAAATGTCGGTTGCACTTAATTAAACTACTCATAGAATTTAATATTAGATTTAGAAATTAAGTTTCTCAAACATCATAGGATTTGTTAGGATTTAATTAGGCATTAAACAAATAAATATTATATTTGTTAACTCTATTTATTTGGGTCATCATGTAATTTTGTGAAATATTTATTAATTTTATCGGTAACTAAACTTTTTTGAAAATACAATAAATTATTTTTAATGAGATTTCTCTGTAGATCAACTATATTTTTTTATGTCCGAGACTTAAATATGTTATTTTGCTTAAGTAGTTTGAGCCTAATTCTACAGTGAGGCCCACATGTTAATTTATCAACTCAGTCTTTTACATTAGGCATAGAATAATATAAAAAAATAGATCCAAGAATTAAATATATTTTTCAATTATATTGCTAGTGGATCCAATTATATTTTTTAATAAGTTTCAAACTTAAAATTAATTTTTCAAATCAATTCCACTTCAATTTTTATGATGAAAAAATTAAGCGTACATAGCTTACTCTAAATCATTGGTTAAAAAAAAAAAAAAACTTACCCCTAATCAAATAAAATCATTTCCAATTATGTTTTATATTTATGGTTGAAAATCATTTATAATTTTCAGTGATTATATTAAAATCACAGCTAAATGAAATACAAATATATAGGAAACTTAATAACTACAACTCGTTCAAGACAATAATGTGCAAGGGCAATGGATGTCAAATACAAATATGATTTCTGATATATATCAGCAAGGTCTAACATAGATTGTAAATGATTGGATTACTTAAATATACTAATAGGAGTTTAATTCCTTGGTTGTATAAAACCACCTTATTAAGAGAAGTAAAATTTACTTTAGTAATTTCTAGTTCGCTGAGGTTGCTTCTTGAGTTTGATTTTTCTTTTTTTTTTTTCTTCTGGAAAATTCAACTTGCATATTCCAACTTAGGTCGTGATTTTAACTGCACAAATCATACCCCTTATTATGTTAGTAATTCTTACGTTAAAATAACTAGTGAAAAAATGTTTAAAAATTTAAAACCGTTAGATGCAGAACTGCACCTCATATGCATTTCAGGGGCTAATCTTCATCAACTTATTACCCTATGTAAACACCAAAACCCATAATAATTATAAGATAATTAATTAATTAAATACATTTTTAAGTAATTAAAAATGGTTTCCTATCAAAGGAGGTTAGATATAAGGGACGTTTGTTTCATGGAATCTTGATAGATTTTTAAAAATATATATTTTTATGTTTGTTATAAGTTTTTTAAAAAAATTCTTAGGTATTATTGATCCTTGCATGTTATAATATTTTTTATCATGTTTTATTGCATCTATATTTTCATGAAGAGGGAGTGGAAAAGTACTATTTTTTATCATGTTTTATTGCACCTAAAGGGTTTCTTTTCCGGATAGATATATTTATAATGTTATTCTTTACAATGTTTTATATTATTGATATGCTACAAACCTATAATTTGTAATATATTAAGAAATAATTTTTTTATCAACTATAATTTATTATAAACAATACATTATAAATAGTGTTTTTAAGATATTATGTGTACCTTTATTTTTATCAAAATTAATCAAATTAATTATTAATTTCATGAGGTTATGATTAAAAAAATAATATATGAAATATTATAATTCATTGAAGTAATATATCATATATTTCCAAATAGACTATATAAGTCATATTTATTCATATTTAAGAAAGGGAAAATAAAAACTTTGGCCTAATTCTATAATCATTGAGGATGTGAGTCTTGTTTTATAGAATTTAATTATGATAATGTTGTGAATGATTTCAAATTATTAATATGAAGTGAAAAAATAGAAGATCCGACTTTCAGTCATTTATTTTTCATTTTTTGTCCATCAGTGTTTTAATATAAAAATAGTAAATTAAAATATATATTCAATAAATGAATACTAATTTATCTTTTATAATTAAAAATATTGGTCTAGTGTAAAATTGAAGTTATGCAACTTTGACTATATATAATTTTATATAAAATTAAAAAGAAATGGTATTTATTAAGATATAATTTTGTATAATTACAATAATAATGATAACATTTTAAAATCTCTAAAATCTAGATTCATAATTTAGTTAAAATTATCATTTATTAGTGATTTTTTATCCCCACAATTTAAAATGTTGCTTCAAATATTTGATAACCAGTGAACACCAAAAACTGATCTTAATTTTCCAAGCAAAGTATTCAAAGACAAGATATCTCCAAGCAAAATAAAAATTGGATATGATATTTTGATAAAGTAATCAATTTTACTTATAACTATTTTTTATTTTTTTTGCTAAAAGGTCCTACTAATTCCAACTGCGTTTTTTAAATCCAAGCCTAGTTCTAGTTAGACCAATGACATATTGATAAAAATATGTTTATCTTTAATTTAATTGATTTTAAGTTAATAATAAATACATTCTTATATTTTTTTTAACCTTACACTTATCAAACCCAACTTTACCTTAGCCATTTTATCGTTACGTCAAATTTAAACATCACTTTAAGTGCTAACACTCAATACACTAAAAGATGATGTAATTTAGTTTCATCATTTATGATTTTTTTTATAAAAAAAATAGATGAGTTAGATCTGGATAATTCACGAGGATTAGACCAAATTTCAAGACTCAAAGAGCGTTTATAAAAATATTTATAGATTATCTATTAATAAAATTCTCACATTCATAATAGAATCAGATTCATGTCCTTATTCTTGTGAGATATAAATCTATTCTTTGTCAATTAAATTAACCTTTATTGGTTTGATGTTTTATTGTTCATGATACGCATTTGCTCTCCTAAACAGAATCTAACGATAGGATTGGTACACTTAGGCCACACTAAAAAAAAGTGTATTATCAACATATAACTAATTATTAATTACATAGTTAAAAGTTAACCCCCAATAAAACTTGTTGGTGATGGCCTCATCCGAAATTAATTATTGATTGTGTTGGGGTCCAACGTCCATTTCAATGGATGGCTCTCTCCATTGGCCCTCTTCACACCATCCTTT
The DNA here is from genome assembly GCF_000004515.6 of Glycine max. NCBI lineage: Eukaryota > Viridiplantae > Streptophyta > Magnoliopsida > Fabales > Fabaceae > Glycine > Glycine max. The sequence goes on from NC_038248.2 coordinate 8,978,836, forward strand.
GAAATTGATACTCTTGTTTTTTATTTTAACCCCAACAAACATTAAGCCAACCTTATCCATGCCAATGGTCATTTCGGACATCGATGCATGCTTCAATTGCTTTTGGACTTAATTTCCCAAAGTCGAGACATCGAATATGTCGGTTGTCGGCGTGTATCACGAGGTCTCCAAATCAAATTCACGATTTGTTTCCTCTTCAGTTTTCTCACATTTTGTTCTCTCTCAAATCTATGGTCCGTGGCTTCGGAAAAGAGCCTTTTTTCCTAGGCAAGACAGATAAGTTGATAAGGGCATGAGGGACATTACTGGCAACACACGACAAGTTATGGATGGAATCGCGAACACCAACGGAATAAAAGGGATGTTGTTTCATTTACCAGGGATATTACTGCTCGTGAATCATCTCATAGGTGCAAATACTAACATTTCCGAAGTCATGTGAGTAGGGTTCATTCTTGGAAAGAGGGAGGGTTCTCTTCGTGCCAAAATCCATTGCAACTCCACTGTGCTAAGGATTCCCACGCCAACATATCTTTGTGTTACTTTTCTAAAAGCAATTTTCTATTTTTATAAGGAAAAACATTGGTGGATACTAATCTCTTGGTGGTATCTAGAGAGGAAAAGAAAAAAAAATGGATGTAAAAATTAATATAATATGATAAGAAAAAAAAACAATACAAATTGATAAAGCATGTGATATATAAAAATATCAATAAATTATCGCTTTTTTTTAATAAATTATGATCAACTTTATACAAATCTAGGTCAACTCAAAGTGATAGATATAATATATATTTGATCTGACAAAAGAAACTGATAAGAAAATATAAAATGTGATAATAAGATGTTTAAAATATTGAAATGTTCAAATATCACTATTTTATTGATAATTTAAAAAACAACTAAATGGTGCATATAATATAATATATATATATATATTAATAATAATAATATATATTACATTAATTTCAATGTACATGAATGAGTTATCTCAAATAATTTTGAGTTAATATATAAATAAAACGTGTTTTGTATAAAAGGAACTTTTTAATCCAACATAAATTTATATCTCTTTTTGAATTCTCTTTTGTCTCGCTTTCTCTATATATAACTCTTTCTTAAATCTCCACTTGAGTGACATCCTAAGCATATGTTTTAATAACCCATTAGTCTGCAAATGAAAATTAAGTAATTTTTTTATTATCATAATAATATTAGTGTAGAGTATTTATAGACTTTGATATTGATTAATTTCTATCAAGTAACCTAAGTAACCCTCACACAAACTAGTCTCCCGTTGCAGTGAAATACATGCACTTCTATAGTTTTACTCTGTCTTGTTGAATTCCTTCTGTCTTGAATTACCAATTTTCCACATTTATAACAAACATAATTTAACAATAAACAATATTAATATTGTTGTAAAAAAACAATATTATCTTTTACCAGTTATACGTAAAAAACAATAGTTATACGTAAATAACTTTATTCTTATAATGAGGGTTAGTTAAATTTGAACCAACTAGCTACTGTCAAAGCTTCTGACGACTGATCCTTTACCAGTTAATTAAATCAAATTACATATCTTGCATTTTCATTATTCCCTATATACAACACCTCATACTGGGCTACATTTACTTTATTATTTGGTCTCCTTCAACTTAAGTTTGTCTCAATAAATTCAGTTTGGTAATATATTTGATTTCTTTTATAGTATGTTAATTTTCACAACTATACTTAGAACGAAGTTTCAACTCAAAGCAATATTGAGATTGTTTTTAAAAAATCAGTTCTCAGTTGGAGAATTTAATGGAGAATATTAAATGCCAACAATCACGTGTGCCCGATTCTACCCACTTTACTACGTTATAAACTTTATATTTCATAGTAATTACATATTTAAAAATACTTTTGATTAATATTATTATTCTTAAAAAAAATGAAAAAAAATAACTATCTAAACATCAATCACTACAATAAACTTATATTTTGTTAAACTTAAGTTTATAACATAGGTTGATTGATTCAATCTTATTTTTCAAACTTTAATCCACTAAAACTACCCTTTCCTATTCCTAAAAAATTCAACTGTAACATGTGCCAAACTAATAAATTGTTACTTTGCCATGCTGAAGTTCATTTCATTTAAAATAAAAATGGCCCAATTTATAATGTTTTCGCCGTGCGGTTAAATATAATGTATCAACCTATATTCTTCAGCTGTAATAATACAATTGCAGCGGTGAGTAAAAATAGTAAGTAGTCTGTATATTGATACAATTGAATATGCTCTTTGAATACTCTTTCATCATAACTAGAAATTACTTTTTTTCAGGTGTTCATTGTGCAAAACCAATGAGTGCCAATGAAAAACAGCCTCGAATTTTTACCCCAAAACTTGTCATATTATTTAACTAAATAGGATCCTCAATTAAATAATTTGAGTTGAAAAAAATGACCCGTTAACTTTTCTGTCATACTTCATTGAAGATGGCCCATAAGTATCCCTTTCAAACGGAGGAACCCATCATCACCTTTGGAGCCTCTATCCTCTTAAAGACAAACTTTAATTGTCCACGCAAGCCAAGGACCCAACCTTATTAACAAGGCGTTAATCGAATTAATTGTTATAATTGTTGGGTCAACCACCCTAATTACAACATAGGTTTCACATGTTTGTTGTCAAGTTTCCCTACGCTATATAGGTCATTTTGAAGGCACCTACCAACTAAAGACTCATATTTGTCTTTATTTCTATCAATGAAAAGAAAGGGTTGATCATTACAATTATAATATTGCGTTTAGTAAAAAATATAATAAATCATGACCTTTTGTGCCAAATTTATAAAGTTCAACAACAGAAATTGCCATGCACATAATTATTGTGTCTTTTTTTTTTCTCCAAAACCAATGCAATCAATCATACCATATCAGTATCATAACATATTCCTCAAAAAAGATGGTGTTAAAAATGATTGCCATATTTGCAAATCCCTTTTCTAAATTGCACTGTTTAAATATTCCAATCCGCTTGCTTTTCAATTTGTTTATACATCTAATCTTTCCACTCTTTGGTTGATCATTGAATCTGATTCTTTCAAGCATTGTCTATCCATAGAAACGATTAAGCAACCAATTTAGGAATTACTCCTTGCTTTGGAGTCATATATAAACACACACATGACACACTCGTTTCTTTGTACCTCATCTCTTATTTATGAAAAATGGTGGCACAAAATTGAGAACTTTCTCAAAGAGAAACGGTTGCAAAATACGGGCATTACCCCACAAAGAAAAGTCCTCAAACCTTAAATTTTTTTGGCCCACAATGTATCAAATTATTTGTTTGCCTCTATGTCTCCATTCCCTACTTCCCCATTATCAAACGCTATTTTTTCCCCTCTTGGTCCCCCCTAACCCTAAGGCAATCAACCCGTGAAGCTTGTGGTCCCATTGCCAAGTCGATGCCAATGTGGATTCATTGAAGTAAGCAAGCCACTCCAACCATCAATAAATCTAATGTAGTAGGAATTGCAGAAAATACATGCAATCAATATTCCCTGTCTCACCGCACAAGTAAAATTAAATTTAAATTCACATCACATATTCTAGGGACTACCCTGGAGATTAAATTTATACATATTAGACTTGTCCCCCACTCTTATTATTCTACTCCATCAAGGAATTCTCTTGACAGAACTTATATAAATTAAGATAAATTAAAAACTATTAATTCACGTTATGCTTTGCCAATATATTTCAGGGACTATCTAAAGATTTATCCATTAGACTTGTAACCCCACTTAATATTCAATTGTGTCCAGGATTTCATCCGTCATTACTTACGATAAATTATCCAGTACGCTGTGGCAATATATTTTAGGTACCTATCTAAAGATTTATCCATTAGACTTTGTCACCCTACTACATATTCTATTCCATCTGAGAATTCATAACTTAAAATAAGATAATTTGAATGTACAAGAAGAAAAACCAACAATTCACATTAATGTTGTGGCAATATATATTACAATCAGAAACATGAAGGACATGTTCCACAACTTTGTTCACCACCCACCATTTTTTTCTTATGCCCCAATCCTATTTTCATAACTTCCCATAAGTTATAACAAAATAAAGTTTAGACTAATCACTAAGTCTGCTCAGGTGTGACGGTGATGGACACACTCAGCAGGCGTGACTGGGAACCTAGCAGTGTCAGTGCAATAGTCATAGAAAATGTGCCTTGCCCTAACCCACATAAGCTGGTGGCTCTGGTGCAAGTTGAGTTCAGCCAAATTAGGCTCATCCCACCAATACTTATTCCCCTCACTGCTGGTGCACTTCTTAGCATTATCCATTGCAGCCACTGACACGGGACACTCACACGCATTTATCTCGAAGTTCTTGTATGTGGCAATGAAGGGTGCGTGGCTCCAATCTGTTTTCACACGACCACCCTGCGTGGCCCAATCATCAGCATTCCATAATGAACTGTACACACCCATGGGTTGGTCCTTAGGAAATGGAATTCCCTTGTGCTCCATGTTCGTGTGCACCCTTATTGGCGTTTCATCCACCAAAAATCTGATCACATAAAAAAAAACATATACAACATTATAATCAAATCAATTGTGTTGAATTTGATTTAAATAAGGTTTTAAAAAAACAGTTTGCATCTTAACGTGGACCGTGACATCAAGGTTTTCTAACGCAAATTGGGACAGTGTTTGCCACGGCAGTCCAATATTTAAAACCTTGGATTCAAGTTTTATTTTATAGTACAATTAAAAAGTCTTGCAACTTGTGATGTGTACTGCATGCAAAATTTAAATGATCGGCATGGTAACACAAACAAATGTACCTACATATTATGCTGAAGACCCATGAATTGTCCAAGATTCCATTTCCTTTTCCATGGGTTTTGTTTTTGTGAAACCCAAGTCTATGATAGCTCAACCACCATAGGGAAAAAAGCAGGCAATTTTACAGCTTTATTCAGACCCATTGTGCAGCACTATTCCCTCTCTAGTCAATTTATTGTAATTGAACTTCATCGCTTTTTAATTTTAAAATAACACTATAAAAGTTACATAATTACATTAAATACTTTAACTTTAATGCATCAATTAAGAAGGGGAATGGGTGCTTACACAACTTGACGTTGATTCCAGAAGATAGAGTATGAGTGAAAATCCTTGGTGGGGTCGAACCAAAGGTTGAGCCTTTGCTCCCTGTTGCCCACTCCGTTTACATACACATTGGTTTGGACAGAGTATGGTTCCCCCGTGGTGTTGCCTAGAAACTCAAAATCAAACTCGTTGTGGTTTGGACCGTCCGATGACATCTACGTCACATCAATTAATCACCGTGTCAAACTCATTTAGATTCCGCAATAATTGAATCACAAAAAACAAAAAAAAATTCAATTCAACCACAGAATAACAGGATGATCATGGTGAAAATAAATTTCCAACAACGGAATTTAACCAGGCATTGGTTCGTAGATTGGAAAGTTGGGGACAAAAATTAATAAATGCGAATATTAGTTGGATCTAAAGTAAATCACGAGGGTAATAGCTGTGTTAATAATCTTCACATGGATTCCAAAACATAAAAGAGGAAAAAACGTTTTGCACTTAGGGAAATGTAGTTATACATTGATTTAAATTGTATGCATTCAATGGGGTCCCAAAGGTAGAGCATCTCCATAGATGAGTAATGAATGAACGGTTAACGCCACATACACATGCCAAAGTTAGTATCTATATTTAATTGATTATTGTTATAATGACAAGCATTTAATTAAAGATTAAGAGAATGAATAAACTAAAAAATTGAATTAAGAATGAAATTTGTTGACTTACATAGAAAGCAGTGACTGTTCCAGCAGAGTCACCTTCCACAAGCTTAAGCTGGATGGTGACTTTCCCAAACATATACTTGCTCTTGGAAGTAAAACCAGCGCCTGAAAATGTCCAAGTTAATATTAATATCGGTTACCAACACAAAATAAGCAATATCACAATAAGAGAAAACATCATAATGTCATTAATAGATTTCTCATTGGAGGGGGTCAAAGATCATGACTAAAAAAGTCTGGTGATAAGATTTGAGGGTGGAAAAAAGACAATAAAAAATGGTGGTTTACCGGAAAAATTGTCTAGTTTGAGTTTGAGGAGATCCCCTTCATGAATGAAGTGGTCAAAAGCCCAGCTTGGTTGGAAGAGTTGATCAAATTTGTTGGAAGTGTTGGCCACAGCATTAGCCACCCCGACCAACAACAACAACGTAAGACCCACAAAGAAGAATCCCAAGGACCCAGACATGATTTTTGTTGCAGAAGAAAGAAAGGAAAGAGAGGAATAAGGGTGAGAGCAGAGTGAAGGTTCTACTCTGAAAATGCCGAGTAGTGGAGAAGAGAGTGGTGTCCTAAGGAGCTTTTATAGCGAAAAATGTGTTTGAAAGTGGCTTGTGATATTCCCATCCATCACAAGGTACACATCAGCTGCCAGGAAGGATTTCAAATACCAAAAAAAAGGACATTGAAAGATGATGTGGTGCTTGACAAATGGTGCCGTTACTGTGCCCAGTAACAGCTGGCCAAAGCTGTTCACTCGAGAGCTCCACTGGGCACCCACTATAGTGTCAGAACAACTCTACGATTAGGAGAAGGGACCGCTATGTCAGATATTTTCTTAATCAAATTCAAAACTTTGTTTATTCTTACTACTTTTTAACATATTTTACTTAATAATTTACCTAAACATTACACATATTTTAACAACTAATCAATTTGAATTTAATTATTAGTCTCCAATTCCTTTTTTTATTATTTTGAGAACATCTGTATCTTTGGTTGGTCGGAGACAATTATACTTGGGTTTATAAGATGTTATCTTCATCACCATGAAAAAGTTTTCATTTCAAGCATTATAGTCTATAAAGTTTTTTTTTATGTATTTAATACAATTCACCTAAGATTTAAATTTAAAATCCTGTTGAAATAACTCATGAGCTTATTTAAAAATCAAATAAAAAATAACTTTTTGAGACAAAAGTATTTTTACTTTTATAAAAGAATCAAAATTTTATTTTTGTTTTTATTTTTTTCATCGGTTAAATCTACATTAAAATATGCGTCAAAGTAATTTTAACTACAAATCAAACACGTCTTGTATAAGTTGATTTATGAGTTTAATAATATTAATATGGAATTTAAGTTTTAGGTGAAATAGTCAATTTTACTAGAATCAAATAAAATTATCTTTCATAAAAAGAAATACTAACTTATATAGTCTATAACAAAAACATTACTTTAATTAACACAAATTTTTAGGATGGTATTATTGCTAACAAATGAGACTAATGTGAAAGTTTTTAATTAACAGAAGGACAGGAGAAGTGAAGATCTGAAATGGAAATGGAAATGTATTTAATTATCATAAATGTGCTAGAGAGTAGAGGCAATCGTACACAATGTATGGTTATGGCAAACATGGTGCAATAAAAATGATGTGGTGCTGGTGTTGGATGGATAAAGAAGGTGAGCGTGGCAATCCAGCTGTCATTGCTAGTACAAGTTTGAAAAGCTCTGCCATGCATCGCAAGCTTCTCCTTCAATTCTAACTATTCATGCCATCGTCGCATGCATAGGTAGTAGACAACACTCGCCTCCAAAAATAAAGCAATTAGATAACTCACGTTTTGGATCTATTAAAAAATAATTAATTACTATTTGTAAGATAAAAAAAGACTTAATATGTTAAAAAATAATCACACATTAATAAAAAAAAACTTAGCATGTTTAAAGTAAAAAAAAAAAAATAATTAAAATTTGCATCAGAACTCACTTATGGTTGGATCCTTCCTGCCTAGTTAGAAGCACATATGCGTGCGTGTCTTACAATCTTGGGGCATATTCCTTGTTCCAGCTAGTATAACTTTTTTAAGATATAAAAATGTTGATAATTGTCATGTACGGTATTGGAATGCATTTCTACAGATGTAAATTGTATAAATGCTTTCTACTGGACTCTATCTTTATTGGCATAAATTAGGTATCATCACTTATGACTCACGTTAATGATCTGTGTCATACGAGGAACGAAATAAAAAGGGAAAATATGAATAAATAATTTAGAAAAATAAAATAATGAAAAAATATGAAAAAAGTGAAGAAAAAGAAAACAAATTTCTTTTTATACCTAATTGCATACTTATTAAAAATAATAGAATAAGAAGTGATACTTCCTCACATATTTCTCTCATATTAAATAAAGAAACATTTTCACTTTACTAATTTCTCTTCCTCTTATTTCGTTTATTCTTTGAACATTTACTAGACAAATTATAAAATTAGTTTATTCAGAAAATATAACTTGTAATAGAGTTTTATTGTATATTTTATCATATTATATAACTTTATTTACAAGTTAAACAAGAATTTTTTTGCGAAGATTTTAATAAATTAATTAATTAGAATAATTGGTTATATAAATTTTAAATAATCATCATAAAAATTAATAAAATTATTGTAATTGAATAATATAAAGAAAATAATAATAGAGCAGTAGTACTACTATAAAATACTATGAACAACGTAGTGGTTAAAAAGCACTAGTAGTAGCATATCAGTATATGGCTAGCGGTTCTGCTCACTATCAGCTTTTGTTTGTGTCTCGATCTTGCTATTGCGGACGGCGTTTCCAGCTGGAGTGTCCGAACGCACTTACTCAACGGATCCCTTATTTTAAATATATACGTTGTAGTTAAATTAGTTTTTGGTTATTAATTTATTTTCATCTTCTAAATTTTTAAATTGATTTAATTCGATTCTTTTTTGTTTTCAAATTGGATTTAACTATGTCAAAAAATAACCTTTTGTGATTATTTATATTTAATGATTTTAAATTGTTATAAGATGAATATTATCTAACCTCATCAATTTAATTTAGACAATAAAATTAAATTGAATTATTTTTAAAATTTAAATGATCAAATTAAATTCAAAAATAAAAATTAAAAAAAAAACTATTTTAACCTTAAAATATTCATCCTATATGATATGATGATAATGTCATAAACTCGTATAACGATAATAATATTCGTACATCAATTCTCTCCCAATTGCACGTGCAAGAGGATTACCTATGCACTTCAAAAGTACTGTAGTAAATAAATTATTCGTGCGCATTAGATTCAGATTATTTTTTAAAAAGTAATTAATTATTAAATATTCACTTAATCATTTTTCTTTATTTACGCTTTTTTTCTTTTATAAAAACAAGTCTTGATATTGTCTAGGATGAGTTGCAATTCACTCATTCTCTCTCATTTACCACATTTTTAAATTTTGCATTGAGATATGTGTCCCCTAAGCACGTGACAAGAGTGAGACGAAACAGATAGAGGTTTTAAAATGGTTAAAAAGGAAAAATAAATAAATAAAATTAAAAATAATTTTTAAAATTTAAGACTTTAGTATATTTATTTTTTTATTCTTTTTACTTTTTATGTTGTTTCTCTTTATATATATTTTAAATCATATAAATAACAAGAAAACAGATAACTGCAAATTAATTATAATCTGTTTAGAAAAACAATCAATATAAAATAACGTGTATAAATTTTTATAAATACATATTATCATTAAAATTTGTGTTAAAAAATTAAAGTCAATAAATACTTCCAATATTGACAAATTAATTGCTGTGTTTGATTAAATAATCATTTTATTTTATCAATAATTTCTCTCATTATACTTTAAAAACATTTACAAAAGTATAAATTTTAAAAAAATAATAATTAAAATTTTAATTTAATTAAGATAATAAGTATAAATTAATTAAAAATAATTAGAAGTTCAAAATGTAACAGAAAAAATACAGAAGTATAGATGAATAAGAATCTTTAAAAAAGGTGACCTATCGGGGATGGGTAAGTGCGATTGGCAGACTGAAGATTTCAGAAAAACCATATTTTGCCTCAATTTTTTAATCCAAAAATACTGTCCCCCCTGTTTTTTTTTATTATTATTTAATTTAATACTGTCCCCCAAACTCCAACCCATCTTCATTATTCAACAGTTCCTCCCCTTTACCAATATAAAAATGCAACTTCACATTTTTTGTTTTGTTAATTCTGATTTTATTTTTTTGTTCCACTATGGTATTGGCAGATATGGTTCCACGCGAATTCTATATTCAAATTGAACCAAATTCTTTTTTTAAAAAAGAAAACATATTACATAAGATCATTTGAGAAAGTTATTTTTTAAAAAAAAAATTGTTAAAAAATACCTAAGTCTCACATTAGTTGTCTCATTTCTTGGAATACAACTTATACATATTAGACAACTTCACTTAATGTTAATTAGTCTAAGATTAAGATGAAGATTAAAATGAATTCTAAGATGATATGAGAGTCTGTTCTAATCTTGGAATCACGCTTTCACTAGTCATTTCTTGTTTTGTGGTAACAAATATCTACCATTTGTTCATATTCCGAGACCACGATTTCTTTATTTTTAAAATGTTTTTAAACAATATACTATTGGACCAACTAGGTATTGATATTTTTGGTAGATTAGAAACAAACATTGTTTTATTTGGAGAAATTAAAAATATGTCTAATTCTAAAAATATGTTATAAAAAGCATTTATAAGATATTACTATATTACTATACACCACATTAGATACGTAAGTGAGCATGTGCTTCTGCTATGGCCGTATTGTACCATAATTGTACGGAGCGTAGTTGAGGCCATTTTCATGATGAGACAGAGAAAGCCGGGAGTTGCGCAAATCCAGAAAGTATAACGTTCACTTTATTAATGTAAAAAAATTGCAAGAGTTTCAGTCCAGCTGTAAAACTCTGCAAACTGCTCCAAGCTTGATATTTATGCATTCAGCGTTCCGCAATTCCGTTTCCAGTGCAAATTACTTCCATCTCCGTTAGTTTTTTTTATTTATTTGATTTTTGGAGAATTTTTATTTTTATTTATTTATTATTTGAAAAAAATTCAAAATCACATTTATTACTCTTTCATCAATTACTACTGTACTTTTATTTGTTTCCCTATCTTAAATAATTTACCTTGTATTTATTGTGAAGTTAAAAAAGAATAAAATAAGAAATTTTACAAAAATTTCATCAGAATAAAAAAAAATTACTTTTTTTTAATTTCTATAAAATAAACTTAAACAACAGATAAAAAGAAATAAACATAACACTTTTTACCTGATTTCAAGTGGCTCTGTCAAAATTCATAAGAATTCATTGTCTTGAAAACAATGCAATTGCAAATTATCTATCTTCTCATACAACGCAATTAGTGCCAAATAATGACAGATATTTACAGATTACAAATGGATAAACAATCATTTTAATCCATAAACGTGAAAGATGCAGTAAACATTAGTTATTGAAGTGAAGTTAAAAGAAAAAATAAAATTCTTGAATGAGTTAATCAACAATCACATTAATTTAAAATTAAAAAAAAAACATAAATGATAATATTAAGGTATATTTAGAAACTAAAATGATAGCAATAAGTAATATTTTTTAATTTTAACTAATAATGTAATGACACCTTCTAATTTCAATTTCCGAGAGAGAAAAACTGTGTACTTAATATCTTTTTTATTTGCAGTTGAAATTTGAAATTATTGAAACACATATTTTAAAACAGATAAAAATAAAACTAAAACAAGAGTCTAATTTTCAAATATGCACTCATTTACAAATTTTTTAGCTCAGTTTTTTATTTAAAAAGGAAAAGAAAAGAAGGAATTGAGAATAGTGATTAGTCAAGTACCAGGTGATTTCACCATCAATCCAATCTGGCATTGATGATTTTTCTTGTAGCATATGAGTGTTAGCTAGTTTGTGAAAGTGTGGGGAGGTGAGAACTGAGAAGAACAGGGGTGAAATTATTACGGTGATGTAATGATACGAAACAAGTACGCAATGAATCCCACATTTTTTGCAATCTTACGTGACATGAGCGTGAGAGACTCAGTTTTTTACTTGTGGGAATAGGCTACCCTTTTTTGAGCATTCACTGCTGTATTGTGTACGGCCTTATCTCTCTCAACCACGCCAGCTTTGCATAATTTCATTTGGTTTCTTCTGCAGAAGATTATCAGGCCTTGAAGTGAATGCCATCACTTTTGTATTTTTAGCCTTATTCCTATGGACGTGTAAAATATGTATAAATTTAGTTCTTTTATTTTTCTTAATTTCAAATTTGATTTTCTTATAATTTAATTTACCATTTAAGTTTTTTATTTTATTGTAATCCTGTAGTTTTAATCTCTAAGTTTGAAATTGAACATTAACGATTACTTATAAATGTTAATCGTGATTTAAGTAGACGATATTTTAGTACATACTTTTAATCATTTGTATGGTCATTTTTATTTTACATGAATCCCAAAACCTTCTTCCGGGTAAAACATTCTCACAAAATCCCTAATCCTTTTGGTAAAAGTATAGAGAATTCCCTGGCCTTCACACGGCAACAACCCCTGCCCTTGCACAACCCTTTTTTTTTTTCCAACGCTCAACCTTCACAACCTCCAAATATCGGATTTATTACCTTTACATAAAATATAACTTAATATTAGTAAAAAAAATAATTTAATATTTGGTTTCAAATTTTAGTTTTTAAAATTTAAGTATTTAAAATAAAACAAATATTCAAAAAAATATATATTACATGCCATTAAGTTACTTTTTTATTTCATTTTAAAAAATAAAATTCAATAACATTATTAAAATATTATCTAAATTTTAAATATAAAAAATATATTAAATAAAACAATATTAAATAAATATAATATATTTTAAATAAAAAACATTATAAAATATATAAAATATTAAATAAAATCATAAAATATACAGCATATTAACTAAAAATAATAACAACTAAAATTAAAAATATTTATTTAATAATTAAATAAATAAAATTATTAACAATTTTAATAAAATTGAAAATAAAAGAAAATAAAATAGGGTAAAGAAAAAGCATTAGAACTTTAAAGTCGTAATGCATTAAAAAAATAAAAAATAAAAAAATATTACGATTTTAAAGTTGTAAAATAAAATAAAAATAACTTACGACTTTGAAGTTGCAAATAAAAAAATTAAACTGAAATTATAAAATTATTTACGGTTTCAATTAAAAAAATTATAAATCATAATAGATATTACAATTTTTCACTTGTAACACCAGATTATCGCTTTCAGAAATAATTTGAAAATGAATCATACGAAAAAAAACAGGAAAAAAATTACCCTCTAATGGCAATAAACCCCCAAATACCCAACATCTCTTAGGCATCATTTGATCATCCAAAAACACACTTCCTTCATGCAATCTCTTCCATTCTGCCCGTCAAGCTGGAGGGATTTCTGGCATACCTAAAATGGAAGAAGGTGAGACTAGGACAAAGAAATAGAGCACAAAAATGGAAAACTGAAAGACTTAGAGAGATGAATGGAAGCTGCAACATGCCAAGATTCTTGAGTAAAATAAAAATTACCACATATGGTTAAAAGCATTCACCAAAATATCGTTCCCTCAAAACGCAACACATCCTGGCCAATGTTATTAACGTCCAATTTTGGGTTTAGAGATTAAAATTACAAAATTTGCAAAAAAATAAAAAATAAGAGACTCAAATTAAATTATAGAGGGGTCAAATTTAAAATTTGAGATAAACTGGGAGATTAAATTTACAATCAAGCCTTTTTTTTTAGTTGTTCACATAAAAGAATATTATATAAATTATAAAATATATTAAATATAACCAATTTTGTTAAAATTAATTTGATTTCATTATATGACTTTTTTTATTATTTTTCTCTTATTTATAATAAATATATTACATATTTAAGGATTACGTAAAAATACATATATAATTAAAAAATAATTAATGTTATATTACACTTTTGAATAAGAAAATAAAACAAAATAAAAATATTTTCCAAATGTAAACGGATTTTTAAAAAGGAAAAAAATCTAATGGAGTAGTTTCTAAATAATTTAGAAAATAAGGGAGGGGACTAATAGAGAAATGATAATCCTTATGAGGCTATTAAAAAGGTGATAGAGAAATGATAATTCATTACGAGGCTATAAAAAAAAGGTGCAGTTGCCGCATGACAGAATTAATACAACAATTTTTTTTAGTAATCATCAATATTTATTATAAAGTTTGATGTTTTGAGTCGATTATGAATTATTTCTCGATCAAGGACTAAAGGCCTAGTCACATTATGATGTGTTTGGTTAAAATGATGAAAATAGAAAAAATAGAATTAGAAGATAAATTTTTAAACTAAAATATAGGGTAATAAGTTTAGGATTACATGAAATCTACACAATTTTTTTTTATTTATCTCATTTTCCCCTCAATCAAACACATCCTTAAAATGTTTTACCCATCTCCAAAAATATATTATGCGAAAACCCGGTCCTCCCTTACAAATCCAAAGAGACACGACAAACAAGTCTGCAATAAAAGCTATGCCCCAACTTTTTTACCCAACAACCAACAATGTGTGTCAAGGAAAGAATTTGTTGTCAATTAAACTACATCTATTAGATAATAAAATAATTTATCAAACAATTATCTAAAGTTGTGCACATATGTCTCATGATAGATTTTGAGATGAACTCCCATAGAGGTGACTTTTAAATTCTCTAAACTACAATATGATTGTGAATTTCTTGAGTTTTATTTTGTCATCATGGTATTTATACAAAATATCTATCCTTTTCAAATTTCTAGTTTTTGTTGAAAAATTTGATAAGCTTTTTTTAGTACGATTTTTTTAATCACATTTTCTCCATTCACAAGTTTCTTTTAAGTGATTATAATATTCTTTTTAATGAGGTCTCATAATTGAAAAAGAAAGTGAACATATTTCCAAAGATGTGGAGTTAAAATATGAGAATATCGTCAACTAAAAGGAAAACAATATTCTAATGAAAGCTAAAAATGACATTTTTTAAATCTAAAGTTTAGTAAAGTTGAAGTCTTAGCTGATGTTAAATGTCACACTCTTGAATCTCAGCCACTCACTCTACAACACTTTACTCGACTTTCTCATTAGTCAAACCCTCTATAGGTGTTCTTTTTGAGATGTCGATGACCAACTCTAATACCACTTATAATGTCCCTAAAAGCCAATGTCTCAACCGCTCACACTCTACGACACTTCTCTCAAATTCCTCATTGATCATAATTCTCCGTAGGTAGTTCTTTTCGAGACATCGACAACTAGTTTTGATATCACTTGTAATGTCCAACTACTTTTAGAATCAATGAGTGTCCTCGTAAACCAACATATAAGTTCTCAGGGTTGTTACAATTTACAAATGGTATCAGAAGATACATTTTCCCTAGTATGATGTGGTTTAGAGACAAACTAAATGAAAGCTAATGAGCATGTAACATCTTGGGCGATTGCACACCGAAATGAGAGAAATTAAAAAGATGTGTTGGTATGAGATTATATAGTTGAAAATGACTATAGAACCAATTCATTGGTTCAATCATAAAACTACTCATGTCAAACTGGGTCGATTCGAGTTAAAGACATGACTAATCCAATATAAGACTCAAATCGACCAGACCATTAATTCCTGGTTCGACTTGTTGGATTGCCCGATTCAATCTAACTTTTAAAATTATGGTCACAAATCACACATTTTTTTAGTGATTCCACTGTAAAAGAAGTTTGTAATAGTAAACATAAGGTTTCATTTTGACTAACAATTGAGATAATATGATGACATAAAGCTTTTTTCACTACTAAAACATGTTACCATCTTTACAATATTGACTCAATGAACTAAATAATCAATTTAGAGCATGCTTGTTTTCAAAAGACAATGAAAATATACTTGACATGAAAAACTTTTCAAACACGATCTTGCATAGAACTGGTCAAGATCTTTCACAAAATGGATATTATTTGTGTGGTTTGTTAAAATATGGAACAAATTAAAAATTCTTTTCATTCCAAAAATAGTGTTTTTTTTAAATGAATGTTTCTTCTTCTAAACCACTTAAGTTGTTGCGCATAGATTTATTTTGTTTTACAAGTACTTAAAATCTTGGCATGGTATAATCATCATAGAAGACTATAGAAGATTAGCACGAGTATACTTCCTTATTGTAACATATCGTGATGTTACATTAATTAAACTAACTTGAAACTTGTGCTAATACAATAATCTGTGAAAAATCTTAAGTTTATCACTAATAAAATAGTTTGCAAATTTTTCTTTTCCTCAAACGGAAAACATTACAAACAACTAGATATATTAAAAAAAATAATTCGACGCAAGTGAATAAACCATGAAATATAAAATGATATAACATTAAAAGGGATATAGTCAATTGTCCAAAGGCATTACATTAGTTGACAGATATAAAAATATACAAACATACACTAAGTCTTGAAATATGAAGGCTGAATCCCAAAGTAGAAGTCATATATAAATATTTTAAAAGAGATCACCACACTATCATGAACATTATACACCTCGTGACATATATATAAATACTAGAGTCGAAGCAAACTCTATAATTAGTCACAGACACAAATGAATGGCGATTGAGAAGCAAATGGTCAATTAAGATTTTTGGTTGTAGCTACTTGCTCCCTTGCCTTTTTCTTTCTTTCTTTCTTGAATCCTCGACCTCAAAGAAATTTTATGAGTACTCTCTACGTACTAAAAATGCAGGGATCACATTGGGTAGGGTTCTATAATATATGATCTCATACCTGTATTTAAAAATAATATTCGTATTTAATTTTTTACTTGCGTGAATAATAATTTTAGTCCTCTTTCTCATACCCATTGGGTATCTATATATTCATTATGGCACCCACGGTCCACATTTTACTTATGTATAAGATTAATAATAATAAATCAATCAAAAATTAATTAAAGCAATTACTGCAATTATAGTACAAATTCATCCTTAAATAACCAAAACATAACATTAAAAAGCATATGCACATAATATTAAAAATAAGCAAATATAAACTCAAGTTGTTAACAAATAAAATTGTGTGTGTGTGTTATTATTATTTGTACACTATTGCTTTTTCCTAAACACATACTTGTGTTGTGAGTGTGTGTTCTTATACATATGTGTATTTTTTGTATATTATTATTGTTATTTTTGTTGTCGTCATCTTTATTATATTATATTTAGTGTTAGAAGAGTATTAGATTAACTTTTTATAGTTGAAATGCTTGAAAAGTTGTCAAAGTTTAATGTTAGTTTTATGATGACAACTCTAGATAGATCACTTCATATCTTGAGTTATAGTTATCCATTTGAGGTGTTTTTTGCGTCGTTGGACACTTGCTGAAAAAGCTATATTTCATTCATACACCTTAGAAATCAAAATCAACTTCTATCTTAGAGAAAATTAGGCCCAAAGTAGGTCACTTAATTATGAAAAACACTCTAAGTCCAACATTAGACAAAATAACATCATGAACAATTTTCTTCCCTTATATAGAGGAGACCAACAAGCCTTATAAGCACCAAAGAATCAAGTTGGCTTAGCACTAGGCGTGGAGCCCCTCATTTAATATTTTTATATTCCCCTTTGAGTTTTCAAACTTGAGGAATTTAGATAGCTTGAGATTGTGTGTTAAAGCACAACCAAGTTTTTGCCATAGTAAGAGTTACTATAGAGATCATGGTGGACGAAGTCATTGAGTCAGTGCATTCTTAGGAGTGATCACAAGATTGTCTTCCTTTTACTTGTTGATGAATTGCTTCATTTAAGGTTAGGGGGAGTTGTCTCTTTTTCTTTTGTTGTATGAATGGTAATGAGTCACAGATAGATTGTATGATCTTAAGTTTATGATTATAGCAAACTTATTTTCTTGGATGGGTTGTGAATACCCTTAAGCACTTTGTTTTGTTATGATTTGGGTGAATTCAATTTTTGTATGTTTTGATGTTTTATCATTTTGATGTTCTTGAAATTCAAATTGATAATTGATGTTGGATGCACGTGTTGATTTTTGAATGGAAAATGATAAATTAAAACACCAAAAAATGTACCTTAATGATCGAATTAGACCTTGTGTACTTCATAAGAGTTGTAGCCCTGGATGTTATTTAGTTAAGGGATTTGATTTCAGTCAAAAAGGATTTATATAACTCCAGATATTGCAATTTTAGTGAGTAAAGGTTAAGTTGCCAGAATTATGCGATCAATTTGTCTACTTCGTAATTTTAGGTTTCTAAATTATTGAAAGGGATTTCGAGGTTAACATAGAAGTTGTAGATAATTGTCTTATCTTTCTAATGAGATAAGAACCAACTTAATAGAATTAGTACAACTCTAGACATGATTATTATACTCTATGAAAGTCATAGTAACATAAGAGAAAAAATGAGTGTGTAATATTGATATCATAATGAGTATAGTACGATGGATGGTATTTATATTTACGATTCGATGAATAAAGTGATGTGATGATATTATTGTGTAAATGAGTGAATGTGTCCATGATTGATATTGTGACCAAATGCATGATGTCCACGAGTATATGTGAAAGTAATATACCATGGCATGCGTATGTGTTGCAAAAACTGTTAGGATAACCTATCCCTGCAGGATAGGAATCTCCAAGGGAATTCAAAAATAAACCACATGCATATTGTCTTTGAACCATGCATCATGTTATGCATATATATTTTGAAGTGAAGGACGTTAATGAACCTAACCGGGGAAGTCATGAATGAGTTGGCATATGACTATGACCTTGGGGGTGCACCGGTTTGGAATCTCATTTAAGCTCATGTTTATCACGTGTTGCAGTATCCTTGCAAGGTTAGAACACCCTAACGCGTCACCAGCGGTGCCATCTCAGTGAGAGTGATAATTTCAGTTTGCCCATTGTGTGGCAATTCGTCAATTACATAGACTCTTAGGCTACATTCATAGTGTTTTCCAAAATGGTACCACGTGTATACAAGTCCACGGGTCTAATTTGTATCGCATTTCGTGTGTGAATTTGTGTATGGAATGTTTGATTTGGACGAGGCATTCTTGTGTTGTGAAATGCAATTGTTTATAAATGTATCTTATATCTTTATGACTTCCTTATTGTTTTAAATTTATTGTGAGATGTATCTTACTCCACGTCTGTTTGTCTTGTTTGTGTTTGAACTAAATGTCACCCTTGCATGTGAGTCTCTGTAAGGTTATGATGATGATTCTACATGAGAGGTTTAACTCTCCACTTTATATTGCTATTAATTTTAGGGTTAAAGATGCTCTAAAATAATCTAACATTGAGACACAAGTTTTATTCATTTATCTAAGAATTAAATTAATAAGTAGTTTTTCACCATATTTTATTTAATATGGTTTGTATGAACTTTGGAACATCAAAATTTGTTTAACATGGTGTTATGTTATTCATTAATTTGTTTTCTTTAAGTTTACAAACATTTGACATGTAATACTCTTATCGCGAAATAAGTGTATTTTTTTAAAAAGTCAATACATCCATTTAATTAAATTTTGTTACGAGCGTATTTAAGAATATTACAAGTGTATGCATCTTGGGTAGAAGGGTGTCATATTTAGTGGTATCCAGAGGTTGTACAGGTATGAAACTGTACAACTGACGATGACTTAAAGGAATTAATTGATATTATCTATATTAACAAGATGTATCTAATTTTTGGTAACTCATCACTTAAGAACTCCATAATTAAGTGTGTTTGGCTTGGAGTAGTTATGAGATGGGTGACCTTCTAGGAAGTTTCCTAGAAAGCCTCTGAGTGATAACCTAACACGCTGAAAAGTCTTGTGTTGGTTTGTAGGGTCATTCATTGATCCTAAAAGCAGGCATAACTGATTTTCAAGGTCTCGAAAAGGGCTACCTACAGAGAGTTCTGACCAGTGGAGAGTTTTGACTAACAATGTTGCGTGAAGTGTCGTAGTGTGAGAGTTGTCGAAAAGTAAAAAATTAGGAATGTTACAAATAGTATCAGAACAGACTTCTCTCCCAGTACGGTGGGATTTGAGAAGGAACCAAGAGAAAGCTAATGGGCATGTAACACCTCGATTGAATCACACCAGAATGAGAGGAATCCAAAGGTTATGCAGGTATGAGGACTGTACAATCGATGACGACTTAAAAGAATTAATTGATACTACATATATCAACAAGATGCATATACTTTTTAGTAACACATTACTTAAGAATTTCATAGTTAAACGTGTTTGGCTTTGAGTAATTATGAGATGAGTGACCTTCAAGAAAGTTTCCTAGAAAGCATGTGAGTGAGGACAAAATACGCTAAAAAGTTTTGTGTTGGTTTGTGGGGTCAATCATTGATCTTGAAAGCAAACATAATTGATTTTTGAAATCTCAGAAAGGGCTACTTACAGAGGGTTCTAACTGATGAAGAGTTTTGATCGACAAGGATGTTGAGTGAAGTGTCACTGTGTGAAATACTGTAGAGTGCGAGCCACTGAGAATTCAAAAATAAAAAATGTTACACATACTGTGTAAATTTGTGAGTATATACTTGCCTCATACCCAGCTCCAATATTGCGAGTAATTATCCGTTCCATTTGCGGATATTTTTGCACGTATTTGTAGAGTTCGGACACACTCTTTCATTGCTATTAAAATGCATGATAAAAACTAGTTGTTATTCAATAAATGAAAATAATAATTTAATACATATATACATCCACTCTTTGTTATTAAATACATATACATTTACCCCTGAATGGATGTTCATGATTATTAGATTAATCTTACACCATCATTTTAAAAAAATTAGATGATTTTATGTGTGTTTATATATTTTTATTAAATATGAAGCTTGTGATTAGTTCATGTAAGCTCTCTTTGGTTTATATTATTATGATGAAATGCATCCCTTTTTTTTATCATGTTACAAAAATTATTCACCGACTTTGTTTGTTTAATCTTTATAAAAAAAAATGTTATTCTTGGTAGAATTTTTCATCAAATCATATTTTTACCATCACAAGGTGAAACTTGAAAATATTGCTTAAGGAGTCTGAAACCAATATCAGGGTCTCCCTAATTTAACAGTATGGAACAAATTTATCATATTTTGAACATTATATGTATTTCTTTTCATTTTTTATTCTAATCAAATAAATATAAATTTACTTTATTTTCATATTATTTTCCTTATCTCCATTTTTTTATCCACTTTCTTCTTAAAATCAAACAATTTATTAATATAATGTTTTAATTTTGCTTATATTTTAAAATAAAATAAATATTAATTAATTTTCAATTTTTAATAACCTTACGCGGAGAACCTTAAATTACACAAACAGTTTATGAAATGGCTAATACAAAAATGATTTGAGTTTAGCCTTTACTAGAGAGTAGTTTTCCTTGCCTGTATTTAGATTTTTTTTCCATATATATTGTATTTAGATTTCTGTTGTACCCAACAAGAGTTATTATATTAAGATTTTGTATTTTCAACTTCTTTTTTGTACAAGAGAAAATGAAGTGGGCGAAATAGACCAGCCTTTGTTTTTGAAGGTAAGCCTACATTCCATGGCAGTTGAATTTTAAAGAGCTTTAAAGAATGGACCTTTAAGGGCGAAAGTAGGCTATTGCATTGTGCAATCCCACTATTACATTTGCACCTCTCTTATTGTATTTTGGAAAACCCAATTCTAAAATGTAAATTAGGTTTTTCAGAGGTTCAAGATACAATAGTGAGGATCCAATAGTAAGAATACAGAAAACAAATGCCGTAAGAGTGTGTTTGGATAAGGGAATTTAAAATTCTAAGAAATTTTAAATTCTAAGAATTTTAAATACTTCAATTGAAATTTTTTTATTTTTAAAATTTTGTGTTTGAATAAAAAAAATTAAAGTTAAAAATTTTCAACATTTTAAGGATTTCGGGAACTTGGTAGAAGAGGTGATGAAAGTTAATAAGTTAATAAGGGAATACGTGAATGTTTTAGAAGATTCTTTTATAAAAAAAAATTCAATTTCACCTTTTAGAAGAAAATTGAAATTCCAAATTTTTAATTATTTAAAATTCTGTTTTAATATTCCAAAAATTTAAATTCTTCAAAAAAAAAAATCCAAACAATGAATTCTAGATTACAAAAATTCAAATTATCAGATAAATTACTTTCCTCTTAAAATTCTGTATCTAAACATACTCTAAAAAGTATTTTATCACCCAACGATCTATTCAACTTGTCACTCAAGAACCAAATGGGTCGGTGATTACAGCAAACAATTCTTTCAGGCCATTTCTATTTTCACTCTCTTATTACTAATCCACTCCCTTTCGATTTTTTTATTTCTAAATTATCCTAAAGATCACTTATTTTAATTATATTTTTTAGTTTCAATTATTTAATTTTTTTCAAATCGTGATTTCACATTTGTACTAGTAATCTTATAATGTTATATTTTAAAATATTTCAGGTTTAAAGTAAAATAAAATAAAACATATACTTAAATATACGTATATGTTATTATGTTGAAGTATTGTAATACCATTGTGTACTTTTAAATACCCTTGCATATTGGTATTGTCATACTAATTTATCATCAATATTTTAAACTATAAAGCTAAAATAGACAATAATTTTAAACTATAAACCATCACCACTAACTGCGTCAATAATATTTAGGTTCGATTTCATTCCAACAACAATTTTTGCAACTTTGAAAGAGATAACTCCTGATATTGTCAAACTTGAGAGGTTTGATGACAAAAACTTCATTCGTTAACAAAAGAAAATCCACTCCCTTCTTACTACTTTGAAGGTGACACATGTCTTGAAATCCTTGAGAAAAACAAGTAGAAATGATTATCACATTTGCATGGGACACATTTTAAATTGATGAGTGATGCATTGTTCAATACGTATTAGAATTCTAGGTTAGGTAGGAACTTTGGGATAAAAATTGAAGCCAAATACATGATGGAAGATGCAACAATTTCTTGTTAGTTGTTTTAATATTTTAAGATAATTGACTGGAAGCCTGTCATAGATAAATGCATGAAATTGAGCGTATCTAAATAACTACAAATAGCACAATACGCACATGGCTAAAAGTATTATTCTCTCATCAATCATTGAGAATCTTTCTCCTTTGTGGAAAGACTTTTATGATAAATTATCTTAAAATTATATAAATAATAATATAATTTTTTTTACATTATTAGAGCTACTAAACTCATATGTGACGAGATAAGACCATCATTATCTTACACACTAGATTAAAGGATAAATGTTGCAAAATGAAGGCCATCGGATATTAATAGCTTCTTTGCAGATAACTGACTCTCAAATCCATAGTTAGGTTTTAAAATTTTTAGGGAATTTTTAAGAGAAAAAATGGTTAGGTAGTGTAGTCTACAAAATACAGTCATTCAATCATAACTTATTATTTTTAGTTATAATTAAATGATAATATAAAATTATTTTAAACTTTAGTATATATAAACTTTAAACTCATTTTTTAATATGTTTTTGCTTAATAAACTATAGTGGTAATTTCCATCAGATCTCAATTGTCACAACAACAAAGAAAAGGAGTCTGAGGAGCATTTCTATTATAAGTGAAGAGTGAAGAAATTAACATGGCAAAAAAAATGAGGCACTAAAATGATGGGGAGATCACTATTAATTGACATATACGAATCTTTTCAACCTTAATGTCGCTCAACTAGCACGGTCTTATTCAACACAAGACTTCTTCATTCAGACTTCTTACTCCAACAGTTTTTCCTTCATGTGTGAGTCAACGGAGTGTGCTTTCATTCAAGTCTTGCTACCATAATCTTTCTTATGAAGGAGAAAATTTAAAAACTTTAAGTAAAAGAAAATTGATAGACAATTCGGTGTGATAAAATTTGTTTAATTTTAAAAATAAAAGAAACATAATTGGCTAAAAAAGATAGAAGGATCAGAACCACATACAATCTAAACTTAAAGACATTAAAAAAAATAATTAAACTTTTTTTTCAATATTCTAATTGTTCTGTATATATATAAAAAAATTAAACACTTCGATTCGAAATCCATTAGAATGTATACCTTTTTAGAATAAGAGAGAGGAAAAAAAGAAAATAATAAATATAACAAGTGATACAACAACAACAACAACAACGCCTTATCCCACTAGGTGGGGTCGGCTACATGGATCAACTTCCGCCATAATGTTCTATCAAGTACCATACTTTTATCCAAATCATTAAGTTCGAGATCCTTTTTGATAACCTCTCTTATAGTCTTTTTGGGTCTTCCTCTGCCTCGAATTGTTTGTCTTCTCTCCATCTGGTCTACTCTCCTCACTACAGAGTCTACCGGTCTTCTCTCTACATGCCCAAACCACCTAAGTCTATTTTCCACCATCTTCTCTACAATAGGCGCTACTCCAACCCTCTCTCTAATAGCTTCGTTTCTAATTTTATCCTGTCGAGTCTTACCACACATCCACCGCAACATCCTCATCTCCGCTACACCTACTTTATTCTCATGTTGGCTCTTGACCGCCCAACATTCTGTTCCGTACAAAATCGCCGGTCTTACCGCAGTCCGATAAAACTTTCCCTTTAGCTTGATCGGTACCTTTGCATCACATAACACCCCCGATGCTTTTCTCCATTTCATCCATCCTGCTTGAATGCGATGATTCACATCCCCTTCAATTTCCCCATCATCCTGTATTACAGACCCAAGATATTTAAACCGTGTGACTTGAGGGATAATATGGTCTCCTATTTTCACCTCTGAGTTAGAAAACCTCCTTCTTTTGTTGAACTTACATTCCATATACTCCGATTTGCTTCTGCTTAGGCGAAAGCCATGTGTTTCTAGAGCTCGTCTCCACGTTTCCAACCTCTCATTCAACTCCTCCCTCGACTCTCCAAGGAGGACTATGTCATCTGCAAAAAGCATGCATCTCGGCGCTATCTCTTGGATTTGTTCCGTGAGGACATCCAGAATTAAGGTAAAAAGGTAGGGGCTAAGGGTTGACCCTTGATGTAAACCAATTGTGATGGGAAAATCGTCTGACTCTCCACCCTGTGTCCTAACACTAGTCGATACCCTATCATACATATCTTGGATAGCTCGAATATATGCAACCCTAACCCCTTTCTTTTCTAGAGCTTTCCACAAAATCTCTCTAGGCACTCTATCATACGCTTTCTCCAAGTCAATAAAAATCAAGTGCAAGTCTTGTTGGGCCATGCGATATTGCTCCATCACCCGCCGTAATAAATAAATCGCTTCCATGGTCGACCTTCCCGACATGAAACCAAATTGATTCTCAGTAACTTGAGTCTCCTTTCTTAATCTCCGTTCGATCACTCTTTCCCATAATTTCATGGTATGACTCATGAGCTTGATTCCCCTATAATTTGCACAATTTTGTATATCCCCCTTGTTCTTATAGATTGGCACTAACGTGCTTCTCCTCCATTCCTCCGGCATGCGTTTTGACCTCATAATTTCGTTAAAGAGTTCGGTGAGCCACTCAAGACCTCTATCTCCAAGAGTTTTCCACACTTCAATAGGTATGTTGTCTGGCCCCACCGCCTTACCATTACTCATTCTTTTCAACGCTTCCTTAACTTCCTGTTTCTGAATCCGGCGATAGTACTTATAGTTCCGGTCCTCTTCTCTTGTGTCTAGACTGCTAGAGTCATATCCATATCCATCATTAAATAAGTTGTGGAAATACGCCTTCCACCTTTCCTTGATATCTTTTTCATGCACTAAGACTTTGCCTTCTTCATCCTTAACACACTTTACTTGATCCAAATCTCTAGTCTTCCTCTCTCTACCCTTAGCAAGCCTATATATAGATCTTTCTCCGTCCCTGGTTCCTAGAGCTTGGTATAGTCCGTCAAAAGCTTGGGCTCTTGCCTCACTCACCGCCTTTTTGGTTTCATTTCTAGCTATCTTATACTTATCCCAAGTTTCAGAATTTCTACACCTAGACCACTCCTTGAAACACTCCTTTTTTACTCTAACTTTGCTCTGAACATTTTCATTCCACCACCACGATTCTTTACCCCTAGGTCCAAAACCTCTAGATTCACCCAACGTCTCTTTAGCCACTTTAATAATCTCTTGGGACATCTTGTTCCACATATCATTTGCACTTCCTTGTGATTGTCCACACCAACCCTCCCATATCTTTTGTTGGAAGATTCCTTGTTTCTCACCCTTCAAGTGCCACCATTTGATCCTTGGTGCTACCATAGGACTTCTTCTCTTTGCCCTATCTCTAATTCTTACATCCATAACCAAAACTCTATGTTGGGTAGTCAAGCTCTCTCCCGGGATAACTTTACAGTTCAAGCAATACTTCCTATCAGAGTTCCTGATAAGGAAGAAATCTATCTGAGAACATGTTCCTCCACTTTTGTAAGTGATAAGATGTTCCTCTCTTTTCTTAAACCATGTATTGGCTATAGAAAGATCCAAAGCCTCCGAAAACTCCAAGATGGATTTACCCTCCCCATTCATCTCCCCTAGGCCAAAACCCCCATGCACCCCCTCAAAACCTCTAGCCACGCTACCTACATGTCCATTGAGATCCCCTCCTAGGAAAACTTTCTATCCTTGGGGTATATCCTGAAGTACCCCTTCTAGATCCTCCCAAAATTTTACCTTAAAGTGTTCTGCTAACCCAACCTGAGGTGCGTACCCACTAATAACATTAAAGGTGTCCTGTCCCACTACCAATTTTAAGACTATGATACGATCTCCTACTCTTCTTACATCCACGACATCCTTCTTCCACTCCTTGTCCACAATAATCCCTACCCCATTTCTTGATCTGATTTTTCCCGTATACCACAGCTTAAATCCCGAGTTGTCTAATTCTTTCGCTTTTTCACCTGTCCACTTAGTTTCTTGTAGGCACATAAAATTGATCTTCCTCCTCACCATAACATCCACTATTTCCATAGATTTTCCAGTAAGTGTGCCTATATTCCATGTACCAAAGCGAATCCTCCTGTCATGAACTAGCTTCTTTACCCACACCCGTTCATGAAAATGTGGGAACCCTTGCTTACTTTTCACTACATCCGGGCGGCGATGCAGCGGCCCTTGCTTTTTTGACACTGTACTCGAGCCATACAGCGCGTTGCTTCCGGGCAACGACCTAGCATTCACATTATTACGTAATTGATCCATGTCATAGAGATTCGACAAAGTTTAACGTTGGCTGTCGAAAGCCTAACACAACCCTCTCCTTTTATCCAGGCTTGGGACCGGCTAAGAATAGCAAAGCTACCCTAGGCAGCATTAAATATAACAAGTGATATTATAAGAAAAAAAATATAAAATAAAATTTATACTTTTTATATATGATTTAACTTTATAATTCATAAATTAAGAGTAATACTTACTTTCCTCTTTTTTCACTAAAATTATTTATAATTTTTTAATATATTCATTTCCCCTCATTTATTCTTTTTCTATTTTTTACACTATTTTTTTAAAAGTGTAATTCAGAATAATGTAATTAATATCATATTAAAATGTCAACATTATATATATAAAAGATTTGCTAACATACATCTCTTTATTTTTTAATATGAATACGTTAGCAAACTACATCAAGTGATATATTTTGTAAATTTTATATTATATCAATTTTAATATATATGAATGAGATAATAAATAACTTTGAATTAATTATATATCCTCTAGGTGAAAGAAACTTTTAAACTAATAATAATTTTTAATAAAATATTATTCAATTAAAAGTTAGTGAATAATATAATAATTAGTTAAAGATATACATGTATAATTTGATTTTTTTTTTCTCTATATATATTTGAACTCAAGTATCTTTCAACCAAAAGCTAATGATTAGTCTCTCAAAGTACTGAAATCGATTCATTTAAAAAATAAATATCTCTTAATGTTTTTATAAGCACAAATAAGAATTAAATGTTTAACCATTTGCTTAAAACAAGATAATCTATCAATTATGTGACACATTGTTGGTCCCAAAATAATATATAAATAAAACCAATTCTTTAAAGTTGCAAAAAAAATGAAGTACTAGCTAGTATTTGCAAATGGGAAAACAACCTTTTTCTACTTTCACACATTTTCATTACAAAACAATTATTTTCGACTCGCCACATGTTACCTTCGAGATTCGAGCAAGCCAGCAAGATCATAAATTTAAAATTTAGGTTTTTTTAATTATTAATTTGACATTATTAAACAAATTAGATAAAAAAAACTTGGAAGTTGGACAGAACAGCAAAATTGATGTCATGGTACACAACAAATTAATCAAAGAAATTTCACCCAAGACAAAAATAAAAGAAGAAGAATCTGACAAAAATATTCGCACCTGTCTTCGAGCACTAAAATCCTCGAGCAAACCTTTATTTTATTTTATTTAAAAACAAATAATATATAAAAGGGGCACTCGACTTTAAAACTTATACGCTATTTTTTTTTTACTGCAGAAAGACTTATCTCATTTCATTCAAGATAATAATATCAATACAACTAGGAATGTGCTCAAAATAATGAGGACTAACATGAAATGTAAACGTCCTTGTCATGGCATGGGGGACTTGATTAACTTGTTGTAAATAAGAGAAGGTTTGTGTTTACACAAAAGCAAAATGTAACCAACACAACTAAAAAATATGGTTTTTATGACGGGGATTCGACGACAGTTTTATAAAAACCGTCGTCATTAAGGAGGTAGTGACATTTTTATAAATATTAGTTATATTTCAATGATGGTTTTCTAAAAAATAACGTAGAAAGCGCATTTCAAAGACGGTTCTAAGGAAAACCGCGTTAAAATGGATGATTCAAAGATGGTTTTGGAAAAGTGTCTTTGACAATGAAGCCTTTTTAATAAAACCACTCAGTCAGTCATACCCTAGCCCCCTTCCTAATTTCTTCACGACCCCTTTCTCTCTCTCTCTCTCTCTCTCTCTCTCTCTCATTGTTAGCGTCACTTGTGTGTTGTTGTCGCTGTGTCACCTCTACCACACCATGGCACAACCTTTGCAAATTCGATCTCGCTGCGAAGTGCTTCCAGCGTGCCACAGATCTAGTCTCAACGCTTGACATCAACTCAATCACCGATGTCGGAGAGAGGAAACTATTTTCAGATTTGAACTTGGCTCGGTCCCAAACCGCATGGGAGGTTCGGGATCTGAACCTGGTGGTGGCGCTGCTGAATCAGAGCAAGAGCTTCCTCTTCAGCACTTGCGAGCACTACGGGGATCTCGCAAAGCAGTTTATGACATTCAGATTCAGTTATTGACGCTTTGATTCCTTGTCTTTTAATTAGGTTTGCAAGTAAAACCCAAACCCAAACCCCTAGACCTAGACCTTGGGAATAATTTGAGTTGTGTTGAAAAAGAATCGATTCTTGTCTCATTTTATTTCAAATAAGAAAGTCTTAGATTCAAATCCAATTGTTAACGCTTTGATTTGTTTTCTTCTAATTAGATTTGCGAGTATAGGTGAAACCCTAGGTCTTATGGAAAGGTAGTGAGTTTTGTTGAAGAAGAAAAAGAAAATGTCTATGGAAAGGTCGTTTGAGGCATGGGCGGTTTGATTCACACGCATATGAGCCCTCCACAATTCACGTGGCCGAACCTTCCGACATCGAAGCTCTTCGATCTGGAGTTCCCTTGCAAAACTTTGGGAAGGAGGATTTCGCTTTGGCGACTCAGGAGTACGGGATTAATGGCGTGTTAGCGATTTTTAATATCGGGAATCGGACCGGTCAGGCCAGGGCGGATTTCTATGCCAGCTTGAACGGGCTGGTTCAGCAGTTTTTCCAATCTTTGCCAATGTCGGTGCCGTTGCCATTCAAGCACGAAGAGAGTTCGGTGGGGGTAAAGGGTGGGGATAAGGGGTGGCAGAGAGGAGAGGTTGCAGTTACTCAGGAGGATTTGGGATTGCTTAGTGAGAGGTTGAAGAATCATGGGTTTGCTGAGAGTGTTAGTGGCAATGGTGGTGGAAGCGCGGAGGAAGAAGGTGATGGAAGGTTTAACATTGGGTCTATTGGTCTTCTGGGCAGGTGACAAGTAAAAATTCTCGGTGTTGGTGTTGGTTTTTCTTTTTATGTGTTGTGGTTTAATATTATAGGCTTGTTATTGTTTATTTGCTTATTGATCGTTAGATGTGGAAATGACAATTGTTGTTGTTCAATTGCTTACTTATTGATGGAGAGAGATAAATAATTGTTGTGTAATGGGAAGAGAGGATTTATTATGGTAAAAGAGTTATTGAATTAATTGTTTGCAATGGTTTACTGTGCAATATTGGTGTTCGAGTGCATAAGAAACAATTTTTATGTCTAAAAGTTTATTCTGTTTTAGATCAACTAGCCATCCTGATTAGATTGTGCCTTTGATGGTGGGATTGCGGTGTTGAATATTATTTTGAGGAGGTCTTGTCCTTGTCTTTGTTATGTTTTTATTTAGGTTAATATAAGAGGAAACCACAAAGGATTGTTAGCCTTTTGCATTGGAGTTGTTTTATGTTCATTGCTTCTGTTTTCTTGTTGGGATTCATTCATGAAGTTTTGATCTTTGTTCAATTTGGATCTTTGATTATTGAAATTTTTTTGTGGGTTTTCTCCATGAGTGCTTTGCCTTCATTGATTCACTGTTTGATGATTGTTGATGAAGGATCCGTTGTTTCCTAACTGAATCCGACAATATCTATTTTGCATCGTTAATATTGTCTCTCAGTTTGTCTTAATTTAAGGTATTGCTTGTAATGTTTTATTTTGTCATGCTAGGGACTATTTGTATTTCAACAATTTGATAAATGATAATGCTTTCATGTTTTTTATTTTTATTTTTATCCTACTCGGATTTATGTGCATTTCATCCCAAATGCTGCTCCCACTTGCATTTGTAAGTTTCTTGAGCTGAATGCTAATTGGATGAGACATGTCTTTTGATGGTAAATAAAATAAACCTCCATGGCAGTCTTTATCGTTTATTACAGGTTCTTGTGGCAAATGGAGGTATATTAATTCACACTGATTTTATTTTCATTTAGTTTGGTCTATGTTTGTGCTATTTTTTTTTTTTGCATCTGAATATTGAGTTTGTGTTGGCATAGGGCGGAGATGTTCCTTAGTATGAAATGCTAGGCATATTTTTCCTCTCTGTCGGTGTTGCTGTAAGTCCTATACTCCTATATCTATTTATTATGACATTGGGTATATAATTCAATTTTGCATCTTGAATTCAGTTAGGTATGTCTAATTTTCAGATGGCTATGGAATTTTGGGCAAGATGGGCTCATAGAGCTCTTTGGCATGCTTCCTTGTGGCACATGCACGAGGTATGCTTCCAATTCTTCAATTTTCCATTTTTTATGTGTCTTGATCCAATAAATTATTTTGGCAATTCAATGAGAGAGTTTTTTTTAATCGTATTCATTAAAGCATGAGCTTGAATTGTTGCTTTGCAGTCACACCTTTGACCAAGAGAGGGACCGTTTCAGATCCCTCAATTTTTTTTATCTATTATTAGTATTTTAAAAATAAAAAATTAATAATCAATTTATAAAACTTATTATGTGGAACTAAATATTTTTTATATAAAAAAATTTATTATCCTTTTATGACTTTTTTCCATTAAAAAAAGGTTTTATTTGCACTATACATTCACAAAATTCACATGTTTTTGTGTTATTAAAAAATTGAAAGTATACTACAACTTTTTTGGTTGCACTGCAAATTTAAAATCTATTTAATTTTCGTGAGATTGAAAGTTTATTTCTTTTTTTGTCATTGGTATTTACTTCACTAGAGGTGTTTCTAATATTTTTTTTCTTTAATGGTGTCTTGTTTTAGGACATTTATTAGCATTTTTGAAGAAGTATTGTTGGAATGACAACAAAATATACCTAGACTATGTAGGTTGTTATTTTTTATTTAATTTAAAAAAACACATTAAACCTTCTTAGAATCATCAAAATATATTTAATTTTTTTTAAAAAAAAATTCATTCTAAGACGATTCTTTCAAAAAACTGTCTTAAAATCCTCAACATATTTTAATTTTTTTTTTTTAAAAATTCATTGTGAGACGATTATCTAAAAAACCGTCTTATAAAATGTATCATTCTAAGACGGTTTTTAGCTAAGAACCGTCTTAGAATACTATTTTTTTTCTAAGATGATTTTTATGGAACTGTCATAGAAAGTCAGCACTTTCTACGACGACAATTAATAATCGACGTAAAATGCACAAAATAACCGATGTAGAAAGTATTTTTCGTAGTAGTGCAAACTCATAATCTGTAAGGAGAGTAGAATTGATGTCATCGACAACTTGCTTGTAGTCAATTTCAAAAGTTATATTTATGAGGTTTTTATTTGCTACCCACGTTGTTTCCTTAGGATAGCCCTTTCTTTAGCTTCATGGATAGGAAGGTCGTCATTGCACTAGGAACACATGGCAAAAACAAACTCACCTACTTCATTTTGAATACAAGCTCCAACAACAAATTTTCCAAAGTCTATATAAACAGGTGCATCAATGTTGTATTTGAGCTAGCATGGTGTCATTTGAACCATCTAGGTGGAATTGCAAGGGTGTTGTGGTGACCAAGCCATGTTGGGGTGGGCATGAATCTAGCAGCTTGTCAATTGGAAAGGAAGTCCTAGTTTGACATTAGAGAAATAACAGGTTTTTCTATATTCTCCATAACTTCCCATTGTGTCTTTTTCCAAAAACGCCACAAGATTGACGCAAACTTTGGTTATGAGTGTCAAGGATCTCGAGCTATACACTCCTTTACTAATGGCACTACATTCATGGCGTGTTGGATTTTAGGCCAAATATTCATCTCGGTCCAGATTTTTAGAGCATAGGGATAGTCAAAGAGAGTGTCAAGTGTTGGTATTTTAGGAGATCCTAATAAAATACCAATAACCACCAGGAACACATTATGTTAGATTATCAAGAAGAGTTTTAGGAATACGTGGATCCATAATGATTGATCAAACAAACGTAGCAAAATCTGGATCTGTAGGTGATTTCTGATCTATGTACTTTTCTTAGGATTTGTTATGAAATGCGAGACAACAGATAATCGACTAACAACGTAACTGGTGACTTTATGATTCTTCCTCAATCGGAACCTCTTTATTGTTCAATATGACCTTTGTAACTCTTCATATGGGGGTAAGAGAAATTATGATGACGGCTCGGTATATTGGGAACCATAGTCTTCTTATAGCGTATTAACCTAATAGGGTTTCCAATATTCCCTTGTGGGCCAACATTGACATCTGCTCATTTAAGTTTATATCATCTGATTTAATTGTCTAACGGGCTCACTTAATTTGATCACATAAAATAAAATCAAATAATGATAAATAGATAATATAATTGGCTTATAATATTAGCCCTTAATTATTGGAATAGAAAATTCTAATAATCTCCCACTTGGGCTACATATTGTAACGATTATATCAAAATTCCTTAAGCATCTATCTCTATGCTATTTATCTTTAGACTTTCACCTTAATAACTTGGTCCATCTCAGGTATCAGTAATGAAATCACTGCGGCTTTCGTCACTACAACAAATGTAACTAGACCTCAATGACCACCACATCATTACACTCAATGACATATGTCAATATGGAACAATAACATGAAAATTACATACAATATTGCAAACAAAACAAACTGATAATGAAATGATAAACTTCAACTTTATTTCTGCAGAAAATCCTAAAAACAAAATGTTTTTAAACCATAAGATATAGAACATAAAACAAGATTCCCACTAAATTATGGTACTATCAGGAATTACACTCATATGATTAGTGTGCTCATGAAAAAACTTTAAGTGTCAGACCTTTAGTAAGTGGATGAACTAGCATGGAATGAGTCTCTATATGTTTCATACAAATCTATATTTTTTGAATTCTTTATTTAACAACCAAATACTTTAAGCTAACAAAATTTTACTTGATTGAATCCTTAATAAGACTGCTAAGATATTGTTCCAATAAATACCCGATGGCTTCTTAATGTTTGAAACAAAAGGCAATCTAGTTACAATAATATAGTAGTCATAAGTTCTAGTGTGATGTCTTATAGCAAAAAATATTAACTCCACCAAAATGGTTAAATATGGATTCTTATGTGGAGTGATTTCTATTAAGATATTCTGAAAAAATCGAAGTCAGAATACCCAATGATCTCTAAACTTCTAGACTTTTGATATGAAAACATGTAGTTTCTTGTTCTCTTCTATTAACTAGCATATTATGCACTTTACTACTTTCTAGTCTTGCATACCAAGATTACTCATATATCACCTTAGAACTCCCACTAAAAAATTATTTTAGGACAATAATAAAAACAATATAAAAAACAAACTTAAGCATACATGATAAATTACAATATAACTGTTTTGCAACAATAAACCATATGATGATAGTAAGATGTCATCAACATATAATATCAAAATAATAAATTTACTCCCACTGAAATTTTAGTATGCACAACCATCAAACAAATTTACCTCAACTCCATAAGAGACAATCTTGATGAATTTTGTAATACATAGACAAGAGACTTGTTTAAAAGTATAAATTGATTTCTTTAGTTTGCATACTATGGACTTGGGATCATCTTAAACAAGGTTTTCTGGTTGCACCGTATAAATTGTTTCATTAATGTTTCCATTTAGAAACATAATCTTTAACATTCATCTATACAAAACAGTCATCAAAATGATATACAGTGTTATTATAGTCCTAAGAGAGTTTTTCTAAGAAATAAAAAAAGAAAGTTTCTTTCAAATCAATGTCTTCCTTCTTGTAAAACTATTAGTGACAAGACAAACTTCATATATCTCAACATTGCCCATTGAATATGTTTTGACTATAGATATTTATCTCCAACTTATGGATTTCACACTTTCAGGCAATTTGATGATATCCCAAATGTCATGTGCAACCATCGATTTTATTACATCATTTATGATATTAATTCACTTGAGTGTTAGGGCATAACATGACTTAACTAAAGTTGATTAGACCTTCTCAGTCAACCTAATGTCATGTTCATGTTCTTAAAGAAATACAACCTAATTATTCAAATTACATTTTTTTTCTTTTTCTAGAGGATCTTTTTAATGACACTTCTTAAGGTTATTAAGTTTGAACTTCAAGTGGTGCTTGCTAGGAAATCTCAGTATTGTCTAGTCTTTTAATAATGTTAAGAGTAACATCATTATTTAATTACCATATCCGTTTCTTGAACAATGGTAAGTATAAAGACTTATCTATTCTCAATAACATGTTATTCTTTAAAGACAACATTCATTATGTTTTCTTCCCCTCCAAACTCAATTTCCTCAAAGAGTCTTGCATTCTCATCTCAAACATGATCTTAAAGTGGGATTGTAAAACTTATACATGCGAGAGTTTTAAATGTAACAAAAAAAAAACTGTAACTAATTATCTTTAAGTCCAGCTTACTTTAGCGCAAACTATAAGGCATTACTTTGACTGGACATCCCCAAATGTGCATATGCCTATTGTTTGGGTTTTCCTGCCTAGCACAATAGGAGTTATTAGTGACTACTTTAATTGGTACCCTAAAAATATATAAATTGTATTCTTTAATGTCTTTCCCCAAAATGACTTTGGTAGTGAAGAATCAAACTTCTTACCATATCTGCACAAGTCTAGTTTCATCATTCTTTAACTTTTAGGTTTGCCTAACATTTTGTGCTGTAATTTTTTCTTTTACAATTATTGAAGAAAACATATGGGGAACTCCAAACATTGCACCTTATTTCATATCTACCATAGTATTTTCCCATGGTTAGATTTGACAACCTTAATTTTCTTTCCTAGTTGAAATTCAACTTCAACTTTGAAAGACTACATGTCTAGAGACCAAAACTTCTCATAATTTAAATAAAGAAAAATTATATATGAACATAATAAAATACATTTGTTCTAAGACATCCTTAGTTCTAAGACCACTTGTTGGTATTTTAGGGAATCTTTATAAAATACCAATAACCACCAGGAACACATTACGTTAGATTATCAAGAAGAGTTTTAGGAATACTTGAATCCATAATGATTGATAAAAAATGTAGTGGAATCTGAATCCATAATGATTTAGTTGTTTAATGCGCTCACTTGATTTAATCACACAAAATAAAACCCACTAATGATAAATATCTAATATAATTGGCTTATAATATTAGCCCACATTAATTATTGGAATAAAAAATTTAAACACCAAGTGGTTTCTGGGTTACTTTCACAAAGAGGACAAATCATAGATCAATGAACTCCCTTTGAATCGAGTCTATGTCTCGTTTGTAAGAAATTTCGAGCCAACCTCTAGAGGAAAACTTTTATATGGTGAGGCACGTGAAGAAATCAGATATATTGCCAATTTCGTTGTTCATGAAGTTAGTGATTATCAATCATAGCTTCAATTGTGTAATGGTAAGAATACTTAACTGAATACTGTCCATCTCTACTAGATTTTGAAATTAAATTGTCTTCCTTGTAGGGAAATTAATAGGCATACCGAACATAAGTTGATTGCCACATATGTTGAAGAGGTTATGGACAAGGTCAGATTTTCACGAGGTCTTCGTGTTTTTTCTTTGCTCTATTTACCTTGTTTAATCCCTTTAAGGCTTAAGGCATAGGCTTAAGCGAGGACCTATAGTGGATCCAAGTGTGCTCTTTGACTTGGCTCGCTTAAGCCTCATTTTGCTCAAGCTATAGTTGATTCTGACTTTGCTCGCTTAAGTGCATATCATGTCACACTTAAGCAAAGAGTATCAGTTTCTTTAGCTGACTTAAATTCCTATAAAAACTCTAGTAAAACATCAAAAATTCATAAAAATTTAAATTCTAAAGTTCTTATGTGATTATTCACACAATTCACCCTAATCGTAAGGTAAAACAAGGATCAATGTATCAAAAATACAATATAATCGCCTCAAATCATATATGAAATTAAGGTATATTTAGCGATTATCAGTGACCCAAGCGAGAATGAAAGAAATCCCCATTTGAATAGTATATGGCTTCAAAAACTTGAGAAACCATAGCATCTTGGCCGGATAAGAACTTCCAACCTTGCTTCCCTAGCATGACAAGAATGAAGGTGTAGATGTGATGAAAGCCCATACATTCAAGCTCCTTTCTCCTGGTGAATTTATCCTAATTCAACCATTTTATACATTTTCCCTTTTTTGTTGCTAGAACCCCACCAAAAATAATTTAACATCTTTTGAAATTCATCTCCCAAGGTAGATGGTAACATAAAGGCACCTATGCAATAAAAGGGAATTGCTTGAGCCATAGATTTTATAAGAACTTCTCTACCAGTTTGAGAGAGATACTTAGTGGGCCAGTGAGAGTTTTTTTTTAAACTCTATCTCTGATGCTATTGAAAATTTTTTTCTTCATCCTCCCAATCATAGAAGGCATCCCCAAATATTTTCTAGTAGGTATTTAGAAACACTCAAGATATTAGATATGTTGGTTTTAATAACTTGTGGCATGTTCCTGCTAAAGAAAATTTCAGATTTTTGGAATTCATCCTTAAACCAAAGGATTTCTCAAAAGTTGTCAAAATATATTGGAGGACTTCAACCTTTCTAACAAAGGCCCTACAAAAAGATAGATCGGTTATCAATAAATAACAAGTGTGAGAGAGTTGAGGCTCCTCTAGACACATTGATGCCATGGATATCCCCTATGCCTTTTGCTTTCTTCAGTAGTGTGTTAAGAGCCTTTATACAAAAAGTAAATAGATGAGTTGACGTTGGGTCACCATGCCTAAGACCCTTCTTCAAACTAAAAGGACCAACACCATCACCATTGACAATAATGTTGAAACCAACAGATTCTATGTAAAGTTTTATCCAATTTACCCGTCATGGGTCAAAACCCATCTTCAACATGAAATCAATAAGATAATTCCTCTCTAATTTTTCAAAAGCTTTCCTAATGTCTATCTTTAAAGAAAATTCGCCAAATTTTTCATTAACTTTACATTTAATCTGATGGATGGTTTCAATGGGAACGAGAACATTATCTAAAATGGAGCTCCCATCCACAAAGGTAGATTGTTCTTGGGAGATGCATTTAGGGAGAATAACGTTTAACCTGTTGGCTTAAACCTTGAAAATAATTTTATAGAGGACACTACACAAAGAGATGGGTCTATAGTCAAGCATAAAAGTGGGGTTATATTTTTTGGGTATTAAAACAATATCTTTTTTATTAAGGCTAGATGGGAAGGTACCTTGATGGAGCCATGTCATAGCTTTGAGGAAAATATCATTACTAAGAATGTTCCATAAATGCTTGTAGAAAGGGTAGTTGAAGCCTTCTGGCCCTAGGGATTTGTCACTATGCATTTGGAAAAAGGCGTTATGAAATTCTTCTTTTTGAAAAGTGCCAAAGGGAAACGTTATAAACACCATCAAGCCTTTGAGATAAGT
Organism: Glycine max; assembly: GCF_000004515.6. Classification (NCBI taxonomy): domain Eukaryota; kingdom Viridiplantae; phylum Streptophyta; class Magnoliopsida; order Fabales; family Fabaceae; genus Glycine; species Glycine max. Next base: position 9,017,415 of record NC_038248.2, read on the forward strand.
GAGGGATAGCGGTGTCAAGATATCCACCATGGCTTGAAAAAAGGTTCTCAAAGTATCTTTTAGCAATATACGAGATACCAATCTAGTCATCCATTTCTATTCTGGCTGAAGATGAATTGTGGAAATATTTCGAATTGGAGTCCCCATCACAAAGCCAATGAAGCTTTTCATGTTGTCTCCAAAAGACCTCTTTATGGTGAAGGAGAGAATTAAGTTGATTATGCAAGTCTAAGAAACGAGCACAAAAGGTTGAGTTTGTACAAGCCCTCAAGGATTCCATCTCCTGTTTAATTTTGATTATGTCCTTTCTAAAATGAGTTTGAATGCTAGTTCCCTAAGAGAAAAGCTCATCAACACAACAATGAAGCTTATCAATGATGTCTGGGGAAGAAGATTTCTAAATGCTAGTCTGTGACAACTGAATTAACGTCATCCTATTCAAGCTAGGTATTCTCAAAAGAAACCATCTCTTTCTAACAAAATGGGAACTCTGGAAGAGGCACATAAGGATAGGAGAGTGGTTCAACCTGCAGGAAATAGTGTTGGAGAGGGAACAATGGGGGAAGATGTCAAACCATGCTTGAGTGCTCATGGTTCGATCCAATCTCTCTTCTACTTCATCCGAGGTGCCTTTGCTTTTTGACCAGGTGAAATGGTGGCCAAAAAGAGGGATATCTTGGACGTTGACATCCAAAACTACAGACATTAAAAGCACCCAAAATGCACCAAGGGTGGGAGATGTCACCAGAGAGCTCTCTAGGGAGTTTCCAAGAATCACGTCTTTTGTCTATAAAAACCAATGAATCTTCAAGGAGGATAACTAGGATGAGAAATAATGACATTTATGAATTTCTAAGCGAAATTAAATAGATGGCAGTCAAATGGATTTTTCCAAAACAAGAATAAACCACCACTTCTACTAGAGCAGTCTACTAAAAAACAATAATCATAACCCAACAAAAATTTTATTTCATCATTTCTTTTGCAAATTACAAAAGTTTCTGAAAGGAAAAAAACATTTGAGTGGAAAGTCCTAATCAAGTCATGAAGAGAGAGAATTGCACTCAGGCTCCCCAGGTCCTAATAGTCCTAATCAGGCTCTATTGTAAAAAAAATATCAAGTTTTTTGTTGTCTGAGGTGTTGTTTGGAGGTTGGACTTCAACACTTTTGGTGGTGGTCTTAGCCACAATAACTATTTTTTATCTCCAATAATCAGATAAATTTTCATGGAATCAACATCATTAATTTCTGCATTTAGTGTTACGGGCTCTTTTTTTGGGTAGAGAATCATAGGATTTTGAAAAACAGAAACAACCATATCATTGTGTTTTTTTTATCCTCCGCAATAATGGGATTTTTAAGGTTGTCTCCCTCATATTATTGCTTCCCTAAATACCAGGATCAGATTGAGACTTTCCTTGATTCTCCTTCACCATAGAGATATTAGGATTGATGTTATGCACCCATGTTTCTAAAGTTGACCATAATGTCAGGTCCCCATTCACAGTTTTTCGTCATCAATCACCATGGTGAACAATTTTCCATAGAGGTCGTTGGTGTGTCCTAGCATGCCACTTTGATAGCAAAAAGAACCAAGTCTTTGATATTTGAAGAAAACCTTTTTTTGACTCCCTTCATTCCCTTTTGTTTAGATTTCTTCAATGGTTGAAAAAAATCTAGTAAGACTCTAACACCCATATATGAACACCAAAAATTCGAATTGTTCTTCTCGTCTTACTCTAAGAACTGCCCTAGATAGTTGGCGAGACTTTTACCAATAACAATGGAAATGAAGCCAGCAAGAAGATTGTGGACTTGATCAAACCCAGAAGGTTATCTTAAAGAGTGGAACTTGGTTTGGGATCTCACTTTCTTTGATGATGTTGAGAATGAGATAATGCATATTGTTAGTTGCTATTCATGAGTTAGTTTGGTATTGAAAATTTGCAAGGAAATAACAATGTGCCTCCAATTTATGGTTCTTTTGTAGAAATTGTACATATTTTCTTTATTGTGTGATTTTATAGAGTAGAAACTCCATTTTTTGTGACCTAATGTTGAATCCAACTCAGTTGCAGGCCAAAGAAGAGGAGGTAAAGCTGTTGATGACTCGCTTAGCGAGGTAGATTCACTCAGCGAGACTCATTCGCTTAGCGAGGCATCCAACTCGCTTAGCGGATGGGAAACCCTAGAAGAGGATAAGTAAGAGATTTGCACGCCCAGTGCACAGCCAGCCCGCCCAACTAGGACGTTGTCTTTTCTCGCGCTTAGCGTGCCTAAGCTCGCATAGCGGATTTTCACTTACTCTCGCTCAACCAGACATGCTCGCTGAGAGGGCCATTGTGTGCTGAGAAGTCCAAGAGCCTTTAAAACATTAAAGTTGGGGGAACTCAAAAGGGGATAACCGGTCAAGAGCAACAAGGAGAGCCTAGCTTCGTGAAAAACAGAGAGATTTAGGGTTGAGAGACTGGAAAAGACATTATCCATCATCTTCTTCCATTTTCTTTCACCAAAAATAGTTTCTTTCTTGTATTTTGAAGCTTTGCTTGTAATAGAAGGCTAGAGTCTCTTTGTTGGGTAGTAACTATTGAAACTCTTGATGTAATACTCTTACTATCTATTTAATGTTATTTTCTAGTGTTCTTTGCTTCTATCTATGCTTATTTTACATGCTTGTGGCTTGATCACCTATTTGTATGTGTAGTTAGACTTTTTAGTATTGGAAAATGCTTTAAAACCTTAGAACTTGATAGAGCAAGCTAAAAATCTGTATGTATAGGAATGGAGTGCAGTGATCTAGTATATTTTACACTATATGCTTAGTGCAACTCTGTTAGAGCGAGTTTGTTGAGGAATCAAGGACAAAAGCTAAGAGAGTTAGGCTCATTCATGTGAGACATCATGGTCTGAATATTTTATCGGTGTAAGAACACTAGGATAATGTTAAATAGAGAAAAAACATTTTATACGACAAGAGAAATTTTAGTAGGAAACTCCCTAACGCTTTTCTCTTGATAGTTGTCACATTTTATAGCTTTAAGTATTTTAATATTGTTTGAGTAGTTCAATAGTGCAAAACTTAATCCACCACCCAATATTTATTTTATTTCAACCTTTAAAAGTGTTTACATACTGAATATACATAGTCTAGGTGAAACAAATTTCCTGTGGATACGATACTCGGTCTTACCGTTTTATACTACTTGTGCGAATCGGTACACTTGCTGATCGTCCCTAACACATATCAAAAGGCCATGCGCCTCCCTTTTAGATGCGTTGCAAGTCTATCATGTGGAAGAACTAGAAAAGGAAAACTCCATCGCAACTTCTTTGATAGAAACACCTTCTCCTTGTTGTGATATGTCAACCATACAGTATTTCATAATCTGAGTGCGAATAGATTGATTTGTGAGAAAACGACCCACAAGGCAGAGGAGAAATTAATGATATACTCTTCAACAACATCTTTAGGAAATACTATGTCATCACCCTCGTCCTCCAACAAAAGATCCTCTAGGTTTGGTGATGCCATAGGAAGCAGAAACACAAAAAAACGATAAAAAATGAAAGCTGGACACTAACTCAGAAGCCCTAGTTAGGAGAGAAAGCTTCTCACGAGGAGAGCAAGTTATATGTTACTTAACAATACTATTTTATGAGAAATTAGCACATATGTTTGCTCTATCACATAAGATTAGTGTATTTTATTGATTGACATTTTTGGTTTTAATAATTGAGTTTATAGTATTTTTTTAGAAGTTTATAGTAGTTCTTATAAAATAAAATAAAACATATATATTAACAAAAGAGTTTAACATATCTTTCATTTAAAATAATTAAAGAAGATACTCTCAAAATTTGTTTTATGTCTAACTTTTTATTGAGTCGGCCTTGCATAAGTAAATACGTAATTTTTTAATTACACAAAAATTATACAAATATTTGTTCTTACCAAAATTCAGAACCGTGTCATATCAGGATGGACATGGTTGAGTGGGGTCTTGAACTTTACACATCAGCTAGGAGAGGTGTCTTTGACGGGAGGGGAGACCTGCAAAATAAAAGACTCCGACAGTCAAGTAAGAATGAGTTAGGAAAATAAAATAAGTATACACCTAAGCAAAGCTCGTACGAGCGAGAGAGAAGGACACATGCTTGTTGTCGTGTGCTGAGTATGTGTTCTGATTATTGTGTAGGGGGGTTCGATCGGTGGAACTTGTATTTATGTGTGGTTGTTGGTCCTTGTTTGTACGGACTGTTGTAGCATTTGCAAATAATTTTCGGTTTGTAGATAATAGCCGAAAGCTTATAGAAAATGTTAGAGATAAACATTTGCTTATATATAAAATGTATAAGATAATTGTACCTTATAGATAATGTGACATTATAGATAATTAAATATTTGTCAATAGATAAGATATTCAAATATATTTGAATATTAGTTAAGTTAGAAACAACCTATTTATTGTGAAGTTTGACGGCTAAGGGTTATGCGTCCGCACTCATGTTACAGAACTAACGTGAAGGGTTATTATATGTCTCTAAGTGTCAAGTAAGATGCCACATAGATTTTGTGAGTCCTGCAGTATAATGTTTATTATAGAAATTACAGAAAAACCTTAAAAAATCGTAAAGAACATTTTTTTTTAATTAATTACACGCCAATGAAGATGTGTAACCGGATGGAACTAGCTCCAAAGTTAAGGTTTATCGACAGGATAATTGAGTGTTTCTTTTGGAGGAGATGGGAATGACCAAATTGACTTCTCTAATAATTACAATATATTGGTGACGTCTATGATGTTTGTGGCGCCTTCGATGAGAACTATTAACAAAAGACTATAGAAAGGTAATTACTTATTCTGTCATTATTGGTTGAGACTCCATACTACTATGTAGTAGTACTACAGTGTTAATTGGTGAATTAACTCTATCGTTAGTGCACTAATTAAATAGAGGTGTCCTTCATCAAGTTTGGATATTGAAGCTGTTCAAGTTCTGCTATATAGGAAGATATTTCCTACCTCTCCGCAACACTGTCAACGGGCAAACAATCGTATAGGCGTATTTTTTTTTCCAAATTACTAAAATGAGAGTAAATTTTAAAAAAATATTTAGAAAAGAATAAGTTTTAGGGTATTTTACTATTTGAGTTTGAATTCGTAAATCATTTAATGATTTTTGTTTTTTTATGAAATCATAAAAAAATTTATGACTTAACTTTTTTTTAAATATGACTTTAAAATCATAAATAATTTAATTTAAATTAATATTTTTATTTTTATTTAATATTTTTGTATATTATTTTTATTTAATATTTCTATATATTTTTTAATGTTAAGAATTTTTTCTCACTATACTACTCTCCAACAAGTTCGACTTTAAAGTCGTACATATAATTACAAATTCATATTATTAGTGATTGGTTTATATAAAATATATTAAATAAAAAAATATAAAAATATAGAAAGTATTAAATAAAAAATATAGAAAACATTAAATGAAACTAAAACTAAAAATATGAATTTAAATAAAAAATATACCACTTTGTATATTGTTTTTAGTTTTATTTAATATATTTTTTATAAATGAAGCATTAATAAAATAAAAATGTGACTATATGTACGACTTTAAAGTCGAACTCCTTAAAATATACTATAATTAAAAAAAATCTTAAACATTAGAAAAAGATAATGAAAATATTAAATAAAATATAAAAAAGAAAAGGTTATATAAATAAAATAATATAAAAAATTAAATAAAAAAATATATAAAAATATTAAATAAAACTAAAATTAAAAATATTACTTTAAATAAAATTATTTAAAAATTTAAAGTGATGAATAAATTATGACTTTAAAGTTTTATTTAAAAAAAATTATGTAATCATAAATTTTTTATAATTTTAGTAGAAAAAAATAATAACAAAAGTGATACAATGAATTAGAATTCTAAATTCATAAATCATGTCATAATCTATGACTTTCTCCTTTTGGGGTATTTATTTAAAATTTACTCTCACATTTAATAATTTTTTTTAAAAAATACCCCTCATATATATTTTGTTTCGCCCACTGTCAACGAATTCGCTTTTTGACCCAATTAAAAACCAAGGACAAAATATTCTTTTCCCATCTCTCTAAGTCACCGTAGAGAATCTAGTTCAATTAGAACCTACACAACGTTAATATTTGTAGACTTAGTTTGAATATTTTTTTTAAACGGTTTATATAAAAATAAAATAAAATAAATTAATTATTTTTATATATGTTAAAATTAATTGATGTATACGATTTTTTTAAAAGTTTTTCTGTTTATTTTTTATTTTTTTGACTGCCTCTTTAATTTTTTTTATTAGAACCTATAAAATTAATTATAAAGTGTTTTGGCAAGTCCAAAATACAATTAAAGACTTATATCCCAGCAATTCACCAATGTATGTGTCCAACATATAAAGTGCAACAATGTCAACGCATTCACTTATATAATGCAATTAAGGTCCTAAAACAAAATGTCCTTCCCTATCTCACATGTGTAAATAATCTACTTTAGTTAGAACCTACAAAAAGTTAATATTTATAGAGTTAGTTTGAATTTTTTTTAACAATCATAAATATAAAAATAAAATTACACAAACACAATGTTAATATTTATAGACTTAGTTTGAATATTTTTTTTAACAATCATTTATATTGAAAGAAAATAAAATTAATTAATAGGGTTAAATAAACTAATTTTTTATGTTAAAATTAATATATGTATATGATTTTTTTTAAATTCTGTTTAATTTTTTCATAAGTCCCTATAAAATTAATTATAAAGATCTTTCGGTAATTTCAAAATTAAATTAAAGACTTATTATCCCTGTTTAAAAACTTAGTTAAGTTAAAAGTTAATCTAAAGATCATAAAAGAGAAAAAAAGAACCATAAAAGACTAAAAAATCATAAAAAAAACATTTTCATTTTAGTTTTAGTATAAATGATTATATATTTTTTGAATTTTCATTTATTTTATAAGAAGAAAAAAAAAACAAAAACAAAACGCATCTACTGACAGTATTGTGGAGATCAGAACAAATTTGGCGGGGAGGAGGAAGGGGGAGGGATAAGGGTGAAAATAGATTAAATTAACTTTTGTTAAGACTAAGGTTGGCATTGATTAAAAACACATGCTTCAAACTTGGCCTGTTAATTTGTGACCTTTTTTAAGGGTCTCACTTAGTCTACATAGGGATCAATGACGGAATTATACATTTGCTTAGGATATGCATCTGCATCCCCATACTTTGGGGAAAACATAATATATATATATATATATATATATATATATATATATATATATATATATATATATATATATATATATATATTATTTTTTCATCTCTTAATTTTATAATTTGACTCTACTGTTTTTAATATTTTTAGTTGTCATCAATTTTTTTTTTATCATTTATTGACTTTTTTTTCGTACGTTTTGTTCCTTTTATATTTATTCAGCTAGACATTTTCAAAAGTAAAATATGTTTTTGGTTCTTCTAAATATTTTGAAGTTCAGTTTTAATCCCTTTAATTTTTTTGTCTGTTTTTATCTCCTAATTTTAAAATACATCACTTTTATCCCTCAAAATTGTTTAGATAATATTTTATAGAGGGATAGAAAAATATTTAGATAACACTTTGAGGATAAGAAATGACACATTTCAAAATTGATCGAGGACAAACAAATAATTTTATAGAACTTAAATCAAACTTTGAAAATTTTAAAACAACAAAACTTATTTCATGTTATTTATATTTTATTTTCAAATGTATGATAATAAATATTATTATTATCTTTAAATATAATTTGTCTCCACTTACCTTGCATCCTGTATCCGCCACTAATATAATAAAGACCTTGACATTTCATATTGAAACTTAAAAGCATGTTAACTTTTCAAGAAAATATATATCGTATATGAATAACACAGTAACGAAACCATGGTTTCACACTTTCCACTATTCAATTCTTTTCTCAACAAACTATGATTTTCACACTTTTCTGTCCAAAACAAAAAGGTATTTTCTCTAAAAAAAAAATGCAAACTATACAAAGAAACAACATATATAGGCTTCGCCTTTTGTAGTCATATCGTAGTTTTGTACAAGAATCCATATATATGCAAAAAATAGTTCATTCTTATTATCTATTCTATTAAGGTTTAATTATGTTTCTAAATATGTAATATACTGTTTTATGCTTTTAGTCCCCATTAATTTTTTGGGCTAATTTCTCTAATTTATTTTTAAAGTTAAATTTAGTCCTCTTATTATTAAAATGTTCAATTAGGTCTTTTAATTTTTAAAAGTATTTTAATTAGATCCTTTTAATTGTTTCTATTAGGTCCCTTATTTTTAAAAAAATGAATTTAATTTGATCTCATTTAAAACTAAATTTGATATTATTTTTTAAAATTCTTGGAGCATATGAAAGAAAAATGGGATATATTGAACCTATTTTTAAAAAAATAAAGGGTCTAATTAAAACTTCTAAAAATAAAAGAACTTAATTGAAATATTTTTAAAAATTACAGGATTTAATTAAACTTTTTAATAATAAGAGGATCAAATTAAACAAAAAAATAAATTTTCGGATCAAAATAGTAATTAAGCCTAATTTTTTTTATAATTTGTTTCCTATAAATTTTGTTTTACAGTTTTAATCCCTATCGCTGTTCACTGATGACGTTACAGCAATTTATTGGAAAATAGACTTGATATTTCTTAAATAATAGAGACTATATATATATATATATATATATATATATATATATATATATATATATATATATATATATATATATATATATATATATATATATATAAGAGATCTATATCAACGGTTCTATTTTTAGAGGGCAGCAATATAAAAAAATATACATTTTCTAAGGACTAAATTTTGT